>NC_081538.1:8555661-8920661 GCF_030273125.1 Centropristis striata | reverse complement strand
TCTTACTCACTTGGATGATATGTATGAGTCTATCCAAACATTAACCCCTTATCAGGCGAATAACTATATTTGGTGACTTCAGTGGGTATCAAAATGGGGTCGCGGAAAAAGTGGCAAATCTGTGCGAAAAAAGTCGCAGATTTACGAGATTTAAAGTGGTGAATCTGCCAGAAAAGTTGCTTTTTTCCCACTTCTTTCTCATAAATCTGTGACTTTCTTCCACGCAGATTTGCTATTTTAAATCTCTTAAATCTGCGACTTTTTTTCTTGTAGATCTGCCACTTTAATCTAGTAAATTTGCAACTTTTTTCTCAAAATATTTAAATTTTTTATTTTGGATATCAGCTGAAGTTACCAAATACGCTTTCTTCGCCTGATAAAGGGTTAAGAGACGATATCTGATCAAACATGTGGGGAGCTCCTCTTTTTTTTTTGCATTCACAAGTTGAACTGGACCACTAATCGTGTTTCCATAAACACATTCCTTATACGTCTTTTGAAGATTGGCATGTGAAAAGTTTGATAGAAACACAAACATTTGATAAAACTTTTACGCTCACTTGAGGTGTTTTGTCTTTTTCGAAAAACAGTTAATGAGCTAAGTTAATTTTCCGAACAAGTTCATACCATAGCGTTCTGACAGAGCGAAAGTTGAACCCACATTACTGATCAGCTGTTTCCACTCTGACATGAAAGAACAATTATAAGTTGCCCAATTGAATCTAATTCCTCAAGACTTCTCTCCATTATATCTTGTGTACCCAAAGTTGTCTGATTATCAACCTCTTTTTTTTGTTTTGTTTTTTATTTTTTCCTGCAGTCTCTACTTCTACTGTTTACTGACAGATTATCCTACAGCAATACATTACACTGCCATCTTCTGACCAAAGAAGGTTTATGCAGCTTTGTTTATTCGTTCTAAACCAGTTTATGGAAACGTCACTTAGCAGATGCTTTTATCCAAAGTGACGTACAGATGAGAGTTAATACACCACAAGCAAGGATGAAGTCAAGAAACATAGCAAGAGTAAGTGCCGTGGTTCAGTTTGAGTCCATTAGGTGCTTTTAGGTCGCTGAGCGGTCAGTGAGATACTTGTCGTAGTCATCAGTGTAGATCAAGAGTGAAGGTGTTGTCACCCATCTAGTGATAAAAATGTGCTTAAAGAGTTACTGAATGAGAAATTAAGTTAATATTTTGACAAATTTAGTGCCTAGCTAGTAAGCTAGCAGTTAAAAATGACTGTTGCTGGTGCTGAATTGCCTCATGTGTATATGTATTGGTCTAACACATGTCTAGAACAATCATGGTATACTTACAACCTGGAAGTATACCTTCTTGTGCTGGAGGAGTATCTATTTTGAAATAGGAGCTAAAAAAATGTACCTCAAATTGGTGTTCTAATAACTTTGATAGTTCTTGCAGTGCGGACACTATAAAAATGGGGTTCTTAGAACTATGAAAAAGTTCGTCCAGACTTAACATTCCTTATGACATATTTTATATAAGTAAGTAGATGTTTAATGTCTTGGCTCAAAGGCCAAAATGGAAGGAAATGTGCAAGTGATTGAAACGTTTAAACATCTGTACAATTTGTAGGCGTCTTTTGTCACTTGACCAATTGTTAGTCAAACAGAGAGAGAATATCTTGTTGCTTGAATTTACCACCACCACCACAGACCATGAAGCATAAAGAGCTGCTCGTATAGAATGAAAACTCACACAGAGCTCTAAACGTTGAGGTGGCTCAACTCGTGCTTAATTAGTGGTATAAAATATTCAGAGGACCAGTCCCGATGCAGATTTAACACTTGAGATAATTGGAACCGAATACATACAGAAGAGGGTGGGGTGGCCGGGAACAAAGAGGCTCTAAGTGTTCCTCTGTGGGATGGTGGACGGAGAACAAGATGCTATATGAATGAGAGGAGCCAATGGCTTTCTAGGATTTTCTGAGTGAGTTATTTTCATTTAACCTGAAAGATAGTTCAGTTGATGAACCCCTTAAATAGAACCTTTTTGACAATCAACTGGCTTTTTTTTGTTTTTGTAAAACAGTAAATTACAAGAGAGACCCATAATGTGAGCATAATGGTTTGAAACAGCCTTTTCTCAGCCTTAACAGTGACAGTAGCGGGTGGTTGCAGCTGGTTTCATAATCCAGCCGATCTGACACCTGGATTTTCCGGAGAGACAAACATATTCTGTGTCAGCCTCTCCTGAGGGCTGAAGGCTTTGATTAGCCAGTGATGTGCTCAACTATTGATCTGGCTGACTGCTCCTTATCTTTCTCAGTTATTACTGGTTTACAGCGGGCGTCATGGTGGGCTCAGTGGTTTAGAATGTTGTACTGGGAATACCATCCCTGCCCTGCTCCGAGGATCCAAAGCTCGGCGGAGCAAAAAACATGAAAAAAAAACAGCTTTTTCCATTTGCTCATGTTTTTTTCTTCCAAAATGTTACAATAAAGGCTCTTTTTGCAACAATACAAGAATAACAAGTATCTGAAATATAACAAGAATCAGGTGTTTAACCAAAGACTACATTGGAATAAATAATAATTCCAGCACACATATTTTCCCCCTATAAGCATTCATGCTCATTAAAGCTACATGAGGTATTTTCCAATTATTCCAGTGTTTTCTTGCCTCTGTTTTGCCACTGAAAAAACTAAACAGTGTGATTTGATAGCAAAGGAAGAAAATAAAAAAAGGGGTCCATTCAATATGACTGTGTGTTGTGTCATGTTCGGGAATAACTGTCATACACATGCTGTTCGATGCAAAGTTTAACAGACAGCTGTATGTTTTCACTAGCTGTTTTTAATGGATTTGTTAAAAGAATGGGATCCTGTGACCTCCAGCTGGTAGGAAACAAAGATTAATGGCTTTGGTCTGTGGCAGTAGGTTTGGGATTCATGGTCATAAGAAAAAAACATTACTGTTGTTACGGCCCCAGCTGTATAGTCTATGGTTTTGCGTGTGTCTGTGCGCATGCGTGTGTGTGTGTTTGCTCCCTCCCCTCAGGCTGCTGGTGAAGGATGATTGGAGCTTCCGGCGACCACGGGAGCCAATCAGATTCGGCAATTAGTCTTCCACAACTTCCAAAAGGCTGGCTGGAGCTTCAGTCAAGGAGTGGCTGGATCTGATTTGAATCGCCCAAACCTTTGTCTGTGCCCGGCTTTTTCGTTGTATTGTACACTGTGATTAGTTGTGGTTGTTCTTTTGTATTGTGTAACAGTTAAACCGACCCTGTTTTTTGTTGTTATTTTATTTTGTTAAACCTTTAGTCTGAAGGGTCCTTTTGTTTGTACATATCTTACTGCTATTTTATTTCTTATTAAAAACACCTCTGTTAAAACCATTACATCTGGTTTATGTTACCTCCTTTTACCCCTTTAAGAGCTGGTGGACGTAACAACTGTAGTATTGTACTTAAAACTACATTATGTTGTAATGCAGGTACCATGATTTGTAGTCATGCTTGCGGTGTGGCCTCGGGGGTGAAAATGTCAGTCGATCAGTTGGATCCAAACACCTGCAACATGGACTTTGAACTACTGGATCAAAGCCTGTATGTTCTCATGGAGGAAGGCATTCAGAGAGGCCTCTGATTGTATCCATTGTAGCCCACAGCCCTCTCACACTTGAGGTCCATGGGAATTCTACATGTGGATCTCAATCTGACAATACTATCGTTCAGCCTGGTGTCTCTGTGCACAACCTTGACAAAGCAACAGAAGTCATGCTGTACTATTCCTTTAATGAGGCCATGGATATGTGGTCTCTGGGCTTGGTAGCTGTAAAGCTGACTACTGGGTACCCACTCTATCCCAGAGTTAGAGAGATGACCCAATACTTCCACAAAAAGCAGACCAGTCAAGACCGAGGAGTTTACTCATGAGATATTGTTTGATGCTCAGGATTCGAGATCCATCAGACTTAATGGTACAGAAGAGCATTGGGGCCATGTAGGAGAAAAAAAAATCAGGAGGAATTTTTTTATTTTTTATTATGCAGTTTGAGAATGAAGTCAACTTTTTGCTTTCGGTAAAGTTGGAAAGACATCCACAGATTCATTGATGACTTATTGATACTGGGACAGAGGAACATTGTTTTAGAGAAATGGCACGTCTATCTGAACAGTTCGGTAGACTTCAAACTACAGCCGGATTTTCATAGAAATCTCCTACACATAAATGATTGGTAGTAGCTACCACAACTATTGTTTTGGGAAAAATCTGTTTTTATGTAAAACATTTTTTTATATATATATATTAGATGTATTGAGGAAAATCAGGTTGTTCACTTTATTCTCGACATTTCAACTTTTTTCTCAATGTGCATAATACATTTTTTCCCTACCTGGCACTAATCCCCTTCAGTATAATGGCCTTAAGCAGCTGATGGAGATGAACGGTGGACACCAGAGCCACCAGTGTCTATTACTAGTTCCGGTCTTGAGGAAGCTGCAGCTGGATGTAGACTTGCAGCATCCATCCAGCCTCCCTCAGAGCTCCATCCTGACACCTGGACAGTGATAACGGACAGTGAGGAGGCTGAGCTATCTGACATCAGGACCAGGGGGCTCTCTTAGATGATGCAGAGCCACAACTAAACCTGCCTCCCTTATTGAAGAAACTGGAGAGAGACAAAATGACACCCTGCCTGCCTCATTGCTGCTCTGTGTTTTCCTGTCTGCAGGAGATGAACCTGAAGGCATCACAGTCAGTAGCATGGGACTCACACACACACACACTGAAAAAAGATAAAAGTTGGGTGAGGTCAAAATTTCAAGGCAACAAACTTTGATAACATTTTAAGTTGGACAATTAAACTAAATATTTTCAGTTTTGTTTTTGAGTTTGCTCAACTCTGAATTTCTCTGGCACGATTGTAAAGCCGCTATGAATGTCAGCTAATGTTGTGACCACAATTTAGAGTTAGCACTGATAAGCTAATGGCTACTCTTGTAGCTGTAACAAGCAGCGCCGCTAGCATCAGTTAGCCGCTAGCATCAGTTAGCCGCTAGCTTTCGCTAATGACCAAATTTCACAATAAAGAAATAAGAGTTAGCAGAACTATTGTCCCTTGTTTTGAACCCCAACTTAAATATATAAGTAACAAAAACTCTCAAACTTGTTTTTGAGCATACAACTGACTTCCTTTGTTGTGCTAACTTACATTATTGCCCTAAATGTCAGTAATTTATATTTTTGACATTTGACATAAGTTTTACCAAATTAAATCAATGTTTAAGGCCAAAAAATACAAGGTGGCTTTTTTGCAGTGCACACATGCACACACACACACACACACACACACACACAACACCAAGCAGTACTCTCACTCTTTACTCAAGATATTACATACGCCACCTACTATTATTACAAGAAACTATTACCTTTTTACTAATTTGCAGTTAATAAACATATTATTTATCTACTAATGTAATGCTTGATGTGGTAAACAACCTGATTATTTCTCTACTTATTTGTTTTAAATGATTTTTTTTACACAGTCGCCCATAAAGTTATCTGTTAATTGTAGTTTAATTTTCATTGTGATTTGTTTGGAAGAGATTGATCCATAAAGTTTTAAGAAAATATACACTTATCTGAAGAAAAAAATAAATCACCTAGTCACAATCATTTCATGGAAAAAGGTTTCCCATAATATAAAATATATCCAAAATAGCTGAATATTAGAATAATATAACTATATTCTCACATCATTTGCAACACTTATTTAGGCCTTGTATTAAGAGCAGTCAATCAGTTTGACAGTAATACTGTGTTTTAATCCTGTTTTCGGTGTTAATACGTTACTGAGTGCCATTAACAGCCTCAGCTGTGCTGTATTTAGTGTTAATTGGCTAGATTTTGCATTCCACACAGCTCAACAAAGACTGTGAACATCCGCTTGATAGCATTGTTTATATCAAAGCTCTTATGTGGCAAAGTATAAAGTCAGAGAGCGGCAGGTTGGCTGTAAATGCTCATTCTTGTTATTGATGCACAGCACAGTTAAGAACAATGCTTAGTTGTTCTACAGTCTTTTGTATCAGCATCGATCATTTGGTTGAATCTCTAAGCACTTCCTGCTGAAACTGAGTGAAAATAGCTAAATGTGTCAGTTGTATTGTAGAATGCACAAATGAGATTAAGGAGCATAAAGGACCATGTTGAATAAATCAATAAAAGACAAAGTAAATAAATAAATGTGCCATTTAGGTAAAAGGTTTAAAATTATGTTTTAAAAGCAGAGATAGAGTTTGGGTTTGCAGTTTCTTTGATCCTTTTTGCGCTCTATTGACCATATGGATCATTGGATCCTGAAGTGTTTTCACTAAGTTACTTTATCCTCCATGAATAGCTCCCTGAATAGCCTACTTGGAAATGGCAGCTCTAACCAAGTGTCATTAGGTCTGATGAAAGCAAATTGATTTCAGTGGCAAGAGGATTTCCAGAAGAACAAGTGCCTCCATGAGATTATCTTAAACACAGCACAGAGAGGACGTGTTCTCTTTCTTTTGGGGGGTGCACAGATGGTGCTCTCTCCCCCAACAGTCCCTGTGAAGCTGTGAAAAAGGAGGACCGGAAATTAGACAAAAATCAGGTCTTACTTGAAGTAATTGATGTGGCTTTATGAGAAGCTGAGCTGCAGTGTTTGAGTCGAGTCATTGGAGCCTGTGGGCCAATCACGCACAGAGAAATTAGGTGAAAGGCTGCTGAAAGCTGCAAGACTGCTGAAAAGCAATCAAAGCTGTTCAATATGTGTTGTCTTTTCACAAGTCTGGAAAATGAATTTCCTCACACATATTACAGCATATATTGAGATTTGCCACCATACATGTTCAGTGCTTGGAAACTGTCTTCCCTGTATATATTTTACTGATGTAGACGTAATGCAACTTGGTCTCACAGAAATCCGTGAAATAGCCACGGATTTCGCTTAACTCAAAATCCATGGAATAGCCACGGAATCGCTCAAATTTCCGTGAAACTGACACGGATTTCGCTACAATGCAAGTTAATGACAGTCATATTTTTCTGGCGAGATCTTCACCACAAAGTGATTATGTACATTCACTGAGTGAATATTTAGAAAATAAAACATATATTTCTCGCTAGAAATGTGATCAAAATCCATTTTTATGCAGAAACAAAGTCAAAATATTAATTTTTTCACTAAAAATGAGAGAACTGTCCGCCATGTTTTTTGTTCTGACCGCCGGAACCTTGAAAGTCACGTGACTTGGAACAAACCAATAGGAAAACGTATTAACTGTCTTTAACTTGCATTGTAGCGAAATCCGTGTCAGTTTCACGGAAATTTGAGCGATTGCGTGGCTATTCCACGGATTTTGAGTTAAGCGAAATCCGTGGCTATTTCACGGATTTCTGTGAGACCAGGTTCCGTAATGTGTGTGATGTAAAATGAAAGGTTTTCTAAAGTGAGTCTCTCAGCTACCAATTTGGGATGGTGGTGCCTCTGGACACACTATCATTTCTGTCCACAGGGGTCGCCAAAATCACACAAAAAGAAAGTTCCTGAAGTACTAAAGTATTGTTTGAATAAGCGTTTTTCCACTAAGTACTTTTTGTAAAGCGGCTGAGTGCTTTGCCTACACCCACTAGTTAGTTCTCCTCAGCCTCTGTTCCCATACAGGTACTTAAGGAGCGGCTAACCAACGGAGTTTGAATGTGATGTAAATAGTTCTGCAACACTTAAGTGATTATTCAGCGACAACTTTGACCATGACGTCAGTGACACAACGCTGACAAAAGACCGACGCAGCAAGTCTTGTCAGCTGTCTTTCTTTTCCCTTTGTCTGCAGCCAAAAAAACAAAACAAAATATCCTTTAGATTTTTCCTTGTTTCTTTCAATCATTAATCCATGTATCATTCATTGATGAAACCGTTCATGTCCTTTGACAAACTGGCTTTAAGCAATCTGAAACCTACATATGGATATGGACTGTACCTCCCCCAAACAAGATGTGTTAAAAACTGACTGGGGATTTCCACCGGACGCGTTACTGCAGCAGCACGTCTCCACAGCGTTTTTGCTGCGTCTTGTCAATTCACACCGGACGCGTTACTGCAGCAGCACGTCAGTTTAGCGAGCCCGCCGTATACACGCGAGATAACGAGATCACGCGATAATCCTGACCATACGGGAGACCGCAAGCTCCCGTGATAAACTTTAAACTCTATTTATACAGTCTATGGATAAACTGTGTATAAAGTAAACAACAACAACAAAAACCAACTTACTTTGCTTCTCTGAGGTGAAAGATATGTTGATCTGACCATCTATCCTTATAAAAACAATATGTTATGTCATAAATGATTGTATGATGTTCCACTTCAACAATCAGTCTCTTGTCTTCCGTGTCGCCGATCCTCTGAGACCCTTTGATTGATTGATTGCCGATCTGGTGCCCCGGTCATAACATAACGTTGATGTGAAGTAGTTTTAGGCTGCATGAACTGCGTATTGTGTTTTATTTTGAAAGGGGCGGAAGTGTTTTACGCTGAATCTGAGTCGGACTTCCTGTCTGGTGCGATCTGCTCTGTTGAGATTCACGCGAGTTGGCAGCGTCTCGAGGAGAAATAGAAGTCCTACCTAATGCTCGCGTAGAGACGATGACGCGACGCTGCAGTAACGTTACGCTACGCGCCCGGTGGAAATGCTCTCATTGATTAGAGTGTTACCTATTTGCAACGTCATACGCGACGCTGACGTTACGCTGCAGTAACGCGCCCGGTGGAAATCAGGCTTGACAAGCTGG
Source organism: Centropristis striata (assembly GCF_030273125.1). NCBI lineage: Eukaryota > Metazoa > Chordata > Actinopteri > Perciformes > Serranidae > Centropristis > Centropristis striata. Next base: position 8,911,866 of record NC_081538.1, on the reverse strand, counting down.
CTGCATGCTTCTGACTCGTGTCTCTATCTTTTCAGTGTATCTGACATATTTAGTCATCAAGGTTGAAGACCGGCTCAGACTTTTCAAAACACAAAGTACACCTCTAGACTTTTGCAGCAAAGGGAAGACGGTGATTTTAAAGGTTGAAATCAATAAAAGACTCATCTGAGCAGAGGAAAGAAAGGTGGTGGAGGGGGAAAAAGAGAAACACTGGAAACATTGAGAAATATCAATAAAAACAGCTTTAGACCAAAGCGGATTATTTGACAGCATGACAGAGAAATGCATTCTTTGGGATCGATTACGCTAATTCATTGTTTTACACAGCATAGCTCTGTAAATATCAGCTGAACAACCAGTCGATAAAGATAAATTCTGTATATTCTACATGTTGCATTCATCTCCCGTACTGATTTAACCAACTTACATATGCTTCTGATCGATTGATTCACTATTATGAGTTTGTCACATACGTCTTCACCATCGGACTTCATCGACACATGGTCCAGTGGAGTAATAGTCTCATAAGTAATTACTGTGAGGCTGAGTGGGAAAAAGGAACAAGTTGGTGGCATGAGCTGCAGAAATGTCTGTAGGCAAGGTTCTGTGTAGAAAACACAGGTTTTAAATGTATTTAACGACAATAAACCACTTACACATGATGAAGCATAATATTGAACCAATAATGAACCATGTTAAAGAAAAGCATAACCAGACCGACCTGAGCCCTGTGTCAGCACTAGAGAAAGGTTGGGCTGCACCCATTATCCACTTATTATATAAAAGGGGAAAAAAGCTTGTTTGTATTTGAATAAACCAATCATAATCATCTTTGGCGACACTAAACTCTGGATGCAGCGATGTTGCCTCTGCAAAACGATGAGGAATGAAATACACAGCCAATGAGACTCATAGTCACAGCCTACATCCGAGTCTGCCAACTTCATGACTCAAAAAGAGTGTGTGAAGGAAATTTGGTGTCTCCTGCATGGTGGGAACTCACTCTTTGAACTCAACTCTTCTAACACCATGACTGAGGGGAACGTGTTGACCAGTGGGCTCTGTCCTGATGTGACGTATAGGACAGGAAGATAGGGCCGCATTGAGTCTTGCTGAAAAGTGCAACAGTCATAAGTCGAGCGGTGTATGGGACTTTGCTGTATTGTAAAATAGCCATTTGGAATTGTGCGGTGTATGGAATACGAATGTGCTAATAAAACTTACTGAAGAGAGTATTGAGTGCTTTGTGTTTGGCCAGCTCACCCATTAACTTAGTGCAGTTGTCAAAACTGCCACGACAGGTGTTACAGGTTTTATATGTAACTCCAGACAGTTGGCTAAAATTGGTAAAAAAAAAAAAATGAAGAGTTCTCGTAAATACCTTAAATAACCATAAATAAATGGTATAAATGGTCTGTTGCATCTGGTTGTTGTTTTTTTTAAATTGAGCTTAAAGGATAAATATTAAATAATCTTTGATCAGTCACAAAAGGTGACTTTCCCTTGAAATTTCTCAAGAACTGATCAGGGTCGTGCTGAACAGGAATTAATTGGGAATTTAGATAACCGATTAGATATTTTCAAAATGAAATTTCTAGTATGAGGACATGATGAAACAAACCAAGATTTGACACAGATTGGTGTAAAATTCAAGGTTTTCTAAAGGGAGTCTGGCAGCTGCAGATCTTGACCACACAAGGAGGTGGTGCTCAGAGAAACACTACTGCTGTTGTCCACAGGGGTCGCCAAAGTCAGCACAAAAGAAAAGTTACTTGTAGTACCAAAGTATTGTTGGAATTTAAATTTGGGGGCCATAAACATTGAACAAAATTTGAGTGTTCTCATCCTGTTGGAAACGTCTCTAGTCATGTTTTATGTCACTGACTTATCCCAGGACTGACAGGTCAAGAACTGAAGTGCCCTTGAACAAGGAACCTAATCCCCCACACAGTAAGGTGCTGCCCACTGCTCCTCATCATGGTCTGTTCACTGGTGTGTTCACTGATGTGTTTGGTTATATGCAGTGTCTGAATTGCCCCATTGTGGGACTAGTAAGGGAATATTGATCTTCCACCCCGGAGTTCTGGACAGAAGTAGTTATTTTAGGCTGAACACGGTTATTTTTTCCTAACCTTAAACAAGATTTTGTTTCCTAAACTTAAACAAATAGTTCCGTGTCAAAACATCACCATTGAGCTTCAAACAGCTATCGCCACGTTTAAAACAGCAACCGCTATTTTGTAAGAAAACATCCAAACCTATTCATGAGAATGTTTAAAATCAGGCCTATTGCCACTTCCCTGTATCATCACTTCAGCGTGTAAAGGTCCGTAGGTGGACTTAGGCCTTGCCCCGTTCTCGCCACTTTTGCCGATCTTCTGCTGTTCTATGCAAATATTTTTCTGTTTTGTCAAGGTTGTCTCGCCATCTTGTGTTTTGACTACCTTTGTTTCGTGTGCGGCCCCTCTGGATCCATTGGGTGGTCTTTGTCATCCAACGGTTATCACTTCTTATCTTGATGTGGCCTGCCCATTTCCATTTGAGTTTGCTGACTGTTTGCATTATGACTCTAGATTTGGTTTGTTCCCGGATCCATACAGCTGTTTTTTGATCTTGTCATGCCAAAGCATGATCTGTTCGTGGGCCTGTTGCATTGTTCTTAGTTTGTATGTTTGTATTTTGGTTAGGTTCCACATTTCTGCGCCGTAGGTGACTGTCAGCAGGATGCATTGGTTACAGACTTGGCATTTGTGGACAATTGAGGAGTCTTTGTTTTTGAAGATTGCACTTGCTCTTCCAAAGGCATGCCAACCCATTGTTATTCGACGTCTGATCTCCTGCTCTTTGGAGGCGGAGTTCATCAAACTGCCCCAGGAAGATGTAGTGGTTGACCACTTCAATTTTGTTGTCGTCTATATTCCCTGAATCAGCAGTTGTTGAACTGTGAAGTAAAATGTATCATAATCGAAAGTGATGATGGCCAGAACTACAAAATATGAGATTGTAAAAACTACATTTTTCTTTAACTGCCTCTATACATGTCACATGTTCCTGGAGCACAGTACCATTAACACCATAGTACAGTACACTCACAGGAGGGATAAATGCCTGCAGTAAAGTTCATTTTACATCAATGCACATTCAAGGTGTCCTCCTCCATCTCTCCTCCTCTGCTTCCTGTATTTTCTGGTTCCTCCTCTCCCCCAGCTGGTTGCCTCTACTAACATCCAAGCCTCCCTGCCGGGCTCTTTATAATCATGTAATCCATCCATTCACTAGATGGAACCTCCTTAAATCCCCCTTATATTTACCCACATGTTCTCCTCGGGGTGTCGGGGCCAACTAATAAGCAATAAGCTACAGTGGAGCTAATGCTACGAATCCTCCAATCCTTCATCACTGATAGGGGAAAGACCTGAGGAAAGCCATGGGGGAGAGAGATAGACATGGCTATTAACACTGGACCACCTCAGCCGTGTGTACATTCAAACATCCACATGTGCATACACACACACACATACCGAGGGCCCCCATAGACAACTTTTATCTCTGGGGCCCTGCTTCTCTCTTCCTGTGTCTGAATCACAGGGCCATATGTCTAAATTGTGTGTCAACACACAATCTAAATGCAAATAGTTAATCGTCTCTTCTGTAGCCCAGAGCCTCCCAGGAACCACACACATCCCCAGCAGACATTCATGCCGTTATTAGGTTAGTGGGGATGTGATCATAGGTACGATCAAATAATTAAACCTGCCTTTTACAGAAAAAACTCCATTGCCTCTAAATGGCCGAGGGACTCTTGTGCTGCATGTTTGTGTACACTGTAACTCCAACAAGGGATGCTATTGGGCAAGTAGCATCTTTTTAAAGAATACTGACATCTGAGGATATTTCATGCTACAGACGTGGTCGGGGTATTATGTAACCTGGTTGCTGTCCATCCATCCATCCATCCATCCATCCATTCCATTCCATTATTGTGAACGCAATATCTCAAGAATGCCTGGAGGGAATTTAAATTTTAATTTAAAATTTAAATTTGACACAAACATGAACTTGAACTCAAAGATGAACTAACAGGATTTAGGTGGTCAAAGGTCACTGTAACTTTGCATCCGACCCATTCTCATGGATACGATATCTGAGGAATGGCTTGAGGAAATTTCTCAATTTTTTTTTTTTAAATGTCTTGGACTCAAGGATGAACTGATCTGATTTTGAAGGTCAAAGGTCAAAATCACTGTGACCTTAAACATATGTTTTGGCTAAAACTCAAGCATACATGCACTCATGATGACACATTTCACACAAATGTCAAATAGGATGATATAATTTAAGTGATGACATATTTTAAGCAATAGGTCAAAGGTCATCAACATCATAATGTTCTGCAAAAATACTTTTCTGGCCATTATTTAACAACATAATTCACAAACAGAAAGGTGACGATACTTCACATTTGGTCTCAACTGGGGACCCTAATTTTGGGACCAAAACCATGTAACTTTGGTGATTGAAAAGATCTTCTGTGCTGCTGGGTTGAAGATGTGTTTGAAGTAGGGCTGGGCGATATATCGATATTAAAAATATATTGATATATTTTTAAATGTGATATGGAGTTAGACCATATTGCATATATTGATATAGTTCAAATTGTTTTCTTTCTTTATATATAAATGCTGCCCTTGCTAGGGTTTGTCATATTTAGTTTTTTTGTAATGTTTGTTATTCTTTTCTCATATAAATATATTTATCTCAGAAAAAGATTTATATTTTTTTATCTAAATGTGCACTTTATGGAGCTCTGATTTAAAAAAAAAAAAAAGGTACTCTTGTTGTTATACAGTATTTATGTTCACTTAAATAAATGGTTTCAATAAAGCTACTTGTGACATGTCATATCTGGCTTTGACTTCGAACATTTGCTCTCACTTTGCGATAAAAATATCAGGATATTTATTCAAATATATATTTGGGATATGACTTTTGGCCCATATCGCCCAACCCTAGTATGAAGCATACACGTTTTAGAATTAAATTTGCAGCATTTTATGCCAGTGAAAATCTGATATTGTGTTGACTATTTAAGAATAGCTCAAAATGGTATAAAGGTTTTTGTACAGTATATGCAATACATGTTTGTGTTCTTCGTTTCCATACTGGGAGAAGTCCTTAATTACATTTTAGATTTTTAACCTTCTCTGGTGCTCTTCTTGTTCAGTATAAGCACCAGGGAATCGATCCTCAGAGCCAGACAACCAGTTATTGGTGGCTGGTTTAAGTCTGCACTCACTCCCCCAGTGTGGGATGTAGGAGTCTATGGTAATTAGGAGGGCAGGGTGCTGCAGCAGAAACTGCTTCTAGTGAGTTTAAAATCAAGATAAAGATAATTGAGCAAAAAGTTCCTTTATTTGTAGCCCTAAAACAGCTTCAACATGATGCTCATTAAAAGTATTACATTACACCGGACTGCAGAGTGATGAATCCAACACTTAATAAGTATTTAATATCCTCAGGATTTTTGGTAGATATGTCTTGACAGCAATGAAGCATGAATAATTCTGTACGTTTCCTCTCATTGAAATCCCTTTAGAGAGAATCTGTGAATATCACAACCATCTACTTCTGCAGCAACACACTTAGCCTGTGAAGTTTCCCGTTAACACATAGCACATGATGATAAGCTACATTTCTTCCAGACAATTTTTTTGGCGAGTTGAGGGGCGGCAAAGTGCTCTTTTGGAGAAGGGGCATTAAGGTTTAGTGTGGAATTATGCAAAAAAATAAATCCCTCATGAGCACTGAACTCCAACTAAAAGCTATAGTATTCCACTTATGGCTCGCAGCCTTTTCTCTTTTTTTTAAATAATTCCTCACTTCCTGAATTAATTATTGCCTTCATGGCTGGGGAAGAAATTGACACACACCAAGGGTGGGCTATCATAATGCTCTCGTGTCAAAAACCTAATGTATTGATTTCAGTGCTAGAGGCGTTTGGTGATGGGAAACAGTTTGTGGAAGCTGCATCAGGCTGAATCAGACGCAGGGAGCCGCCCCCTCCTGTGATAGTGTTTTCTTGCATTTAGGCATGAATCCCTAAAGACTGCGAAAAGTGCTGGCTTAGTTAAAGAACTACCAGAGGGCAAGAGAGATATTCTGTAGAGAAGAGAAGTTTAATGTACTTTGAAGCACAAGAAAAACAAACCAGATTGCTGCTGTTAAACTGCAGCGACGCCACAACATTAAGCTCCCCGCCGCTTTCTTTAAACAACTCAACGCATCACAAAGACGACTAATTCACCTCCGGGCATTAAAAGCGGCTTGCAGTCAAGGCCCCGCCCTCTTTCGTGTACGGTACACATTCATGTGCCGAGCATCTGTCAAAATACAAATCCTCCCCGAAGCATTCAGACACCTCCAGTCAAGGACAAATCAATTAGCAGTGAAAGAGGCAGATGGTTGTGAAGGACTTTGGAGCTCGTGCCTCAGGTGAGAGGCTTCGATGGCAGCGAGAAACTGTCAAGTAGGATTCTCGTCTGAGTGATTCCCCCCGATGTCACACGGCACATCTCCCCAAGAGTCTCCGCCAAATATCAGACGCACAAAGAGGAAGCTCGCAGCACAGAGTAGGATGCAAACATCACCGCTGAGAGAGGAAGAGAAGAGTGAATATTTCATAGACGCATTATCAAACCGAATCCCAGATTAGCTACCCCAGGTGATGCTAAAGACGCTCTGTGGAAACCGGGAGTGTTTGTGCGCCTAGAGAGCAAAAAACGGGAGATCAGAATGTGAATTATTCAAAAAAAAAATTACAAAAACACAGAAAATCAAAAGCATGTTAATCCTGGATTTTAAAGCAGCAGAGCAAGCAAGCTAATCTTTTTTTTTTTGCTGATTGTATACTTGCAAAGGGACAATACATCAAATGGCTAATTAGGTGATTTCCCTGCATCTTTCATTTTACCTTCCCACTGATGAGATAACAAGCTAACTGAATTAGCCATGCAGCTTATCTGCAGGTAACCAGGACGACCACTTGGTTTGTAATAATTGAGGAATGGTGGAGCAGGTACAAAGGCAGCCATGTTGGAACCTGATAGAGGACCTGGAGCTGAGAGGAAGGACTATCAGTTAAAAGACTCATTGTCTCCTATTCACACATAATTAAGACTCACAATGGAGGAGGATACAGTACACAGTGCAACAAGCAGAGACAAAAGGCTGCAGACAACGCAGCAGAGATGGAAATCATTAATTATAAGACAAAAAGGAAACAACAGCAGAGAGGACAAAGCTCTGAAGGTGAAATAAGATTCAGAACAAATTCAGTCCACAGCTTGAAGATGTACAGATGTTTGCATCAGAATATTGAAGACTTTATTTATATTGCATATTTTATATCACGTAAAAGCACAATGTGCTGCACAACACATGAGCTCTGCAGCCATAAACACTATAGTGTAACATTAGACATTCAAATAAAACAGACACATAAATAATAGATGTAAGTTAAAACCTTAAGAAGTAGGAATAAAAATGTAAACAATTAAGGTTAGAATAATGCAGACATGTGAATTAAAACCATTAAAAAATAAGTAGTAAAATGAAATAAAATATATATTTAAAAAAAATAATAATAAAATTAAATAAGTAATAGTTTTATTTTACATCAAGCAGGCTGGACAACTTTAATATTCTTCTATCATGAATCATAAACTTAAAAGTGTTTCAATTAATTTACATACCTAATTTATTATTGCTATGTTTCATTTTAAGATTCAGATATTTTATTTATTATTATTCATGATATTTTATTTAGAATTTTATGTCTGTTTATGTAGCTTTTCAGTCAATTTTTAGTGTAACTATTCACTTTTTTATATTTAATCTTTTTCCTTTTTTTATCATAACCTACTACCTTGCATGCACTGGTCTCTTTTTACTAGTTCTTTGTCCTTTTTTAGGATCTTTCTTATTCCGTATTATTATCCGTTATCTGTCAAGCACTTTGAAAACCAATAAAATAAGTAAGAATGAAAAAAAATAGTGAGATTTAGGTGTGGTATTACTCTATGCTGCTCTTAATTACTGTTATGTTATCAGTGAGTTTATCACTGAAAAACATATTTGCCAGTGTAAAATTAAAATGCCATGTAAAATACCACACTTTTAGATATTTCACATCCTAAATTAACATCTCGTGGCTCAGATTTTCTCTCTGGCTGTTTTCATATCATTTCCATCTCTGCAGTGTATTAACTGGCTGACAAGCAGGCATCATGGAAATGGACTTCACATAACTGCCAAAACAGATCCTAATGCCTGCTAATTGAGATTCATGGCTTCAAATACCAATCAGATAAAGTGATTAAGTCTTAGCTTGTCCACATCTTTAAATCAGAGCTTCCCCTCCCGGAGCATCATCCTCTGATAGTCCACGTCTCATCATTCCAGTATTAATCTCTCTTTGTTTTGGAGCAATGTTGCTCCCTTGAGAGCTCTGACTTGGTGCAATTAGAAAATGTAATTATTCCTCCGCAGCGCTCTAAATCTAAACAATCTATATCTGTCGTCTTCTTCAATAGGTTTGAATCATGCTGTACATGTATGAGATCACAATGAAAAACATGCCAGCATTCATACTTACAGCCCATTGCTCAGTTCTGACTCACAGTGAGACAGTAGTGAAGGACCATGAAGACACCATCCACAGCTGCTAAATGTAAAATAAACACTTCAGAAAAAAAAAAAGAGAGAAGTCCTTGGGGAAAATCTTTTGTAAGACAATCAATGTATGCCTTCTTTGCCTCTTAATTCTACATAAACTGAGCCATTAAACCCTGTCTGCACTGCAAAAAAAGCCAACTTGTATTTTTTGGCCGAAAACAGTGATTTAAGTTGGTAAAACTTGGAAATATAAATTATTGACATTTAGGGCAGTAATGTAAGTTAGCACAACAAAGCAAGCCAGTTGTCTGCTCAAAACAAGTTTGTGAGTTGTTGTTACTTATATCTTTAAGTTGGGGTTCACAACAAGGGACAATAGTTCTGCTAATTATTTCTTTGTTGTGAAATGCGGGAAAGCAGTGAAATTCATTAGCAAAAGCTAGCGGCTAACTGATGCTAGCGGCTAACTGATGCTAGCGGCTAACTGATGCTAGTGGCACTGCTTGTTACAGCTAAGAGTAGCCATTAGCGTATCAATGCTAGCTCAAAATTGTGGTCGCAACATTAGCTGACATTTCATAGCGCCGTTACAATTGTTCAGCACATTGCAGAAGTTAGCAGAAGTAAGGATTAAAAGTAATTACAATGTTAAATTGTAAGTTAGTACAACTTACAGTTGAGTTGACAAAAAACTTAAAATATTTAGTTTAATTGTCCAACATAAGATTTTATCGAAGTTTGTTGCCTTGAAATTTTGAGTTCATCCAACTTTTTTTTCTTTGCAGTGTGTAGTCCTTTGATAACATTTGTATTCAGTTAATAAGGATACAATGAAATGACACAATGACTCCTTTTACACTTTGTTTAAAATTATGGTGTGTTTAAAATTATGGTGTGTTGTGCATTTTAAAAAAGCAAAAGTTTGGGAATTCCAGTTTTGAAATGATTCAGATTGAACAATTTTATTCCTCACATGAAATCGTACAAGGTACAACTCCAGTTAGTTTAACCATGAGATCACATTCTGTTTATTCATGTTACTTGTAGACAACGCTGACTTTTCTTTCCTTCATCATCCGTGGCTGAAAGAATCATTACTGCTGCTTTGTGCCTGTGGTGGACCACATCTTAGATTTTTGATCATAAACAAAAGTTGGCCTCCTTTTCGCACAAATTTAAGATTGAATCGGAGGTGAAAAAGTGAGGTTTGTTATTGTGTTTCAGGCGAGATGAAAGTGTTTATAACATTCATGTGACAGGACTCTGTTTACTGATTGGCTGCTGGTATTCTCTGGGCGCAATTTGCCACCAAAAGTTAAACTATCCCCAAAGTTTAGTGTGGTCGCACTGCACCGTACAGTGACATGGACTCATAAAGCGAAACACTTCATTATGTGATGGAATGAGTCGAATTCAGATGAAAGCCAGTGTTTCTTTTCAGGCGGCAATCTCCGTGCCTGAGCTTGGAGGCCACCAGGAAGTGCATAAAGCCTGCAATTCACCAAAAATTCCACTAGGGGGTGCTAAGTTTGGCTGCAAAAGAAATCTGCCCATTCATTTCAGTGCTAAATTTGAAAACTTCTCACTTGATTTATTACCTCAGAAAAAAATTTCAGGGACAACATTATGGTCTCAATCGCTAGTAAAAAATCTTCTTCAAGACAATTTGATGTCAATAGCTCTAATAATGGCCCCATTTAGAAGAAAATAGAAGATAAAGAATCGTATGATTTGGGGCGTTTCAAGCTTTGATTGACAGGTCACTGACAAGGCGAGCCGTCACCAGGAGAGAAGCAGAGCAATGCGTATCCACGGCAACGTGTCAATAAAGTTATATATAACGGTATATAGATAGAAAAGAGGACGTTTACCAATTTGGTCTCATAACTTTGACCCTTTCACACTGTATTTTCACTTAATGACAGTTTATTTGAACGTTTTGTTCAGTAAAAATGTCTTGTTCAGTGTTTGGTTGGACTAACAGACACTCCAAGGAGTCACTGCTCAGTTTTCTGAGGTAAGAAAGATACATTTTGTTTTTGTTTTTTTGCTAGCCAAAACTAACATCCCAGTTAATGCTCCAATTGATGCTAACATGAATTAGCAGCGGCTTCTCTCAGTCGGGTTGCCGGTATAGAGAGGCGTGTAGTCAGTGTCGTCAGATCCCTCGCCCTCCGCGACAGTCCAATTATGGTCTGCTCCGCGTATCGGAAACAAGATGGCGACGCAAGATGGCGATGAGTGTAACGCTGAACTCGAGGCTTCCAACGGGCAGTCCACAAACCAATGGGTGACGTCACGGTGACTACGTCCATTATTTATATACAGTCTATGTTTCTTTTACATTATTTGCATTTCATATCCCATAGAGGTGGGTAAATTCAGGACAGACTGCACAGGGATGACATTCAGCAAGGTTCTTCTCCACATTTGGACTCAGTCCCTCCATTTGGCTCACTCAGACCACTGATCCACCGTCACACTCCTCATCATATCTGTGCCAGTAACAAAGGAAACGCTGATATAGAAAGTGACTTAGAAGATGTTCCTCATATTTTGCACATTTAGTCCATTTTATAGCTGTTAACTAATTAATTGGCTCAAATTTGTCTCTTTTATTTGCCTGTTTAATCGTCATTGATATTGAAAACACGTCGCTGAAATGAAGAAGCAGCCTGTATCATTAGCAGGAAGCGGAAATGACCTTGCGTTTGCAGTGACAGCTTAATCACTGTTGACCAATATTGAGAGCTGAATCACCAGCGATCAAAATTTAAAGCTTTAATCAGCGCCGGCCAATATAAGACACTAAGCCTGTGGTCGGCCTGACAACTGAAATAGTGTGCACTTCCACAAAGACTGTGTCTTTTTATGACGGCACTGAATCAAAAAGGAATTAAGCACTTTGCAAACACAACATTACCGTGATGAGCTCGGGCTAAATTATGATCAGAAATCGTCATCATACTGCGTACATGGATCAATTTAGTTGCCATCTGTTTTTATTGCTCCCCGGTGGACAAAGAAATGGATTTTTTTTTTTTTAAGTTAACAGTACGCTGACAGTCTTCCACCAGCTGTCGCCTGTGAGTTCATATATGTGGCTCAGTCAAATGATATAATAATCTCCAAGTCAAAATCTCTGTGCTTTTTCATTTTCTATCCACCATATCCATAAATACATCTCAGGCCAGCTGCTCTATTGAAGACGTGAGAGTGTCTTTTTGGCTCCAAAATGTTAATTAAACCATAAATTGAATCCGGCCATGAAAAAAGCAACAGCCCATATCTGAGATCGGTACAGGAGAGATGGAGTTCGCTGGAGAAGGGAGGGTCCATTCATCTTGACTTTGAAGAACATTAGGCCGATGACTGAGCACGGTCCATCCCTCACACACACACACACACACACACTTACACACTTAGAGGGGAATGTTCCATTGGACGTTAAATTAATTTCTCATTTCGAGTCATTAACCTCTTAATGAATGAGTCCTTAGAAAGTGGAATCATTCCATCGGACGTTATTCAGGGCGTCGATTTCACTTCTATTTCACCATCGGAGCAGCGGCACGTAAAGATCCGGCAGTCATCGCGCCGTGCCTCGACCTTGACTGCAGTCTGGCTGTTGTTTGAAATGCTGAGACCTCTCCACCATTCCTCTCCGATTGAGACGCTCCGTGTTCCAGACCCGCATGTGTCAGTGTCTTTTTATTTTTGCTGTGTTACCCCTGTCTTCCTCCCGGTGTGTCTTCACATCCATTTCTTTCTCCCCAATGTGGCGGTGATGTGAGCGACAGGCTGGGGATCTGCTGCTTACATAAACTGTCAGCGCTGAGGACTCTGTGTATTCCCAGATCAAAGTGAGGCCTGTCTGAGCAGCTGAAGTGCCCTTAATATGTTGGCCCCAGCAGGAGGATCCACAGGCTGCTCTGCCTGCCTCACTGCTGCTGAGCGTGACTTGGGAAAAGAGATGTTTTTCTTCTCAAGAAGCACATTAAAATACAAGCTCTTTCTCAAGGTCTTTAAGCTGACTGCTTTGTTTAGTAAGAAAGGAAAATAATGGTGTGTTGTGCATTTTAAAAAAGCAAAAGTTTGGGAATTCCACATTTGAAATGGATCACATTGAACAATTTTTATTCCTCACATGAAATCATACAAGGTACTCCAGTGAGTTTGACCATGAGATCACATTGTGTTTATTCATGTTACTTGTAGACAACGCTGCCATTTCTTTCCTTCATCATCCATGGCTGAAATAACCACTACTGCTGCTTTCCCAAATAAGTCAGAAAAACGCTCTTGTGTCTGGGCCCATATAATATATGATCTGTAGGTGCACACAGCTCAGTGAATTTCACCAGCTTTTTCAGAAACTGTGTCTGGATGACTGCCACTACTATAGTAGTATAAACCCAAAATAAAAACATGTTGCTGCAATTTAATTGCAATAAACTGATCCAAAGTGTGCCAAAATACAACATCATGATGACATTGTGTAAAAAGTCTAACGTCATGCTTTGTCAGGTCTGTCCACAAGACAGACAAGCAACAACTTTTAAAATGTTTCTTTTCTGAATGGAGTTTGGCTCGATGAGGGCTGTGCTATGCAGGAGAATCCCGATGCTGATAAGCTTTCATGACACAATAGTGAATATCTTACTCAGTTAAAAAAAAAAGTTTTAGTTGCCAGACGACCTTAATCCAACTCTATTGGATAAAATAAATTGGATTGGATAAAACATAAAATGTTTGTGTGGCCGGAGATAGAGTGGATAATAATAATAAAAAAATTTAAAAAAAGTCAAATAAAGTCAAAATTTGGACCATTGTGTGGTGAAATTATATTTTAAGTTAATTTTAAAAGTTAAGAAATTAATGTATAATAAGAAAAAATATACATATGTTTTGAGGGGATGGAGTTGCATTGGCAGAATTTGAACCCATGATCTCAGTATTTTGGCTACAGCCCTGTTTACTATGTATGTATCATTATTGTGTTTAATGTGCACACAGTATATTGAAATAATTTGACTGTAAATACAGTATTATGTGATCAATAATGATCTATATCCTCTGACAGACAGCAGGAAGGGTTCAGTTGTGTCTCAAGCTCTTACGGTTTATTGACAGCAGACATGACTGTTAGCTGTAATGTTTGTCTTCCGTAACACTTCACTGCCTCACACAATTATAACCTTTTCACACATTTCATTTCACTTCTCTTTCTCTCTCCCCACCTCCTTACACCTCCTCTCCCCAGACAGTATGAATCTATCTTTGAGGTAGATAATCGCCAGTTTTCCCAATTACGTCCTTTTCTCCGTGTTCCTTCGTTAGGAGACCTCGTTAGTCGTGTGCGATGCTATCGGTGATTGATCACGACCATCAGCCTCATATCCCCTCTCACATCCTCCACCCGGAACATCACCGGCACCGAGCCTGATAAACACCGCTGATAAACTCTCAATGCATTTGATTACAGCGACATGGAGCCCTGCCGAGATGCCTAACCATTAGTCGCTCTGCATTTTACTCATTGACATCATTTAGGAGCCACAAAGCAGCTGGTGGTAGAGCCATGTGACGGCAAATCATCTTCATGCGTCACTGCTTTTACCTGGGGAAATAATAGAGCTGTAAACAGCTTGAGAAACAATGGAGCATTTAGAGTCCTGCACTTAGCCACATCACTAAATGATGGTATTTGGGTTTTACTTGAGTGTTTTTGTACATGTGTTCGCCCTAATGGCACACTTTAACCTGTCCATCACATAACATACAGGCGGAAGTAAAGGGCTTCAATTAACAGAGTTGATCCTTATTGTCATGGGAACAGACGTGGTAGGGTGTCACTGACGTATTCTGCACCTCGAGAGGTTCGAGAGTTATAAGGTGTGAAACGCTGCATGCACAGACACACACACACACACAGACACACACACACACACACACACACACACACACCGTCAATATGTAGCAGGCGTTTAGCCTTGTCTTAACAGAGCTTTAGGGCCGTACACGTGTGTCCAACAGATCAATAGGTGCTCACTATAAAATGGACCCGGGCGTAAATGAACACACCAGGGAGCTGCCAGAATAAGACAAGACAAGACTCAAGACTGTCGTCTGGACAAAAACACCTCATGCTTGTGTAAAGAAGTAGTTTGAGGCACAATTTGCTGCACTTTTTTCATATTTATGACATAAATTTGATTTTTAATGTGAATTTTAAAAACTGCATAATCATTATTAACTAGATTCAACCTCACAAGAGCCAAAAACTAACTAAAAAATGTTCCTCTTTCCTGGCACAAGCTTTACTTTGCATGTATCTATTATACATGAAAACAAAGTTATTATAGGTTGTCAGAACGTTTAATACGTGGTATATCTTCCTGGCACTCGTTGCCATTGGCTGAATGTAATTATTGTGATATAATGTGTTGACATGCACATTTTACTTCCATTTCTTATAAACTGCTTTAGATAAAAATGTTTAATATACATTATTTTGCTGTCCACAGAAGCTGAAACTATGCGACTTATATAGAAGGTAAAACCAGTCGGCTCACACTTATTAAACTAATTAATGCAAAGGAAGGAAAACAGCAGGATTCAACACCAGCTCACCATCCTGGCTGCAGTTAAAGAATGATAATGTAGTGTGTGTGCTTGTTCTGAATGTTATTCTGTCATTGGTGGAGAACAAAAAGGGGAATCCAGGGTAGAAAAGAAAATAACATTTATTTATATTTTTCCTATAGGACTAGACTGGGTGGCATATTAAGAGTTCTTAATTATGTATCTACGGTAATATTGTACAGTACATACAAATCTCTACATGCATACAAGCACATATATTAAAAGTGCTATAACAATAGCAAATTGGGAGTTTATACATTCAATTTCCAATGTCATTGGACTTCTACTGAAGTCCAATTTTTTTTTTTACATTTGGGTTGAATAACATCCACAAAAAGGAATGGTAACGCTTTATATTAGGGTCCTTGTAATAACCATTAATTAACAAGTAATAAGGCCCTTGTAAGTCCTTACAAGATGCTTATTAACGTTATTGTGTGTTTATAAGCTTATATAAGTGTTAATAATGGCATTACAAACACCCATGACCCACCCATTATGTCTTTGCCATGCCTTTATTAATCTTATTTTGTTTGCTTATTGATATTAAAATATACTTTATTGCTCATCTATTATAAGTTAACTATAAGTTAACTATGCTTTTTGCAACTACCGGATCTAAAGCGAGAACAATGCCTTATTACTTGTTAATTAATGGTTATTAAGAACCTTATTATAAAGCATTACCCCATGTTGCTTTGTTCATTTCCATGTTTACATTTTCCACCGGCAACTTTCCAACCAATGAGAAATAATACTGCAAGTATATTTCCAGCACTCTGCCTTCGTATACACCCCTCTGCGAACTTTTTATTTTTTGGTCTGCTTACATTTATGCACTGTGAAAGCAAGTTAACCTAACCAAAGTAAAAACAAAACAGACCAAAAAAAAAAATTTCAATTTCACTCTGATTCGTACGAACCAAACAGACTTGGGTTGTGAAAGCACCCTAAAAATGCATAAAAGGCGTTATTTCCAGGGTGATAACTTCAGCTATCCAGTGAGTGAGCTAGCTAGCTGTCCTAGTTGAGTTTGCAGCTTGTGCACACAAGTTCGATGTTGTTATTATATGGGATATTCTGTGAAGTCAATTAAATCTCCTATTTTGACTTTTCATTACTTTTTTTGTCGAGCTCTGCCCCTGTGGCCAGATATTTCAGCAAACTAGAGTGGTGGTTTCACTCAAAGAATTTGGAATTTGCTCCAGTTTTTCTCTTTGCAAATCTCAAATTACCCTCTACTCACGCTGAGAGAAAACCTACTTTGATGTGTTCTATAGCGTAGCTTACAATTTTAAAGTGTTTAACAACGGCGTGCTGCTGGTGGACGCCGGCGGTATCTGAGCTGCTCCAGGCAGAATCACGCTGCTCTGCTCACACTGCTCCAGCACTGGCATGCACAATGCACAATGTACAACAGTTGATATTGTGGTAGTGAACATGAACTCAAATAAAAGTAGAGTTTCCAAATCTCCCTCCATTACTGTCATGAAATATGATTAATTACAACAGACCCTGTGGCGGCGGATTAGCGTGCACACAAACACACAAACACACAAACACACCTGCTTAGGTGCAAATAAAGAGCAGACACATACACACACACACACACACACACACACACACACAAACACATGCACACAGACAATAGCCTGCAACTCCCCTCCAGCCTGGCAGGTAATTGCTGTCTATGGGGGGACAGGTGCTTCTACAATAGAGCGCCAGTGTCCAGGCAGCCTCTATTCACTGCCACTGTAATTACCTAATTGAAAAGCTCACAGGGGAAAGAGTGTGTGTGTGTGAAAGAAACTGTGCGGAGTGGGGTAAAAAAGAGAAGAGAAAGATAAGCTCTAGGCTTTTTGAATACAATAAAGCAGTACACATCACACCACACAGGACTCACATATTCACACATATAATATACTGCCATAACATCATTTCTGCAGCCCTGAACAAATATTCGCATGACCACACACACGAGCACACGCTGAGGTATTTTCTGAATCAGACCACTCTGGGGGTAAATATTGTCGAGCTATGATTGAGGGATGGAGTGAAGGAGGGAGCAGTAATGGGAAAGCTATTGTTGTGGGATGAGGATGCGGCAGGGAGAAGAGGAGGAGGGTCAGGGGATGTTGGGATATAAAAGCGACATGGTCACTCTCATTTCAGATGTCGGCCTCTCTATCTCTGTTTGGGTTTTAAGTTTATATGGGATCTATGGACAGGAGAGAGCAGACAGTGTGTGTGAGAGTGTGATGTGTGTGTGTATGCATTTCCTGTGTGGTTGTGTATTATGAAAATGTGCATATAAATGTGCAGCTTTGTGTTCCCATCCTGCTGACAATCTTACAATTCATGAGGAATATTTATCAAAATAAATGTCTGCCATTCAGCATTTGCTGCAGCCTTAAAACACATTTAATGACATAAAGGAGTAGTTCAACATTTTGGGAAATACACTTAGTGGTATTTGCTTTCTTGCAAAGTGTTAGATGGGAAGACTGATCTGATGCAACTGTCATGTTTGTACAGTTAATATGTTTCTAGAGGAATCAGCTGGCTAGTTTAGCTGAGCATAAAGGGTCAAGGACAAAACATTGGTATCTGACGAGTTGGGGGACAGGCTTGTTATTTGAACCCTAGCACAACATGATGTTGCAGTGAATAAATATAAGACAGCAATAATAAGCTTAATAATACTTGAAGAAGGGACTCACTTTATGCCTGGAAGGAACAACACGACTTTCAAAATAATCATAATTAAGTCTTATTATAAGGAGTCTTGAAGTCATTAAGGTCTTCAGTCTACATGACAGACCGGCGACATGAGGTCACATTGCAAGATCTTTGTCCAGATGAACTGTGGGTATGTCTGGTTTTCAAAATATTACAACAATCTTGGTCCATGTTGCCAATACAACACATAAAGCAAGAATAAGAACGGGTTAGGATTCCCATCAACCTGTGTCTTACGTTATTGGCTGTAGCTTCTGCAACAGACTCCCTGACAGTTTCAGGTTTTTAGCCTTCTAGATATCTAGAAGGTGTCTGTGTTGCAGTTATGAACCACTCAGCCTGCCGGTTTAAACAGTCCGTGCATTGCGTTTGAGTGCAATTTGCGAGCTAATGCCTGTTTGCCTTATCTCTTGTTTTTTTGTTGGGGAGATCCAAAAAAAAAATCAGACATGTAGTGTAAACTAAACATTATGAGTAACCAGATGTAACCCTAACCCCAAACTCTATCTTTCACCCCAACCCTGACCCTTCAGAGCCAGCTAGCTAACTAGTACTACCGTACATAAGTGTTTAAGTTAAAGCAGTATGCCAGTTATGTTCGGTAACCACATTTGGTTGATTACATTCTAGTATGTACCCTGTTTCAATGGACAGTATAAAAGACTTCACCTCCCAATAAGTTTAAAGCTCACTAGTTACTGTTTTATCTGAAAAAAAAAACAGCCGTGTAAGAAATACATTTAAGCTAGTTAGCCAGCTGCTGCTGGGAGATTAGTATCAAGGTGCAAGCATGAGAGTCGTATAAAGCTTCAGAACAGCGAGAAAAAGCGCAATGTCAAACTTTTCCTTTAAAAAATATGACTGTCACTCTGAAGAGAATCGTGGAGCTGTGTGCTTTTGACATGCTGCTAGCTTTTATGTTAATTCAGTGAACCAGGTGCTCAAACCCCTGAACATCCCATTTTCTTGCAAGCTGTAACTCAACAAACCTCACAAGCTTGAAAAGACGGTAACTTCTCGTTATTGTCCTTGGATGCGTGTGTCTTCTGGTAGCAGCCATGCTTTGGCTCTCATGTGTGCCTACGGTCTAGTACAAAGCACAGAGCTCATATCCCCGAGGCTAGCATTTCAGACTCACACTGGTGTTCTTGAAATGTTTGGAGGTGAGAACGTCTGCAACACAATCAGTCTTTGAAAACGTTCTGTTGCCATTTCTTGGAGAAAAAAAAAATATATGAGCATGTTTGATGAGCACAATGGGTATTTTTGTATTCGCAGTGTGGTTTGTCTTTGGAAGTTTGCCCTCTGATGGGTGCAGGAAGAGAGAAACTAGGTCAGACACTGAGGTGGATTTCAAAGGTAGATTCTTGTTGAAATAATGTGAAAAGATGAGATTTAGGAATGCACGAAGATTGGAAGGACACAAGGATGAAATAATAAAAAAAAATGAAAATAAAAAAGGAAGGAACATGCATTCAGAGCGACGAGGACAAAAACAAGGATCCGATTTGGCAGAAAGCCTGATAATAGTTGGACATTCCTGAGTGCTGCCTCCCTTGAAAGCAGCCAGATTTCACAGAGAGCTGGACAGAGACTTCCTTTGGCTCGGCTGCGTGGCATTTGTGCCGTGTCGAGTCTGACAAACACACAGAAAATAAGCTGTGAAGTAAATAAACCAATCTGCAGAAATACCCATCACTCTCTTGGTATGACGTACTGAGTGAATCACTGAAGCAGATTTGGTGTCGGTGTGAGCAAAGATGTCATATTCCATCTCACTGGGCATCAAATGTACCCTGGAGTCGCACACATGTAAATAAGAAAGGCAGAACATGACATTCTGTTTGTGGGGAACGTTCAGACCTCTCTCTCTCATCTCCTTCAGCAGTGATATGTAGACCCTATTACAACATGTAAATGACCCCCTGCTGTGCAATCATCCCATACACTATGACATACATGCGCAAATGTGCGGAGTGGAGCAGCAGTTGTATATAGTATAAGATTCAGAGTGTGTGTGATACCTCTGCTCGCTGTGTATGTGTTTGAACATGTGTGCATTATGCATCCATGTTTATGATTCAAGCTGTCACAATTAGACAGATGGTGTCTTGTCTTTCTATATGGCAAGTCACATGAAAAAGAGGAACTACTACTTCAGATCAAAGCGTACACTCATTATAAATGACATATACAAGCACAGCCAAAGCTAAAAGAACCCATATTGAAATAGTTACCACTTTTGAATATGGCATACTTACAAAAAAGGGCTTTTTAGTTTTAACCACAGACAGCATTAAAGAAATGGACGTAGCCACGGTGACGTCAGATATTTCCTTGAAAACTATTGTCCTGAAGCCTTGAGTTTGGTAAGTTTTCAACCAGCAATAATCATGTTTCAGTATATTACGGACTATAAAATGACCTCTGCAAAATGAGCCTCCTTCTCTCCCACATTCAAATATTAATGATCACATTTCAACATTTATGCATATCATCTACATGGGATGATTACAAAAATGAACGTTGTGCTATTTTGAAGAAGGCTTGGAACTAGTGATTGAGACCATGAACTCATTGATTTATTAATCTTAACCGCTTATCTGAACTGGACTGAACAGGTCGCTTGACTATCACAGGGCTGACACAAACACTGTAAAAATATTCTGTTGCTTTTACAGAAAAAAAAATGGCAGCTGTGGTTACCAGAATAATTCTGCAAAAAATACAGTACAAATGTAAACAACTTTACAGAACAGCTTGTACATTTTACTGGTATCCAGTGTACAATAAATAATAACTGAATGTTAATTTACTTGTATTCAATGCACAATAAGCAAAATCTGCATGTAAATTTTGCATAGATAATTAGCATAAAAGCAGCATCATCCTATTAAATTAGCAGTGAAGGACGGTATAATCTACAACTCTAAAAAGTTTTTTTTTTTTTTTTTAAAGTACTACAGTTTTAGGATGTAAAATTTACAAGTTGTTCTGTAAAGATGTTGACATAAGTACTGTATTTTTTACAGAAATATTCTGGTAACCACAGCTGCCATTTTTTTTCTGTAAAAACAACAGGACATTTTTACAGTGTAGAGTTAGGCAACCCCGCTCTCATTCACTCCTACGGGCAATTTAAAGCCACCAATTAAACTTCAGCCACATGTCTTTGGACTCCACACAGAAGAGCGGCAAGCCGGATTCAAACCCAAGACCCTCATGCTGTGAGACCCTACACTCATCAGGAAAGTAAGTAAGTTTATTTCTGTAGGACCTTTCGATAGCAGAGACCTTACAAAAGGGCTTTACAGTGTCAAATAAGCATAAATAAGCATGCAAATAAAAGCACAATAAGAAATCACATTAATGAATTATCCTTAACCGCTTACCCGCACTCGGGTCTCGGGGGGCTGGAGCAGATCCCAGCTGACATTGGGCGAGAGGTGGGGTACACCCTGGACAGGTCGCCAGACTATCACAGGGCTGACACATAGAGACAGACAATCACGCTCTCATTCACTCCTACGGGCAATTTAGAGTCACCAATTAAACCTAAGTGCATGTTTTTAAACTGTGGGAGGAAGCCGGAGAACCCGGAGAGAACCCACGCTGAAACAGGGAGAACATGCAAACTCCACACAGGACCCACAGGTCGGAGTCGAACCAGCGACCCTCTTGCTGTGAGGCAAAAATTGCTAACCACTACATAGTAAACACAATAAAAAATTAAAAAAAACTGTCAACAGAGTCCACAGATCTTAAGATTAAAGGGAGAGAGTTCCAAAGTTCAGAAGCCACAACCGAAACGAGAGCAATCAGAACCATGAGACCTTAGTGGCAGCATTTTGGACCCCTTGTAAACAATCCTATGAAGTTTTGCTAAGGCAGGTGAAAATTGAATTACAAGAATCAAGACTAGATGATATAAAAGCATGAATAAGAATTTCCAGGAGAAAATACTGAGTAAATAAATCCAGTGAGAAACAAATTGTTTAGAAGTCTATGAGAAAATGAGCTGGACTTCTTTTTGCAACCAGTGGAGTCGCCCCCTGCTAGCCATCAATAATAATGCTGTTTTAAGACAGTTGTGGATTGGCTTCAGACGTTAACTTTTCATATACTTGAGCAGTCGTATGTAACATCAGACTTTAGTTTTTTGTCCTTTATTCTGCAATCAGAGCCACAGTGGCAGTGTAGCGAGTGATAGATCAGCAGCAAAGCTTCCCCCATGACTAGTTATAAATATATGGTATTTTTCTCATGCTGCACTTATTTCCCTCTTTAGGTTCTTGTAGTATCATTGATTTCAGATTTTTCCTCGGTGGTTGTTTACCCTTTTTAATCAATGAATGCAGTTTATAATTAGCCTACTATTCACTGCTACACCGTACATCATGTAAATGCTGGTGAATATATTTGTTTCTCCTGAAATCTCTCTGTTGCTGTTTTCTTTTCATACCATTTAGAGGTCCAACTCTGTTTTTAGGAAAGCAATAACCAAAAGATTGAGCTCTGAGGCAACAAAGTGCCCTAATTGCTATATTGGCTATGACAGCCTTGTTCTTTTCTTCCATCACTAACACACTCCATCAGCCTTTTCTCTGTCCTCCCACTATGCACTCCACTCTCCTCTTCAACATTTTGTCCTGTGACAAGAGAGAAAAATGGCCAACCTTACCTGGATAGAAAAAAAAAAAAATCTATTTCTCTTTTCCTGCACTACACACACACACACACACACACACACACACACACACACACACACACACAAACCTTTAATTGCTGTGTGATGTGCCCATTTCCCCCTCATCTCCCACTCTATCCACTCTGACCCTACTCTAAATGCTGGAGGTCACATATTTATTTTAAATAGTTTCTCTTCCAGCCCCGATGACACAAAAGAAATAAAACCAGAGTTATTTATTACGATATAAAACATGTAGTTTCAGGAAGATGAAACCTTGGAGGATGGACGATATTGAATTTTTCAACATGGTGCTCAATCCAGCCATTGTCTCTCCTCCCCGGGGAGCTGGCCTGGTACATGTTGCATTTAAGCACACAGGTCAATAAAGGTAATTGATAAGCTCTCATATGGATATATAGTGATGAATGAAGGATGTTTCTGGTGTGATGAATCAAACTGCCTCTGGAGTCATAAATGGCTGGTTGTATCCCCCACCTAATGGGAATAAGCATAAACTCATTCTCAATATTCAATGCCATACAGTGTCACACACAGACACCTATACAGCTGCCTTATTGGTCCATCACTTACACTTTATGAGCACTTCAGAGCTGGAGCTCTTCTGGTGGCCTAGTCATAGATTATTGGCGAGTCCATTGATCTGCCTGAGGAGGCGATAGAAACGCAGCATCAATCTCCTTCAGGCTGGATCTTTATAGATTACACTAACAAAATGCTTTATGTTGGTGAAAAGAGAGAAAACCTAATATGAGAGGTTTGTGTTTGCCTGATGTAACGGGAAGTCTTGAAAATAGGAGCAACTTTAATTCTACGTCATAAATTGCTTATTTTAATAGCTGAAAAAAATGATCATGAATTATATGTGTCTCCTTTAAAACAAATGCTGTACCTTAATGTCCTTTATCCCCAAGCACTAGTGGACATATCACATAATGCTGCCCTCTGGTGGTCAAACAAGACACACTGCTGGACAAATATCACAAAATGATCTTTAATGTAAAAAAAACCCTCAATAAAACAAAACACAGGAGATATGAACAAGTAAACATGTCACAAAGGACATCCTCACATTACAACATAAGCAGTGATAAAAACAATTTGATTTCAACCCATAGTGTTTAAAATACATTCAATGGTGCATCAGTATAGTTTAAAAAGAAGAAAAGAAAGAAAAGCTTTGGCATCAGGAGGAACGTTAGCTTATTGAACAGTTGTTCTGCATTCTGTATGTGGCTGACCTGCATCATAAACCAAACTAACAGGAGTTTTAGCATCTCAGTGTGTTTACATTGACATAATGAATAATAATTTAAAAAATGAAGACATAGTATTGAATTATTAAGCAATGAAACAGAAACCTACCCGTTCAAAATGTTACATAAGAAACTTTTAAAAAAAAAACTTTGACCTGACATCACATCACATGATCTGATCTGAATAGTTTTTTTCTTCTGTGTTTATGACTTAAGAACAATTTAAAAAAAAATTGTACTGCATGGATAATCTTTCTAAAGACAGGTGGGGAAAAGCTTCGACAGGATTTTCAAACAGTGAAAACAAGTTACAAAAAATGTTTTGGTTGGTGTAAATTTGTGTCTTTGTTATTGTAATACGAATTTCTTTCACGAGAGGCCCTGAGTGCCTCTACGTCGAACTAAAATCATTCCTTCCATCTGTTTTACTGAGAAGGATTGACCTTATTTCATCTGTTTTTAAGTCCTGAACACAGGAAGAAAAAGACAATTTAGATCAGACTCGCCAGACTTTTCCTCATTGTCCTCTCAGGGCTTCAGACCAACCTGTACACTGACATTACACATATGCATAAAACTGACCTGTGACTATGTGAATCACCTCATTCTGTTGGACAGACCTGTCCTCAGGTCAACAGTACTCTGATAGAGAGTCCATATGCTCGACTCCTGCCGCCATAGAAAATCACATATGAAGAACTATACTACTCCAGCAATTGTTTACATAATCACTTTACAAACAAATTATTATTATTCCATGCATTTTCTCTGAAACAAACTTCTCTTCCATTTTGCTGGTACTGAAGTCGTTTCTGAAGGTTGAAAGTGGTCCAGTGCAAACATCTCTCTAAATGGGCCCTACTGAAAGCCTTCGTCCAGTTCTGATACGATTCTTTTGTCTCTTTTAATAAGAGTGTTTCACAACATTCAATAAATTCTCCAATATGGAAAGTCAAGAGCTGCTCTTCACATCTTTAGCACCATGTTGCTCATTCCCCTTTAGTCAGTATCTGAGGCACTAAAAGGAAAATAATTACATGGAAGATTAGATGCTTGTTGGTTTTTTAAAATAAAAACTGTCAGTAAAATATAAAATGAAAGTTTGATAGAAACACCTGGGGAAAAAATCCATGTGTCCATCCATAGTACATAAAGTTCAGTACGACAGCCGGCCAGCGTTTGCAACATTTACAGCAGATTTCTGGCATTTACATCACGCTCTTATCCAGAGCAACGTATGAGAGGGGCAGCTGTTTGAGTCTCAGTTTGAGACAACTGTTTTATGGAGCAGCTGTTAGTCAAAATGATCTAAAAGCTCCGCTCATTAGTTGTCAACAAAGTAGTCTATGTATCTTTGGACAACTTAGATTCATTGTTGAACAGCAGTGCCAGGTAAAAACCTGTTAACAGAGCTGTAGTGGTTGTATTTTCCCTTCTGTTCAAATCAAGATTCTATTTCTCTTGTCTGTATGGCCCGTCACAATCAAGTCTTTCTGACAGAGCTTGTGAGGCTAAGGCACAGTCTCTCGTCTTGGCCTCCGTCCCATCATTATTTAGTTCTGTCACCGTCCTGGTGGGCCCTTCCTGTTGATGTAGGCCAGGCTGTGTGCCAGTCTCTTGGTGAGGAGTGGGTGGGATTTGCCACAATAAGTGTGTGTCGTCTTCAACAGCTCCTCTTCAAGTGGATCCAATAAAGAAGTCACTGGGTCGGCGCCAAAAGTGTACTGGAACGACAAAATATTTCATTGGTTAGATTAGGTGTGATGTTCTGTTTTTAGATTTGCTCTGATCATTTAAATACTTTGGACAAAACATAACACATCTGTCAAATTTGGTTCACTACCTGTATTTTGGTTGGATTGAATTAAACTCTAGTGCACCCTAAAGGGAACCGAGACCCAGGTTTTCGGGTGAACCAGACTGGTTGTTTGGTTTGCACCAGAACTCATTGAGCTCTCACACCACCCCAAAATGAACCAGACTCTTAACGTTCTGGTTAGACGGACCAAAAACAGCTCAGGTCAAAGTTTAGTCCATTTCTATCGGACTCTGGTGGTGGTTAAATCCTTGTTACGGTTCGTTTGGTCGATTGTGAACGCTCTAATTGACTTGACTAGTGTGGAAACAAAACAACTGGTCCAAGACCACTTGCTAGAGGGTTCTCGGTCAGTTTCCAAACGAACCCTAGTGCAGTTTGAATGCACAGTGACCCAATGCGGTCCAATCTGACCCAATGACAGGAAATTAATCAAAACGCAGCATATTCTGAGCTGCCTGTGTGGGCTTTTTGTGAATGTACATGGATCAACAGATGCAACAGGACTGACTTGGACTTCTGCTGAAGTCTGATGTTTGCTTGACATCTGGGCCAAAGAACACATATGGGATAATCTGAGATCTACTGGAGGAGAATTGGAGGATTTAATGTGCATGATAGGTCAGTGCAGCTGTCAAAAGCTTCAACAGCAACATTTCATGGTTTTCGGCTCCATGTTGCTTTGTTTATTACTTTCCAACCAACAAGAAATAATACTATGAGTATATTTCCATGCCTCATGCCATTCTGCATCTTTTTTTAGTCCACTTATATTCATGCAATGTGGAAGCAAACCAGACTAAATACAAATCAGACCAAAAGTATCAATTTCACTCTTATTTGGACAAACCAAAAGGACTTTGGGTGTGAAAGCGCCCTAAGATCCTCAATTCAATTATACTGATCTTACATATCAACAAAAGCATCCCGATGAAAAACAACTTAGAAAATGGATTTCACTGAATAAAAAGGCAAATTTATATGGTATGAAGGAGTCTTGCCAAGTAAGATGACTTGTTGTCTTGTGTTTCTTCAGAGAGCTGGAACACGGGGGTGGTGTTTGACTAGAGGTTAGAGGAGTGGGCTTGGAAACTTGAAATGAGCAGCTGAAATCCCAAACTGCTCTGAAAAGTCCCCTGAGGAGAGCTCTCCACCTCCCACTGTTCCAGTGGAATTGATCAGATTCTCTCAGTAAGTAAGAAAAGTGGTGCTTTGGGCAGCATTTGGGCTCAGAAGATATCTTTCCCTGGATAAATTAAAAACTAAATCCTCAAGGCATGCTGAACTCAGAGGGGAATCCGGATCTAATCTGATCGGTCAGCAGGGCCGAACATAAAGCGGCCCACGCTGCTGGAGTCAGTTTTATGCTATGGGCTTACCATCCAGTGATAACCGGGATTACAGAAGAAATTTCATGTCTTCCCAATAATGAAGGAGCCTTTACAATGCTCAGAGGAAATCAAAGGGGAATTACCATTTTTTATGCCAGCTCATTTGCTTGCGGTTGGGTCCCTGATATTGGGTCACAAAGAGAATGGCGTTTTTATGAGCACACACACATGCACACACCCTCTGGTCATAAAGCTGCATTTACAGTTGGTGTATTGATTCTGTGTGGCTGATGGGGCTGTTGGTGTGTAGACTCCCAACTCTAAACGTACCATCGGTTGTAAAAATTTAACTGCTGCTTCCTGGGCTCAGCTTCAGCAGGGAGGGAGGAGGAGAGGCTTTATGATGGACAGACCGATGGGCTCTGTCTGAGACACAGACGGGCACAGACAGACAGACAGACAGACAGACAGACAGGGAGGAGCACTTCTGTTCTTTGTGTGAGGAGTCGGGGCATCCACACTGATTTATCTACATTTGTCTCCAGTTAATTAAGAATAAACTTCTGCTGCTATGAAACAATCAACTAGATTTAACGGAAGAATTAATGACTTGTTGTCACATTAACAATAGATGATATAAGGCTTTTAAATTAAATACACAGCAATTTTGATGATTAATTAAATGTGACGGTCATTTATCAAGCAGAATGGTAATCATTGACTGGTACCCGCCTCTCCAATGTAAGGGGTTTGCTGCTTTTCTCATTTTATATCATTGTAACATGAATGTTTTGGGGTTTTGGACTGATGGTCGGAGAGAAAGAGTTGTAGGGTTCTGAGAAATATAGATTTCACTCTTGTGGCATTTTATAGACTAAAAACATTATAACCAGAAAGAAATGAACAGAAAAATTAAAATACTCATTAGCTGTAGCCCTACATGAATGGGCATGGGTATATCCAGGGTTCATACAGCTTTATGAGAGTAAAATTTAAAGATGTCCTCGATGAAATAATTCTTTATGCTAATACACTATGATCTGTCAAATAATGGACAGATCTGTAAAACTGAAATTATCCACAAAGAATCATTCAAAAGCAAAACACCTGCTCCACATTAGCAGTCAGTATATCTGTGCTCTCCACCCTGCACTCACACTATTGCCAGACTGCCCCTGTTGCCCAGGCTTTACCCCCTCCCCGTATGACCCTTTTAGATCTGGTTGCCTGTATTTTAGTTTCCTCTGCCTTCTGTGAAAGTTTGTGTTGTGCTCACACAAACTTGCAAATTAGATGAAAAAGACTTAAATGAGATAAAATGAGTGAGCCACAGTACATAAGGCGTGTTGGGATGGCAGATGGGAGCAGAGCCTTGAACACTGGGCCATGTTTGATGTTGGTTACACTGTCCTCATTCACACATGAGGAAACTGTTTATCAGAGCAAATCAATTCAAGAATGACTTGAAACTTTGTCGCTCAGAAATGTCTTTGTAACTAGGCTCCGTTTCAAAATCGAGAAGTGAACCTGCATTTGGTTCCACTTTCCTGTGCCAGTTTATTTCACTGAGCTGCCAGAGCAGCTCTGTCCTGTTTGTTATTCACTCAAACACTACACAGACAGCCTGAGGTTCTGCTGCAGATGAACAAGCATAAATAGATGAGATGGTGTCCAGTGAGATGAAACACACAAAGATCAATCCATACTGCTGGCAAACCAGACTTAATCACATATCTGAGAACGTATCAATAACTACATAGGCTATTGGAGAAGCAGTGTGTGTGAGTGCATGCTGTGTGGGGGTTTGTGCTCACTTTTGGCAGCACAGGTACATGTATGT
Organism: Centropristis striata; assembly: GCF_030273125.1. NCBI lineage: Eukaryota > Metazoa > Chordata > Actinopteri > Perciformes > Serranidae > Centropristis > Centropristis striata. The sequence goes on along the minus strand of NC_081538.1, from coordinate 8,882,858 downwards.
ATGTGTGTGTGTGTCTCCTGCTGTAATTGATCCAGTCCTATAAAGCTGCAGTTTTAACTGCGGGCCATGGACGAGGTATGGATGAGCCTGGGCTCTGATCTATGTTCAATGCTTTGTTAATAGGAAAGCAATGAGACTCCCAACGTTGATGGCTTCATTAAGTAAATGCCACTGGTGTCGTCAATATCATTACACTGCTGGTAAACAACCATAAACATCCTCATGGGGGAGATTAGCTTTCACTCCAACCTTCTGGAAAAGGTGCAGATTTGTTTTCCAATGCAGACAATGTGATGTCACAAACACTCACGGTCTCTAGGGTCAGCACCAATCCAGAATCTCATCTAGGAGGGGAGGAGTGGGGCAGCTGTGTCACCGGGTTATAACAGGGCTCCTTTCATCACAGGTTGCACTAAATTACACCCACAGCTTGGAAAAGGCTCACCAGGCTCTTTTAAAAACGTTAATATACCCGAGAGACCTTTTTAAAAGAGTGCTTGTTTTCAGTCACTTTTCTGGGAGACGCTTCACTTCCCAAAATGCCTTTTGACAAACTTTCTGCAATCAGTGTGTGTGGCTGGAAATAAATAATGCAAAATGACCTGCAAACATAACAAGAAAACAAATGTGTGCAGTCAAAAAGGAGTGAGAGGCATCCTCCACTCATGGTGGACTGCAATATGAAATGACTGTGTTGTTGAAACACCAGATTATGTTGAAAATAAAGCATTTTCAAGGAGTATAATTCAATTAAAATATATTCCTAACCTTGAAAACACTCTTACTCTTGAAAATTTTAAAGTCTGAATATGGACGTGTGTATTCAATCATCTCACATTCACAAAGACATGATGTGCCCACCTTTCGTATGGCCTGGTAAACGGCCCTGAAGGCCGGCTGTTTGTGGTCGTGGTAGACTCCTCTGTTTCCATGTAGTATGTAGATGCCATCCTCTTCAGCCGACGCACAGTTACTGCCATAGATGCAATGATCTGGACGGTAATTCCACTGGCATGGAAACTCCAGCAAACTCTCTGAGAATCAAAGAAAAACAGAGAAACACTTCAGTCAACAAGTCAGTGCTACAAAATAAAAGTTCTACATTTCTTCTGGAGTCAAATTCAAGCACTTTCAAGCATATTCAGGCTTTTCTAGCACCTTATTGCTGTAATAAATTACACGTTTAAACACAGTACATACATGTAATGATTTCACTTCATAACATTAAATAAGAAAAGATTACAGAAGATTCTACAGAAGAAAGATTCTACAGAAGGGTGACAAATTAAAAAAAAAGTTTTTTGTGTTTCAAAATGTGTCACCTGTTTGTAAGTAGACTTGGCATTCTATATAACAGTTTCAAGCAGTTTCAATCGCTTTATTCAAAATCTGAGCACTATTCAGAGTCCTTCAAAACACCACATTAGGCATACAGACTTTGAGGAGCATGTTAAGCTAATGTCTAACTTTTAAAAATAATTATTTTTGGACAGTAATTAACCGTGTTTCCATGAAAGTCGAAGCAAAATTTAGAAATTTTGCATTAAAGAAAATACGTAATGTCAGTAAACAGAGATTGTGCAAGAGAGAAAAAACAAAAACAACAAAAAAGAGATTGCTAATCAGACTTTGGCCACCCACCAGAGAAAAATGGAGAGAATTGTTTAGGAAGTGGATTCAATTGGGCAACTTATAATTTTTTATTTCATGACGAATTGCCTTGACCGGCAGAGCATAAACAGCTGATCAGTGATTTGAGTTAAATGTACTAATTCGTTGTTTGTTTGTTAATGTAATTAACTATTATGAAAAAGACAAAAAAAAACCACCTCAATCGACTTATGTGCATTTTTGAAAGTTTTATCAAATTTTGGTGTTTCAAGTTTCTCTTTTTAATAAGTATTCCCTCTTTGATTTGTCCATGGAGGCTACAAACAACATGCATGATAGGTACAGTCGTGCATATGGAAATACATAAGCTATGTGTGTATTACCCTTTGATGCACAACATGGGTCTAAAGTGACCCGACAGAGTTTTTATGTTCTATATCTTTGCAATAAATTATTTTCATCATTCAGTATTCCATATTTTCCTCAATTAGTTTGTTTTTGATCATCATACATCCTAATTTTTATGTTTTCCTTTATTCATTTTTGAATAAAATCCCTTTTTGTGTCACTACTCTTCTAATGCACAACATGGGTCAAAAATGACCCATATCCATTTTTTTTAGCTAAGTAGCTTACTAAGCTAACTACTTAGCTAACTTCTTGGCAAAGTATTTAGCTAAGTAGCTTGTTAAGCTAACTACTTAGCTAACTTCTTGGCTACGTAGTTAGCTTAGCAAGCTACTTAGCCAAGTAGTTAGCTGTAATAATACAACAACTTTTTTTCTTTATAAAGTATGAGAGGCAAAAAGGAAATAATGATCTGTTGTTATCAAAAACAAGATATTTAAAGAATACTTGGAATATTGTCTTATATTATTGCCGGGCGCAGTAATGTGCTGCCCACTGCTCCTTGCATGGTGTGTTCACTTGTGTGTAAAAAATGATGGGTTAATTGCAGAGGTTGAATTTCCCCATTGTGGGATTAATAAAGTAATCTTCTTATTCTTCTTCTTCTTCTTCTTCTATTCAATCATAAGATAAGTTGATATCAAAAGATAGAGCACAGAAACACACAGCCAGCATTAAATAACATGGGGAAACGAATGCGGGTCATTTTGGACCCGTGTTGTGCATCAAAGGGTTAATGTGTGCAGCCTTACCAGGGTTGTGGTGGAAGATGATGTTGAGGAGGTCCTGGTCTCCCCAGGTGATGTTGAGTTTATATTTCTGCAGTAAAGGCATTAGCAGCTCCTCCCAGCGCAGCCCCACAGACGTCATGTCATTCTGTCAACACACACAGACACACATCAGTCACAAAGATTCATTACAAGACTATACAATTCATCTACCTCTGCCAGAACCAACATTACTGAAATGCACTAAATCTATGCACCAAATCTACGCACGACACTTTGCTATGTTATTAATATTATTACTATTATTATATATACTGTTGCTGCCATTACTATTATTACTATATACTGTAATATACTATTATTATTATTATTATTATTATTATACCGGCCTTATTTATTATTATTATTATTATTATTACTACTATTATTATTATATATTATATATCATATTATTTTACTTAAAAGTACTTTATTTATATTTTTCATTTTATTGTTATATTATTTATTATCTATTATTACATATTATATTATATATATTATATTATATACTGTACTATTATTATTATTATATACCGTCTAGTCACTATAGCATTGTTGCCATCATATCACCAGTTTAATTATTACCATCATCTTGCCAACCATCCTACCAACTGATGTTCTTTTTTAACTTCTTAAGTGTCCTTGTTCTATTCTGTGTTTTTTTCTATTGTTGTTTTTATTTATGCTTCCTCAGTATTTTATTCTATTGTATATTATTGTACTTGAATACCGGACTGCTGTGACAACCGAATTTCCCTTCGGGGATGAATAAAGTAATCTATCTATCTATCTATCTATCTGTCTATCTATCTGTGTCAAAATATTGTCGAGTGGTTTAGTGTTGGGAGCTTCACATTGCAACTGGATCAATAGACAACAACTGCAGCAGGAGGAGGACATCTAGTGGCCGATCACAGTAGTACACCAACACAGTAAATAGAACTAAACAAACCTCTCCTGGGTAATGTATCTCCAGCACTCAGCCCTACCTTAAAGAACATGTTCCTCATCCTGGTCATGTTCATCAGCATGACCCCGGAGTTGATGCCCGTCCTGCCGTAGAAGGGGTGGCGGGCGAATCGGTTGTACCAGGCGATCCGTGGCTCCTCGTGCTCCGGGGCCATCGCCGTCAGCTGGGAGGAGTTAAACTGGGACAGGAAGGCCCACATGTGGTCTACAGGCTGCAGGAACAGGATGTCTGAGTCCACGTACACGATGGAGTCCACGTCTTTAAGGATCAGCTGCATGGATGGAAAAGACACAGAGACAGAGGTCAGTGAGAATATTAATAATGTGGATGCTCTCCAGGGGTTTGAGTGACGCATATTACCTGCATGTTTGGTAGTATCATTACAATAAAGATTCTCTGCAGTGTGACAGAATATATTCACCTTCTATCTTGTATAAAGTTGAACTTCAGTGATTGAAACATCACATTGCTCCAGTGTAGGTGAATATACGAAGGCAAACTGTCTTTTTTCCCATACATTTCAATCTGTAGATGTTAAAGTATACATTCCTGTAAATTTTGCCAAATAAAATTGGTATTGTACAGCAGTTAATCCTAATCTTATGAAAAGATTCAAACATATTTTCCAATTTGAGAGCTCCTAGATCTACAGACCTTGATTCATTTTTAAAACGTGGATTGTGTTTTGTCTTTAACCCTTTATCAGGCAAATAACTATATTTGGTAACTTCAGGTAATATTTCGAGAAAAAATTTGCAAATTTACTAGATTAAAGTGGCAAATCTACAAGAAAAAAAGTTGCAGGTTTAAGAGATTTAAAGTGGCAAATCTGTGCGAAAAAAGTCGCAGATGTACGAGAAAAAAGTGGGAAAAAAGCTACTTTTTTTCTCCCAGATTCACCACTTTAACCCTTAATAGGACACTCATTGAAATACTTGCAAATTCCAAATTTCAACCCTAGAGAATATTGGAGGATATTACATACAGCCAGAATGTGTAAAAAAAATACGAAAATGATATTTTGAGAAAAAAGTTTATGAGATTAAAGTGGCTACGAGAAAAAATGTGTAGATTCATGAGATTTAAAGTGGTGAATCTGGGAGAAAAAAGTTGCTTTTTTCCCACTTTTTTCTCGTAAATCTGCGACTTTTTTTGCGCAGATTTGCCACTTTAAATCTCTAAAATCTGCAACTTTTTTTCTTGTAGATTTGCCACTTTAATCTAGTAAATTTGCAACTTTTTTCTCGAAACATTACCTGAAGTTACCAAATATAGTTCTTTGCCTGATAAAGGGTTAAAAGAACTGAATGTCATACGTTTCCACTGTGGTTTCTGTGTTTATGATAAACTCACGGGTAAGAAGAGCCTCTGAGACGCGCAGGGCTTGAAGAGTTTCTTCCACTCAGCTGCGTTCTCACTGGGGAAGCTGATGGAGTACACTGTGTAGTTGAACTTGGAGCGAATAAAACCAGGCCACGACTCCAACTGGAACACAGAGGACACAATAAAAGACTAGACCAGGATGTAATCAACATACTCAGTGTCATCCAGTGAACAACACGCTATTTGCAGTTTTCACACATAAATGTCCTTTATTTCCTACTCACAGCTTCCATGAAGCTGGCCTGTAACTGATCCTCAGCGAAGATGTGCAGGTTGAGGTGCTTGATGCTGAAGAGCACGGCAGACTTGATCATGGTGAGAGTCTCTTCCAGCCTCTCCCCACAGGCCACCACAGCCAGGTGCATGGGGGGTTCAGGTCTGCCTCCTGCCTCCACCTGGCCCCGCTGACGCATGATGTACCTGAGGGAGGGAGAGGAGACTCAGGCTACGTTCACACAGCAGGGCTTAATGCTCAATTCGGATTTTTTTGTGGAATTGCAAGGTCGTTCACATTTCCAATTAAATGCGACGTGTATGTGATCTCCAGTGTGAACTTAAAACGTGTCCCGCATGCGCACGCAGCAAGCGTGCTCAGTGTTTACGGAGCACATGGCCGCGAGCAGTAAGCCTATGTATAATGAATGCGACCTGGCCGTTCAGACTGGAGTCGCATGTCAAAAGATCAGATATGTATCGGTTTTAGGAACACATATCCAAGTGGCCCGGATCGCATTTGAAAAAATCAGGTCTGTGTCGTTCAGACTGTCATTAAAAGATCAGATGCAGATCGCATAGGGGCGAAAAAATCGGATTTGGGTCACTTCAGGCTGACCGTAGCCTTAGTTATAAGTCAATTCATGAGTCCTGGGGATAATAAGCAGTTTGTTAAATAGCATGGTTTTGACTAGGGTTGTCAAAAGTATCGATACTTTTTTAAGTAAAACGTTGTATCCGGATACGATACTCATTTTCAAAAGTATCAAGTATCTGAAGCTTGTTATCATAGTTGCAGTTTCTTTTTGCACAACTGTTTTTTATTATAAATATTTAACCTGTGGTTCTGTTATTTTTTTTTATTTTTTATTATTAATTTAAACAAAACACAACATAAGTCACCAATGGACAAACACAGTAAAAAAGAAAAAAAAGAAAGAAAAAGAACAACAACAAAATCACAAAACCAACCTAAATAAAGAAAATAAACAATAATAAGAATTTTAACACATTAAATAACATTAAAACTAAAACTAGACACAAACAAACATCAAACCTAATTACCACATAAAACATACAGTATATCAGTAAACTTTATAACCTAAGAGAAAATATTCTGTTCTGTTCATTTTACATGTTGCATTTTTCTTGTTAATAAAAATATTTCTGTTCAATTTTGGGGTCTTTGTTTTTATCCTTGTGGTATCGAAAATGGTATCGAGTATCGAATATTTTCTTGAGTATCGGTATCGAGTTGAACATTTTAGTATCGTGACAACCCTAGTTTTGACAAAAGGCTTCATCGTGATGGTGTACTATATGTCAGCTATGTTTTCTTGATAGTATTTGTTAAGACACGTCACGCCAAACAGCACATGATTTAAATGTTACTTTCCTTATGGACAGCAGGTCAGAGGTAATTAAAAAAAAACTTGACAGTTTTATCTTTCTTTTTTAAAAGTATACCTGAAAGAAATCAATGTCAAACCACCAGAGGATGTTTTAACATCAGTATTATACTATTTTAGCTCATTTTAAAATGTAATTTGCCAACCCTGCATTAACTGCATAAATTGAGTATGTGACAAATAATAAATCATTGAATAAATCACTGAATCCTGAATCACTGATGTCCTAAAACTGATAATACTTTGGTTTGGCATCAATCCAAACTTCCAGAAGTCAAAACCTTTCATTTTGAGTCTGCTTGAGTGCATTTTCTTCTGTCTGAAATATTTTTCTGGCCTTTTCATAGACTTAACACTTGATGGAGAACATAATAACACATGTATTGGGAGGTAGTATATCCTATGATTATTATCTTGACTTGCTGAACCCAGTTATATTTCGAACAATAATGACAGTGACCTCCTGTAATGGATTGAAAAGCTTAAGGAAACTGTTTTCTCTTCCTTCGTAACTTCATTAGCTACTCCTCCCATTAACCTCCTCCTCCAACATGAACATCTGGCAGACACAAACAGCCAGGTGTGAAAACAAACAAAGCTAAAGCCGAAGTTTCAGTGATCACTTTACATGTTGGAATAGAGGAGGAGAGGCTGGAGGAGATAGAGGAGGAGAGGCTGGAGGAGGTAGAGGAGGAGAGGCCAGAGGAGGAGAGGCTGGAGGAGGTAGAGGAGGAGAGGCCGGAGGAGGTAGAGAGGCTGGAGGAGATGGAGGAGGAGAAGTTGGAGGAGGTAAAGGAGGACATGCTGGAGGAGATGGAGGAGGAGAGGCTGGAGGAGGTGGAGGAGGAGAGGCTGGAGGAGGTAGAGGAGGAGAGGCTGGAGGAGATGGAGGAGGAGAGGCTGGAGGAGGTGGAGGAGGAGAGGCTAGAGGAGATGGAGGAGGAGAGGCTGGAGGAAGTGGAGGAGGAGAGGCTGGAGGAGGTTGAGGAGGAGAGGCTAGAGGAGATGGAGGAGGAGAGGCTGGAGGAGATGGAGGAGGAAAGGCTGGAGGAGGTAGAGGAGGAGAGGTTGGAGGAGATGGAGGAGGAGAGGCTGAAGGAGGTAGAGGAGGAGAGGCTGGAGGAGATGGAGGAGGAGAGGCTGGAGGAGATGGAGGAGGAGAGGCTGGAGGAGATGGAGGAGGAGAGGCTGGAGGAGGTGGAGGAGGAGAGGCTGGAGGCTACATGCTTTACAAAAGGTCAAACCAAAAACGGAACAGTAAACTTAAAAGTAACAACACACACACACACACACACACACACACACACACACACACACACACCTCTGAAATCAAAACTTCGTCCGTGTGTACTGCATACTGTTTTGTAGGCTATTCTTTATAAGGCAACTTTTCTGCTGCTTTAGTGACGTATGGATTTATCTGTGAACTATCAGGTGAGGTCGCACACCTTTCAAAGTCTCGTAGTTTTAACCATAAAAAGATATCAGTTAGTTAAATGAAGTGTGTCTGCATTGATTCATTCAGCGCCACATTCCTTTACATCACCAGTCTGGTTCAGAGTTTAGTTATATATCTACATCTCCACTAGAGCTGATCGTATGAGATGTACTTGTTTCCCCAGTTGAACCCAGCTACAGCAGAAGACCCTGAGGAGTCCTACCTGTGGTACCAGTGCGGGCTCTGGGGCCCGGTCCTGGCCGCGGCCCCTCGCCGGGCTCCGGGGACTCTGGGGGGGATGAAGATCCTCTTCAGTCCGGTCCCACCGAGCGACAGGTCCGAGTTAAACAGTTTACTGTAAACATACAGACCCGAAAACACGGCAAACACCGTACACAGCGTCAGTGCACGGAGATAACGCCGCATTCTGGAGTTTAAAACCAAAGCTCGGAGCTAAAGTCATGACACAGAAACCAGAGATAATAATAACACCACCAAGCTCGTCGCGATGGCAATGCACTTCCGGTGAACACTGACAAAATAAAAGTACTTATCAAGGTAATTCCGCCCTCTGGCGGTCAGAGTAAAGCTCTGCCTCTCTTCTCCACGTCATACCTTACAAAATGTGGAGAAATTTTATTTTAGCATGATTTACCTGTTAATATCACATTAGAGAGGCCTCCTCACTGCCTCAATTTAAATCTCTTCTTAAAACCCACCTCTTCTCGTTGGCTTTTAACACCACGTAGAGTGTTGATTTTACGATTTTATGTTTTTTTTTTAAATTATTTGTAAACATCCATATTGTATTTGTGCGGGCAGTACATTTAACATTTAATTTATTTTTATTATACTTTTAATTTATTTTATCTTATTGTATTTTACTGTTATATTGTTTTCTACATATCTTTGTATCGTGGTATCTATTTATTTTTGTGCAGCACTTTGGAAACCTTGTGTTTGCTAAAATTGTGCTATATAAATAAAGTGGATTGGATTGGATTGAATATTGAGAGGCCTATATAAGATGATACAACCACTGCATGCTATGCCTCTAAATCAGGATTCTGAACGCTGTAACAATTTAACGACACAACAACAATGTAATAAAACATGGCTCCACAATACTTCACAGTATATTATGCCATGTCTTTCTGCTTATCTTATTTTTGGGATGTATGATCATTTTGTTATATTTGGATAACTATAATGCTGCATAGAGCAAATGTGACTTTCCATCTTTCCGGGAGATTTTATAATCTTTTTCTAGATGAAAACCCAAACTGTGCCCTTGAACAGCTGTCATATTCAGACTTGTTAACTCTTAGCTACAAGCCTATGAGGACAGCACACACACTCTCACACATTGTGAAGAACAAACATGGTGAACAGCTGTTATTAGTAACTGGCCAGTAGAATCGGTGTCAATCCCTCCATTTTCCGTATGGGGGCAGGCTTACCCCAAGACCTATAAATGTAAACTTTTATAGTGTTCCTGGCTCACTCTAACTGACTTCCTGCGAGAATTATGTTATTCTGAGACCAGATCTGCATCATTTTACCTGTGACCTGTGACCTGTTGTGAAATAAAGGCCGGTATTAAGACCTTACTTTATCTCCAGTGTGTGTTTGCTTTTGGGGCCTCCAATCTACGAACCAGAGAGATTTTTTACAATTTAAATTTGTGTTTACATTTTATACAGCTCACTCTCCAGAAGCCTTTAAAGGTTTCACAAGTACTTCCTTTCTAGAAATGTCCTGAAATTAAGATTATTATGAACCATATTTCAGAGAGGGCTCTGCCTCCTTGTACAAACCCTTGACCTCTTTTTACACTTATGGGCTGTTAAAGTAAAACCATAATAAGAATTACATGTTTTTGGTCTTTATCTTGTAATATCATCAAAACCTTTGTTACATACTGAAGTCTAAATTTCTGTGAGGTCCTGTGCGTTTTCCTTTCTCACCACATGAGCGTACGTCTCGGCTTTTATTTTGAAGGCCATAACAAACATCCGGGTTTCTCTTTCCTCCCAGTTTGACTTGATGCGGTTCTCCAACAGAAGCAAGGGTCGGGACCCTCCATGGGGGAAGGGTGGGAGCGATAACAGAGCGGATCCCTCCTCTCCTCCCCCCTCAGTCTGCTGCAACCTTCTATTGATTTCACCTCTGAAAAGATCCTTTCATTCTTTAAGGGACTAGTCCTCAACAGACCTCCTCAACGTCAACTGCGTTTTCATTTAGTGGGAAATGAGGTTATTGACTAGATTAATTAGTCTGTACACCACACCATATGCTCATAATTAATGTAAGCCTTTTATAATTATATCATGAAGGTTTTATACTAAACCATAGCACTGATATACACCATGTTTAGTGTATGAAGAGGTGCTTTATGGGCCTGATGTGTAAACTTTAACCCTTAGTGTTCTGTGTTGAGTAGCAGTTATCAAGTCTTTCACCAGGTGGAGCCGAAAACAAGTCACGCTCCTGTGTGAAAGTGACCAAAGACAAAAAGTAAAAAGATTTCTTTTGTTTGAATTTTCTTATTCAGACATGTAATAAACAAGTTCACACAGTTTAAAACAATTGAGCATGGCAAAGCAAAACAGAAAGTATCAACAAGTGACAACCAACATATTTTCATTTATCATCTTTCCATTTTTGCCACAACCGAATAACAAATGTCTGTCAAACAGCTCTCACGAGTCCACACAGCTAGTCCCAGCTAGTGGTGAACCTGTGAGACCTGACACATGAAACAATGCTAACAAACTAAGAGACAGCCTGTCCCACAATATACTGAGACCATAATATTATCATGCCATGACAGTTCTCAGGATCTGTGCTAAAATGTTAAAGTAAAATCTCGACAGTAACACTGCTATGATGGATAATACAACCACATCAAAACATTGTAGTACAATATTTTAGAAATATCCATTTTATCTGTGTAGTATTCTACATGTTTCATAAGTTATTGTGTAGTTAGGTTGATCTATAGTTGTTCTGCTGGGGGTTTAGTATATTCTAAAGCTCCTCCACTTTGCTACGTCAAAATGGAGGCATTTAAACAGTTTCTGAAGTCCATCAGCTGCTAACTGTGCGTGTCCAGAAGTCACAGCTCCTTCTCTGTTGCCGGAGCACCACGCTGTGTCCAGGCTGGTCCACAGCACCAGTCCCTCTGGGTCTCCACTGTGACGCTGAGCAGGTGCAGAGATTGAAAGAAGAACACTGGTGTCATCTACAGCTACAGTCCCTTAACAAGGGGCCAGTCCAGATTACAATCAATTCTATTGCAATCAACCCTTCTTTTTAGTCTCTGAAACAAAGGTAAATGTGACAAACCGGGCTTTAAATCAACTCTTGTTCAAAAACATAAATGTGCCAAACAAAAGCAGAAAGATGACGTATGGAGAATGTTTGTTAGCACATTGGTGTAGATATATCTCATTCTAACTACGGCGTGACATGGAGGAGTCATTGATCGGTGAATGATTTTGGCTGCGGTCGAAAAGTAAAAACAATTCCAAACTTTGTCTTAAACACTTTGAAGGAGAAGTGAAATGAAATACGATGCTCACGCTTTTGTCCACTCGTGTTTATCGACGTGAATCCCAATAATTCTAACTGCATGAAAGAAATTGTTGAAGTTTTGAAGACAGGCGTAACATGTTGATTGCTTTTTCTCATGAGCACTGCTTTAAATGTCACTGCTGCAAGGAATTGTGGGACAGCATTATCTGGTTTCCTTTTGTAAAGGATGGCCCAATGTACCTTATGCTGAAGGAGATAAAGAAAGCACTGAAGCTCCTTTTCTTAACCAGTTCTTATCACAGCTGCCACTAATACGGCTCTCCAACAGGCGAGGCAGCTCCAGGGCCGGTCCGCTCAGAGACGTCCAGGTCGTTTCACTCAGTGAACAACCTTCCTGCACTAAAAGACTCTTCTTCTACAATATGGACTTAAAAATGTGAATGAAAGTATGACCAAAGTGTGAAACTGACTGTAGTTAATTACAAAGCTGCATTAAGTATTTTTTTGAGTGTGAAGGAACAGCGAGATAAGTTGTCAGCAATGTATGGCCTCTCATACACCAACATGAACTTTTGGATCTGTGTTTCAGGTCTTCTGATGAATATTAGCCCATTATTTACAGACTTTTAGCTCTGGTTTGGTCTGCACCAAGCTGGGAACTAGTTGGTAAAGACTGTGTGCATATTCTGCATACTAAACTATAGTTTGGAGTACTGTAGTTTGCAATTTCCTACAGCCTTTCTTTACCAAAAACATCAACACTTTGTCTGAGCTCGTTGTCTGGATATGTATAGTCAATAGCCATGTTTCCATTAAAGTTGCAGCAAAATTTTGGAATGTTGCATTAAAGAATTAGGGACGTTTTCATCAACTGGTTTTCAGCGAATAAACAAAAGTACTTTCTTCAGAAGATGGCAGTGTAGTGTGTTGCTGTAGGCTGATCCAACAGTAAACAGTAGTAGTAGAGATTGCGCAGGAAAACAACAAAAAAAGAGCTGAAACAGCTGATCAGTCATGGGGGTTAAATGTTCGCTACGTCAGAACTTATTTGGTAGAATCATTTCATCTCTCGTTCAGCGCGTTAACTATTTCTCGAGAAAGACAAAATTTTATACGCATCTTCAAAAGTTTTATTGAATTTTGTTGTTTCCAATCAAGCTTTTCTCATGCAAATCTTCTATATGAGCATAGACATTAGTTGATGGAAACACGGCTATTGTGAGGGTCAGAACACCAAAACGGTGAGCTTAAAGCTGCATAAAGCCAGAAAGTTGCTCATTCTCTCCATGACAAGGCTTCCACATGACTGAAATAAATGAATTAAAGGTTTCCCTTAATGCAGGTTTGTAGTTGCAGCCATTCATTTTTTTCAAAACGACATTGATGGAAAAACAAAACCATGATTGTACCTCCATTGTGGCTGACTGTGCACACAAAAAAAGTGGTAGCGTACATTATTGGCAACAAAAACACCAGTATTATCCTTTAAAATCATACTCAACCTTCCCACACCAAACCTTTAAAAGAGGGCTTTTATCAAAACCTGCCCGATGCCCTCATACATACATTACCTGAACTAGACAACCTGCTCCAAACAATACCCCAAAGTCACCAAATGGAGTACAGCTGAGTCAAAATAGTCTCTCTACAGCAGAGGCAGTCCATAAGTAAAAGCTTGCAGTAATCAAGAAGGTTTGCTGTGAGGTTAAGGGTCAGTGTCAGAACACCCAGAGTGCATTAATACATGGTTCAGGTTATCATGGGGTCGGTACAGATTCCAGACAGAGGCTGCAGATTCCACACGGGGTAGAAAAGGTCACTCTGAAGGCGATGTTGAGGGTGGGGCTGCACATTTTAACAAAAATATATAGAAAAAGAAAAAGAGGCAGGTGCATCTGAAGGAAACCTTACAGGAACATGAAGCTTGTCCAGACATTTATTCAGACAGATCTCAGGTCAGTTCTGAGGAAGTTCTTCGTCAGAATAAAAATGTCTTGTAGCAAAGTTTGGACAGCACTAGGATGCGTTCGATGACACCAACTCTGAAAACTTTGAAGACGGAGCAAAAGGTCTCTTGTATTGCTTTCTAAATGCACAATTCCTCTGGAGAATCTTTAAAGTCACCAAATCTGATGTGTTTGGTCACAATTCCTATTCTAACCGTAATATCCAAAAGAAAGAAAGTGTTTTTTGTCAGTAATGTGCAGCTCTGGAGCAGAGGGCTGGCAGATGAGATGTGGGTGGAGGCCGGGGGGGTGGAGGTCTGAAGGGGGGACTCAGTGGGACTCTCCGTTGACCGAGCTCCCCTCTCCTCTGGGCGAGGAGGAGCGGGAAAGGCCCTTCTCTGTGTTCTCTGAGCTGGAGCCGTTCTGGCTGTGGTGGTCGGCCGTGGACGCGCTGCTGGACGACGTGGCCGAGCTGGACGGGGGCTTGGCCTTCTCCTTAAAGTCCGTAATGATGACTGTCAGGTCCCCAACCGTCACCTCCAGGTGCTGGGCGCTGCTGCGGTCGATGTTTTTTAACCTCGGCCTGGGGGAGTGAGCAGAAATGAGACAGTATTTTAAGGCTATTTCTTTTTTTTTTTTTTTTTTGGTAACACTTTACAATAACCAACTAAGTAATGTTTATAGATGGTTTATAGACCAGTTATTAACCATTTACAAAGTGCTATACAAATTTAATCTTTAAATGTTTTAAACCAATTTCTAAAAGATATATGAATCAATTCAAAATCATTAACATAATTAATATCGTGTTAAAAATGTTAAAATGAGTGAAACTAAAACTATAAATGAACTATTAATTTAAATGTAATTGTTTGTTAATGGTAAAGTAACTATAAACTTACATTAATATACCATCTATTTGTCATTTATAAATGATTTAGTTAGTTAATCATTAATAAATAATGTATTTACCATTCTAAATGGCCTATATACAGTTTATAAATGATGATTAAACATTAATAAACTCTGTTTACCATTTATAAATGATGGTTATTGTAAAGTGTTACCTTTTTTTTAAATTATCTTTTTTATTGATTCCACATATCAACATTCCATCGACATTTTACATGTGCTGTACAATTTTCCAACAGTAGTAGAATATTCGCATACTTCTCCACCACGGAGCAGAGACATAGTTTGACACAAATGATCAAGTAAAGTTACAGTAGAAGTCAAATGAAACCTTTTTCCACTACTCTCCTTATTTTCATACCTCTCTTGCATTGTCCCTTTTTCTCCCGTTGGAGGGTAAACATATCAAATAAACATATGAACAATGAACAAGTTTGTAGCCTGAACCAAGGGGGTCAATAATCTAAAATACACAGTGCCCTTACTGTACAAAGTCTGCTCTCGATGGAGACACAAAATCAACCCAGTTTTTCCCAGTATATTATAAAAGTATCTGTTTTTAGTCTAGTTGAGAAAGTCAGCTTCTCCATTCTATATATAAGGCTATTTCTTTAAAAATCCTATCTGATGTTTTGTATTAATCAGCCCTTGCATATACCATCTTGGATTTAGCCATGATTGAAAAGCACCTTGATCTTTTTGCCACAAATGTCAGTGAAAACTCCAAAGAGCGTCTTCAAGACACCGCTTTGAAATTTATTTCATGTGGTTCCCACCTTCCTCACGTCTGTCTTTTGAAGTACTTTACGAAATCTGACAACACATCAGCTTGACTTCATGTGGCAACATAAACACCATCCATAGTTTCTACTGTTTATTCATGCATCCCTTTAATATCTGATTCCCGTTGATCCCCCCACCCCGGTGTCAGCTTGTTTACCTCATCTTCTTGTGACTGTTCTTCTTGAGCGCCGGCTCCCTGTCGCTCTTCTCTCTCTCTACTCTCTCCTTCTTTTCCTTTTTGGGCTGTGAGGGCAACACGAACTGCTGCGTTACCTGCTGCTGCGAGACGAGCTGGGAGACGGGACGAGGCTTCCTGATCCGGGGAGAGGAAGGAGGCATAAGAGGGAGAGACAGAGTGGCAGATTAATGAGAGAGAAAATCACAGTGAGCACATGGCTTCATGCTAGCGTTCCACCATAATCAAGAGCCAATAATCACTGCCAGCGCCGGTTAGGACGGAGCCGCTGAAGTGTTCTTAACACTGGCAGCAAGTGGCACCACACACACAATAAAACACAGGATTCAGCCATCTGCGAGATATGTAGTATACCTGCACAGGCTTGTTTTAGGGCTCAGAGGGATAAACACTGACAAGCTGAGATCTGTTTTGGTGAACACAATGATGCGGTAGGAATTGCAAGTGTGTAAAATACTGAATTTAGAATGCATAAGAGGTACGCACATACTGTAAGTATGATTTTCTACTTGCAAACCTATGAGATTCAGAGTGGTGTGGTGCTGTTTGTAAAGGAGAGAAGTGAGATCAGCTCTGACCTCAACCACACTGTGTCACATTTTTATTAAAGGTCACACCCAAGATGTTTTTCCCCGTTCTTCCCAAATGCAAAAAAATCCAGCACTGCAGTACTTGCCTGTTATAACTCAACTGTATAAAGGAAGTGGAAGTAGCCTCTAGGTTAGTATACCATCTAACAGTGGATGAGAACAGCCTGTATTAACTGGAAAGCACATTTTGGATTGGCAAAAAATTGGCTGATGATTTTGTATGGTTTTGTTTTTAGCCTAGGAGTGTCTTTGAAACACAATCAAACACTGAATAAGACATTTATTGGCGACCAATATAGACCACCTATAGAATTGGACTTATAGAACTGGACTCCACTTGTTGTAAAAAAACCCTACTGACCATTAAAAATAATGCAGCTTTGAAGCAATTTATTTTTTACCAAATACCTCCTACCAATATTGCGACAATATCGTAGAGTTGACTATTTATGCAGGGCTGTAGTTAACCAAAGAAAATCACGGTCTACTGAATTTAAAGCTATCCTCAAACCAATCGACTGGTGCTTTCGCAAAATATTTCCAAAATGAGATTTCTGATAATTATTGGGATATAAAATCTATTTTACTCTAAATGGGACCATACTTGGTGAAATGAAGAAGACTTGAAACTAGCAATGGGACCATAAATCAAATGGGAAGTAGGGTCATTTTCTCATAGAGGTGGACTTCTTTTTACAACCAGCAGAGTCGCCCCCTGCTGGTCATTAAGAATAATGCAGGTTTGAAGAACTTCCACACTGACTTCACTTTTCTACGTCCACTCCTCTTCTACGGTCTGTGCTACAACAAGCAAAGGCACAGCCAGAAGGTGTCACCTTCTCATAGTTTTAGTCGCTACTGCAGCTTTGGGAGCGTGATCCCCCACTGGCTCCCAACCTGTGATCACTGTCAGTCCTGTTAACGGCTTCTGTCAGAGTGTAATTACATTTTCCATGATGGATTTTTAACATTTTTAACTAAGAACACAATGTTTATCCTGTCTTGCAATAGAAATCATAGTCTCTGGTTTGTTATTGATAACAGAGAAACAGTATTCGCTGATGGCAGTGCTCGCCTGATAAGTGAGGTAGATGCACCTTCACATACAACCTCCACAAAGGCAAATCTGATATCAAATAAAACTCAGTGGTACACGCTTAACTGAATGTTCCTCCTCACAGTCACATTTCCATCCTCCATGACTGCCTGCTGTATCAAAAATGATACATTATGCAACTGGTCTGGCAACCGTTTGCATGCATGAAGGGTGCAATCGTATTTCTGTGCAGGAGTGTATGTGTGTGTGTGTATGTGTGTGTGTTTTGGGGCTGGCAAGAGCTCTAGCCGAGAGGCGAGTGTATTGAAAAGGCCATCTGTTGAGAGAGCCTACACATCTAGTGCCTGGTTTTTGCGTGCACACAAACACATTCACACATCGACACAGTTCTACGTATGAATGCACCTATGCACATCAGAGCATGCATACTGCACCAAAAAGCCAGGGAGGTGTATACAAAACAGAAAGGGGTGCACATGAAAACATATGCATGCTTTATAAATGCAATCACACACACTAAGGCGTGTTAAGGCACATGCACGTGGCTGCACACATGCATGCAAACACACACACACACACACACACAGCAAAGAGCAGATGAAGCACGAGGGCATGATAGCAGAAAAGCACAGTGTGTTTCTGAGCCCTGTTCAGCAGTCGCCTTGTAATTTGAGCTAAAAAATTAACCCTGAAAACAAATTTCATTATTCATCAGCTGGTTTCTGTGAATGTAAGCCTGATAAAATATAACATGTGTATCTCAGAAGGTAAGCTAAGCATTGTAATCATGCTCTCATATTGTAACACTGTACAACAGCTTCACTCCAGTATACTAACCTGTGTATGAACCCTTTTGAAAAGTATTGCAATTACAAAACACTGGCCTCCAGGTGCTTCATGAAAAATGTCCTTTTTTCCCTTGCCTAATGCAATTATAAGGGTGAAACGCAGTACAAGTACAGAGTGTACAAATGACTGGACTTGACAAAAATCCATCCACAAAATTAGCCTGAGCACCTGGCCAAGTGTTGCTGTGCAATGCACCACATTTTTGCCAAATGGAGCCGTGGTGGCCTGTTTAGCTTCATTTAGAGGCGTCTGCCTCATTTTCTAAGAGGAAATCTATATAAGCTGCTGGTCTGCCGTCTTGTTCTGAGGGCAGAGCTGTTGTTTAACAGTTCTGGGATGACCTAAATTGGGGCCCAGCTTCAAAGAGTCTCTCCCAGAGTCAGTTTTTTTTGCGGAGTTATCATTGCCTTCACAGAACATGCAGCGATGCTAGCAAGGCTGGAGCTGAAATGCAAATGGGTCTCTTGGCCTACATAACCGTCTGATAGGAGGAGATGTGGAGATCCTCTAATATGTCTGTCTTGTCAGCACGACACTGCAGAACTGCTGACACCTTTTAAATAAAAGCAGAGGCCTTTATAATCCTCTGATCCAGCTCGAGTCATTCAGGCCTCTCCTTCACATCCTTTTTTAAGACACAATGAAGAAATGTCGTCTGGTTTTCAGAATTAACTGAAGCTCGCACACAAAACAGCAACTGTCAGAGCAGAATGGGCCATCCCGCCCTCAGGCCAAATGTTACCAGCTCCAAAAATACAAACAAGACGGCCGGCTGTCTCATTCATAACCTCCTTTTGATTTATCGTTTCTTCAGCGTGTCATTATAAGCTTATAAACAGATGAATTACTGCAATCTTTGTCTGTCATTAATGCAGCAAATGAGTGCTGTGCCATGTGCTTGATGTGCGAACAAGAAAAAAAAAGCCACCTGAGGCTAGTTATGCTCTTTTCTGTTTAACCCTCTGAACCCCGAGCAGTTTCAGGGCGTTGTGATGCCAGATATACAGAAATCCTGCATCTCTGTGGAAATGCCACAATCATGGCTAGAAAAAGGGAGGGCTCAAAAATATATTTTGTGCGGTGTTGCACAGCCATAAACCATTAGAAAAAAGAATAAACAGAAGTTGGATTCTTACATTTATTTTATATAAATTGGGGGGGAATGGAATATATATATATATTCACATTTCACATTATTTTTGACCAAATAGCTCCTATTAATATTGCAACAATAATGAAGTTTTGACTATCTGTTCGGTACTCAAGTCAATCAAAGAAAATCATGGTGGATTGAAATTAAAGCCAATCGACTTGTGCTTTCACAAATTAATTATCAAAAATCTCATTTTGGAAATATCAGTATTGTGGATATAATGACTGTGGATAAAGTCAAATTATAGAACCGTGAGAACAGAATGGTAATCACATCACTTTACTGTAATGCAGTAAAGGAAATTGCAACACTTATGCCATATTATGATCAAAATAAAAGACGATATAATATAAACTAATTTCATGTCTGTACTATGTTGTTATTTATTTTAAACAGGCCTTTCAAAACCCAGCAGCATGTTGTAGGGTTAAGAGTGTTGAAACTAAAACATAACTGTCCGTCCTGAGAGTAATTGGGGCAGACTATAAACATATTTTGTCCATCCTACCTCCTTCATGTATAACAATGAAGTATTTTCTGTAATAGAGCGACTCAATAACCCAGAGGTGGAAGAGGAGACGAGCTAATATCGCTGTGAGGCCAAGCAGCAGGCTAAACAGAGCTGCCTCCGTTAACCCAATCAAACGTTATTATCTTAGCACTTAGCTTTCTCTTCTCCATCTGGAAGCTGAGTGTGTGTCCTTGTGTGTGTGTGTGTGTGCATCTATTGATTCCAACCGGAGTTTCTGTGCCTAATGTAACGGCCTATTCTTTCTGACATTAATACTGCGTGTTGGAACTGTTGTTCCGATCGATATTTGCTCCACTCACGCTGTGTATTCCACAGCAGCTAATGGAGTCCCACACTGGGAAATTAGGACGTTACGAGGAGGGCTTGAACACAACACATTTCCTTTAAAAATAAAGAGATTGTGATTTCTGTTTCGTTTCTTTCAATGTCGTCAGGAAAACATAAAGTCTAGCTCAGACACCAGGGCATGTTTAATGTTTTCTTGTCTGTTCCCATCATTACTTTGTCTTTAGCTCAAGTTTCATCACTTAGATCGGTAATATTCTGTCTTATTTGGATCAAACAAAGTTGCTTTTAACTGCAAGCTCAATACCGACTGGTCGTGACTGGAGGAGCTGGAAAGTCCAAATGCTGCTACTGATCCTGCAACATTTCACTGACAGGGAAACTCTGGCTGACCCCTCTGCAAATATGTCACACACACACACACACACACACACACACACACAAACACAGCGTCTACGCTATCTCTCCCTCCTCCTGATGCACCCGCTGACCTCACACTCCTCCACCAACACAGCAGCCGAAGAGGCAACACTGCCAACAACAATCTCTCCTCCATGCTCCTGATTTGGTCACATAACGAATCCAGTAGGTGGTCAAATTATGACTCAGGATGGTTCTGACCGTCAAGTTGCGGCCATGGCGGACAAACGGGTCGTCAACAGCACCGCTCAGTCGACTCAGCAGTTAACACACATGGTGTGGTGGTGAGCCAGAATCTGTTTATAGACTAGTCAGAACAACCTCAGACACTTTCAGATTATCCATTGGGTTCTGAAATGGGTTATTTAGCCTCAGATATGAGCATTTTCTCAACACATAAAGTGACATTTATACCTTCAGTTAAATGTCACCAAATGAACATAAGAAGGATGGATACATGGTTTTCACTGTGATTGGTTTTATGGCCTTTCAAGGCCAAAAAATTCTACTCGGAAATCTGAAATGCATTATTTTTTTCCAAAGTATACTAGCATGGTCCTTTACAGTTCTTCACAGATCTTGTAAACAGAAAGTAGTACTTCATTTGATAAGTTTTTTTTTTTTTTTTTTTTTTTTTTTCCATACGTGATTGATGCCCGTCACGTTCAGTTATACACACATACCGTTTCCACAAAGACAGTTCGAGGGCCGGTTCAGAGCCGGTGCCCAATCTGGATCCAGATCGTTCAAACCCTAACAGCCAAAGAACCAGCTCTCTGCCAGGAAAACTGGTTCCAGAGCGGCACCAACTATTTTCTGGTCTCGAACCATGAACTGCTCACTTCAGGGCCAGGGGCAGGATTATCGTGACCGACAAGACCAACTAAAGAATTCATCATTCATTTTACATCATTGTTTTTACAGCAATGTGATCGAGAAGAGGGCTTACAACAAAGGCTAACATCAACATCTTACGTTGAGTGTTAAAAATAATGTAATCGCCAAATCACGCAAAAGCAAACAAGACAATCAGCACAAATGTGTTGTACCAGTTGTGTTTGGATGTCAATGTAGACTTGCAAAGCCAGGAGCAATATTTGTAGAGAGACGATGTAGTCCACTGTTATCATGCTTCAGAGAGTGGATATATTTACAGTGATGTAATCATCTGGCTCTCTACACTGCAACAAAAGAAAAGTTGGGTGAACTCAAAATTTCAAGGCAACAAACTTCGATAAAATTTTAAGTTGGACAATTAAACTGAATATTTCAAGTTTTGTTTTTGAGTTTGCTCAACTCTGAATTCAGATATGTGAACTTATAATTTTACTGTGTCAGCTAATGTTGCGACCACAATTTTGAGTTAGCGTTGATACGCTAATGGCTACTCTTGTAGCTGTAACAAGCAGCGCCGCTAGCATCAGTTAGCCGCTAGCATCAGTTAGCCGCTAGCTTTCGCTAATGACCGAATTTCACTGCTGTCCCGCATTTCACAACAAAGAAATAAGAGTTAGCAGAACTATTGTCCCTTGTTGTGAACCCCAACTTAAAGATATAAGTAACAAGAACTCACCAACTTGTTTTTGAGCATACAACTGGCTTCCTTTGTTGTATTAACTTACATTATTGCCCTAAATGTCAATAATTTATATTTCCAAGTTTTACCAACTTAAATCACTGTTTTAGGCAAAAAATAAAAGTTGGCTTTTTTTGCAGTGTAGCCTGTTGAAAAGCAAACAGGTTCTGAGACGGTTGACAAGTTCAACCAACTGTGAACCAGCACCAGCCCAGCACTAGAACTAGGTTTGTGTTGGTTGAAAAGGGGAAATAGAGATGAGAATCAAGAACCGGTTCCAGTTGAGGAGGAACTGGTTCCACATTGTCTGAGCAATTGGGATTGTATGCCTCTGATCTTATCAGTTTCTTTTACGAATGCCGGCTTGTCTTCAGATAGTTTCACATTGCAAAACAATGACATCGTACTCATGCGTCAAGAAGGAGTCATGGTTGGAGGAAGGTCCAAAGCATGGCTTCATTTCTCAAGAAAGATGACTAAAAGAACAAACCAACAGGGACTTAAATTCCAGGAGGGTCATGGATTTGACACTGTTCCCAACCAAGCTGCTCTTGTAAACATCCTGTTATAATAACATTGCACCACACAGACAGGCTTAGCAGAGTATTTCTTTAATAAATAAAAACCTAAATGAAGACGAATGCTTTATATATATATATATATATATATATTCTCTCATTTCATCACTGTGTTCAGAGATAAGAAAATTGTGTCGGTGATGCTGAAAACCAATGAAGGTCTAATTTTTCACACAGGGAATTGATTAGCAATCAATCAGGGAATCGATACAGAAACAGACCGATTTAGCAGAATTGATAATGGCATGGATATCAATAAAACTGCTATAAATACCTTACACTGCTGCAGTAGTGGGACAATCACAGGTCAAAGGGGACATACAAGCAAAATCATACAATCTGTAGATCTGGATATGAATGAAGGTACCATTTGACTTGACGTTTAAATACTATAAATTACTATTAAGAAATTTGATGTTTAAGTTCATGCAATGTCTGGATGAGTCCACCAACAGTATCATGGTGGTACTCTCAAATCCCTTTGTGAGCTGCTCCAGGTACACATCCAGACTGAGAGTACATTGGCTGAAATGTCTGTATGTATTTTAATTCTTGTTTTTTTTTTTCTTGTTTGTTTGCTTGTCTTGTCTTGTTGTGTGGCTTTTGGACATGATTCTGGTAAATAAAATAAATTGACCTGAATATTATTATTATACTATTAACCCCTAACCTCTTCCAGCTGTTTTATCTGCGCACTAAAAGAACAAACCTCTCCAGTTTTATTAGGATCTGGTGGAGTGTTTGTACAAGGACAGGAAGGTGCACTGACACTGGCGGTATTTGTCTCTGTCTTTAAGGGAGGCCTTCATAGTTTGGATTAGAAGTACAATATAAGTATTAGTTGAGAGAGGATTTAGTCTCTGATAGGGCACCTCTGGCATTATTCCAGACATTTGCTCTTTAACATGTCAAAGACAGCAGTGCAGAGTTCTGCAGATGTTGGACTGCCTGCTAACATTTGTTGAGTACATTGTGTGATGAGCAAACAGCCCACAGGACAGCTGATGGACTGCAAATAACCAGCGAGGGTGCTGCTATAAACAAACCTCATCTCACTGTTCTGTGATGATTGTAAGATCATTGTGAAATAGCTCATTTTATGCCCTGTTGAACACTCTCAATCGTGGTGTAGGTGTGTGTCAGGTTTTCTATCAGCAGGTCGTAGGCTGCTCCTGGGAGCTCCTCCAACCCATGATTAATGTCTCTCCTGCCTCTACATGCTCCCACCATGCCTGTGTGTGTGTGTGTGTGTGTGTGTGTGTGTGTGTGGAAGAGAGACAGATGGCTCTCCACGTCCTGTGGTTTATGACACCTTCTACAGCCTGCTAGCCACACTATACCACATTCTCCTCTCACACAGGCCGGCCTGCACACATACACACACTCTATCACACATAGAGCAGTATGTCATGCATCAGTGTCACCGCAGTAATTACAGGCTTATCACGTCGCCATAATCTGGAGCCACAGTGACGTGATAACAGCCAGCTTCATTGTCCCGGTGTACTCTGTGTTTGTATGCTGTGTGAGCGGTGCTAAAACCAGTAACCAACACGACTGAGCCCACTGTGACTCCAACAGGATGTAATCATTTAGATGGGATGATCAAACACTGATTGGTGATGCCTTGTATCAATCATTCCACTTACTGTTGGAGCAATAATGTCAGTTTAGGGCCGCAACAAACAGATTTTCATTATCGCTTCTACTACAGATTACTTTCTTGATTCATCGACTGCTCATTGCATCTACAGAAGGTTAGAGAATAGTGAAAAATATCTGAAGTGATGCCTTTAAATGTCTTGTTTTGTCAAAACCCCAAAGATATTCAGTTCAATACGATATAAAACAGCAGGAAATCTCCATATCTGGGAGGCTGAAAACAGGATTTTCTGCCATTTTTGCATGAAAAATGACTTCAGCGAATAAGTTCATTATCAAAATAATTTGTGGCTATTTTGGTGTCACTCTCTCACTTGGCGGATCCAACCAATTAAACCAGTTTATTTTTGTTGTTGCCTGCCCAA
Source organism: Centropristis striata (assembly GCF_030273125.1). Lineage (NCBI taxonomy): Eukaryota > Metazoa > Chordata > Actinopteri > Perciformes > Serranidae > Centropristis > Centropristis striata. The sequence continues at coordinate 8,858,218 of NC_081538.1, read as the reverse complement.
GAACCATTCCAAAACCGAAGAATGCACGCAACCAGAAATGTCTGAAACAACCTGCATATGTGTCTGATTGCTCCACTTTCCTGGGGATATCCGTGACTCAATACTTAGCACCAGACTTGTTGCAAAACAAACCCGCGTGGTATTTTGCTTAACAATGCTTGAGAGGAATGAAGACACAACTCTAAGGTGAAAGTCAAACATGTGGTTCTGCTCGTTGAACGTTTAGTGTAATCAGATCGGGGAAATTAACACTTTAATATCAACACAGCAGCCAAATGGCAGTAAATTTGAGCTTTCTCTCACACATGTTGCCAGACAGCTAAACAACCACATGAGTTTCTGATTTAAAGGGATTTTCTCAGTGATGTATAAGAGTAGAGAAGCCTGGAAGCCAATAATGTGCATAATAGAGACGTGAGGAACGAGTTACAGATTTTATTGCCGGAAGGAAAGGCTGCTGCATTCAAGTATTCAAGGCTTAAATAATAATTCAAGTATAAATATGCATATAAGTATAAGTACAGGCAGTGGAACAATATGCAAGTACGGCTAATTCACATTTACACTGTGCTCTCCATACAGAAGCATTTTTCTCCAGGCAGCATTTCAATGTATGAATATTGTGTATTAGTATTCTGTGGCTGTTGTACACATTGTTACCAATGCAGCTATTCTGAGAGAATAAACAGATAGAAAAGAGAGATAATTAATCCTCAGTTTTTGCCATTCACATTTTGCATGACATTTCTTTACCCCAAGTTTAGAATAAACCATCCACTTTGAAGATTAACTTAGTCTTTGTAAGTCACAGCTCTGTTCACATCATCAGATGGCTCCAGCAGGCTGATCACTATCTTATATTTATAATGCATATCTACTGCAACCAATCACTGGATGGATTCTGAAAGTTCATGCAAAATGATTTAGTGCATCTTGCATCCTGCACTAAATACTCAGAAATCCCATATCGGTCTGGCTCTGGTTCAGAGAAAAATACTGATTTTAGAAGGGAAAAGTTCACTAAATATATATTTTTTAGGTATGTTTGAGGATTTGTTTGAGCTAGAATAACAAAAGACCCTTTCTGTGTTGATCATTAGCTATGCAAAGGCACTCACTCTTCGAACCATTATTAAACATGACTATTTATTACATTATTGTCATTTTAGAAATGATAAATGAGAAAAAAGGAAAAAATAAATACTTTTAGAAAATAGCTAGTCGATTTCTGACCATTTCAATAAAGACAAAGTAAAAAAAAAATCCACTGACACCATTTCTACACCTTCCCAAGCATTATTTCTGTATTATATATTGTGAAAAAATTGTTTTAATTTTTTCATCTATGCAAAGGTACTCAGGTGTCATTATTAAACATGATTATTTATTACATTATTGTCATTCTAGAAATGGGAACTAAGAAAATAAAGGTGAATAAAGCTGAATAAACATCAGTACTGTATGCTAAATAAATAGCTGACACCAGTTCAGTTTAATATATTGTACAAAAAATGTTTTCCTGTTGGCGTACATTGTAAAACATTAACGAAACCGATGTGCCTGTGTAACCAGGGGTGGGCGATTTGGCCCTAAAAGAATATCACGATATTTCAGGCTATTTATGCGATAACGATATTCTTGACGATATTACCAAATACTTAAAAATATATAGAAAATATGATTTTTTTTAGTGTGTATAAATAAATAAAAATCTAAAATGTGGTGTGAAGTGCAAATCTCAACAGTTGCCAAAAAATTTACTCTTGACTCTTGAGTATGAGCAAATAATAAAAATAACCATTTAGGGGTTCCGGGGGCATATTTTAATGACATTTTGTAAAGGAGAATAAAGGTTCTTGTATGTTTTATTTAAGGCATCTTATTTTGACAGTCTTGTAAGTTCTGTGGTGGATTCTGTTAACACACTGTGCTCTTATTTTGAAAGCTGCATGTGTTTAGCGAGAGGGAGTAAGTAGCTTTTTGTGATTAAAACAACTTTAACCACTACATCAACATTCCTACATCAAGAAGTAGGAATGTTGCCAATATCATGATATGCATTTTTTTTAACCATAAAAAAAATATACCGACATTATCGTGAACGATACGATATGGCACACCCCTATGTGTAACCTACAATTTTTTGAAAGGGTAGATTAACAACAATTGCACAATTACAGCCCAACTGTTAGTGCGTCACGCTGCACATGAACCGTGAGGGCGAGCTGGTGCGGAGGATGATAAAACAACATCTAAAGAGCCAGATGCTGACAGGTTGCCAGCGAGCCAGAATGGCTTGTGCTTGTTTAGGTGGAGCTGACAAAACGTGCACATCAGTCAATCTGTCACCGAGAGACGCCTCGGGGGAAGTTCAACTGGCAGAGAGAGAAGATGCAGAGAGAGGGAGAACAAACAGGAATAGCTGAGAGAAAAGTGAGGAGAAAGTGAACAAACCGGCAACCTGACGGCAGAGAGAACTAATCAGAACATGATCAACTCACTGTCCTGACCTGTAGAAATCTAATGCTGCTGAACAGGCTCCATGCACACACACAGTGTTTCCCTGGCGGCCTGACTTGTCAGGGCTCAGCTCAGTGAACAGATGCAGGTGGTGTAAGCTAGACACAAGAGAAGGTCACACACACACACACACACACACACAGTGCTCTATTCCACTCAGCTGTTAAAGCCCAACCTAAACACGCTCCTCAGCCAAATACTACTGTCTGTCAGCACCACTTCACATGACATCTTTAGCTTATTTAAGCTCTTCCAAACACCAGACAGGAGCATTAAGGCTGAAACATGCCTCTTCCTCCATCCTTAAACATTAACATTACTCTCTAACCCAGGACCAGTCATGATGGGAGCACTGGGGGGCCTTGGGTGTCTTGCTCAAGGACGCTCTGCCCCGGGGTACTCCAGCTGAATCAAACCTGTGACCTTGCACTTATCAAACAGCTTCTTTTAAAGCACCAGGCCAGCGACTGTACCGTGACTTTCATCTATCACGCTGCTCCTCAAAGCTGGGACTGAGCCCAAAGAGTCGCAGGAAGATAAAACGTCTCTCCTACTGTTTCCTCTGCACAGTCTTAAGGTAATGAGGCTGCATGATATGTTGTGATCCCAAAGCTCCTCTCAGGCAGCTTTAATTAAATACTGTAAGCAAGCTGCTTGCTGTGGAAAAACAACATATTTTTCCTTATTTAAGCTTCACAAATGGTGCATCACATTTGCAGCCAGTGTGCATTTTCTTTCAAACATGTAGAGAATATTTAAACACTTCTGTTCCTTTAAATCTGACTCCCTAGATGCAGGAGTTTGCCGCTGACAGAATTAGCCGAACGTCAGCCGGTTACCGCTTTTGTCAATCTGTCTCTCTCTCTCTCTCTCTCTCTCTCTCTTCCATTTCACTCTGATAAGCGAGTCCAATCCTGCTGATGTATCCCTGTCTTCAGTCAAACTCGCAGCCTCAACGACGTGCTTTCAATCAGCCGCCAGCTTTGGGTCCCTGCAGTAGATCATCTCTGCACATCAGAGGGATCTGCTCAACTTCACCTTCATAAAACATTCAGTTTATCTCCTGACGGCTATCTACTGTACATGCAGTCTCTCTACCTCCAGAAATATTTCTCTGCCATGTCCTTAAATGTGTTTTTAGCATCCATCACCTCTAGTACTTGCTGATCCTGTCAGTAAAGTGACAAGCTGCTCCATTATGGAAAAACTCCTAATCACTAGTGCTTTTAAAGAACATTGTTGAACTGAAAAATGGTTTGACTAACGCCTGGAACAATCATTCCCGTTCCATAAGGTTCCTATGCAATCAAAACGTTGTTCACTGCTCGAGTTAATAGGACGAACCTTAGATATTACTTGACCATGAGGGATATTTTTCTAGTCCGCTCATAGAACCCTATGGCTTAACTGTTAGCTGGAAGCTAACGATACGATAGCCTCAAAAGACTGAAAGTCAATAATATTTCATACAGTTGACACACAGATGATATATTGACAGTTAAATAATAAAACTAGCTAGCTGTCCAGTCAGCCAGGTCCCCAAATATCAAAATACACCATATGTAACGGCTGCAGGCTGAAGTAGTGAGTTTCATAGTGAATAGGTCCACGACAAGTTACTTTAAATCATATTTTTACCAGTAAGAATGTTCAGTGTAGTCCCTGCAACTTGTGTGTTACAGTCTCATTGCTGTAATGTTGAAGGACTTTAGTCAATGTTGGAATTAATAGCAATAAAGTGTAAAAGGAGGCTTTGACTGTCTGTGTTTTTATGGTAACTACCTTCCGGCCATTCATTCAGAACGGTGAACAGACAGTTTAACCAGAACTACTCAGTCTGTGTCCATTGTCAGGAATTAATGGACACCCTGCAGCCAATCAGAATTGAGTATTCTCCCACACCATGGTACAAATTCAATTACTTGCCCAGCTATAATTTTGTGTAGTTAGGCGGTGTTTCCAACTTATGACAAGTGATTAAAGCCACTTTCACAGAGCCTCGCTGGCTGTCAGACCTGTGACCTTCAGGCTCCGGGACGCGTCTAACCGCTGGACGCTCGTTGTCTGTGTGGAGCATTAATTCCCTGGCAGTAACAGCTCAGTCATGCTTGTTTAGTAACCAGCGAGGGGAATTTGTCCTGTCCTACATTTATATTCTGCATGTCGTACGCCCTTTACCACCTTTGGCTCGCTGGCTGAGGAATCCACTTGTCGGTTGTGTTCGGTCGTTAACAGCTGCGACCACCTGTGTGGCCGTTTTGCTGCAGTGTTAGCCTGCGTGTGGCGGTTTGTGTACAGCCTTCTGGGCGGGAAAAAAAGGGGCATGACAAACACAATATTTCTGCAGCACTGCAGTTAAGAAGACTGTAACATTAATTAAGACGTTACTACATTTATCAGGGCTGTAGTGAGGAGTTCTGGGTTCTTATGTCCTTGCCAACTTAAAAAAAGGCCCAGATGGGGAAAACAAAGGATGTCACAGCTTCTGGTGACGTGTGGATTCAGACAGGTTCTTGGCAAAGCTGCAGGCCGCTTATTTTTACGGAAACACACACACATACACACAGTCCCTGGAGTGTCCTCAACAATCAACGCTCAGCTGCAATAAGCTGAACCCTGAGACAACACTGAGTCTGCTGCTACCGCTTTGTTTGTGTGAGCAGCAACTGTGCACTTGAGTGTGCGATTATGGCTGTTTGTGTACGAATATGCATGCAGTCATGTGTAAAATCTGCATGTTGAGTGCATCTGTACGTAAGTGTGTGTGTCTCTGATGACAGCGGGCTGATTAAGCTGTTGCATAGTAATGAGCTATGGCTGTCTGTCTGGCAGCTGCTCTGACAACCTCTTTTCACAACTAGCCCTCCCACACACACACACACACAAGTGCACACACACACACATGATAAAAGCACACACCAGTGCATGCACCGACACATGAAATACCACGATTCTAAAAAGGCATCAAAGCTGACGACTGAAGTGGTGTTGTAGTTAAATAATTTTGAAAGTTGTGCTAATGCAGAGAGGACACATTAAAAAGCAGATCATGGAACAACACACCAGCGACTCTTCCTCTTCTTCACCCTTCTGTTGTGTTTTCATCCTAATAATGACTGCCACTCAGGAATAACATTGTTTCCTGCCTCAGATCACTGACGTGGGGACAAACACAGCCAAGGCACGGAGTGTGTGCTCCTCCATGCTGTGTGTGTGTGTGTGTGTGTGTTTGGATGCTTCGGTACCTGTCAGCTTGTGTTTATGAGTTTGTGTGCATCCATATTGAAAGCATCTACCCCCCCGTCTGTTACAAACATCTCCGGGGCAACAAGATGGATGTGTGTGTGCTATAAGAGCGAGACGTCCCTCTCAGTGAGGTCAGTGTGAGCAGACGTAGACCTGTCACCATAATTACTATATCGACTTATCGTACGATTTATAAAAATGGACATGATAGTTTTTTTCTGGACTAAATATATTGTCGTTCACATGTGTGACTTTTTTGGCTTTTTTGTGTTTAAAGTAAAGCTGTAAATGTTTGACAGGCGGTACGAAGTGACGAAAAAAAACCCTTTATTTTCTAAGCAGCCATTCCAGCTGTTTATATGTTATTCTAATAATAAAATAATACAGAAATGTTTTGTTAACAGAGTCTTAAAGTCTATTTCATTTGTTTTGGTTGTAGTTTACTTATTTATGTTTTATTTATCTAGGATATTTTCATTTTTCTTTTCCACATTTATATTCCAATGTTTGCTATTCTTATTGTTGTGGAAAAGGATGAACTTATTATGCTCTAATGTGGTTATAACACTTAAACAACATCAATACAATGATACTATCGTTTATCGTGATAGTTTATGGGAAAATATATCGTCCTAAATAATGTGTCATTGTGACAGGCCTAGTGACCTGGCAGGAATATGAGACTAATGCTGCTCAGAGGAAAAGATGATGAATGTGTTGAGTTTGAGGAAAACATGAAAAGTATTATCTCTTCTAACATACAGCTAAAGAAACAGCCTGCACCATGTTTGTTTATGTTTACTGTCTGACCTGCATTTATAGAATAGTAACAATGGGAAATAGCTACATTTTATGTAATGATATGAATCCATTGTCTCTTGCTTAGAGAGAGGAGGTGGCAGTGAGATTAAACTGTTCCTCATTTATAGTGGGGGACCCCCCTGAGTCCCAAGGACCCCCCTGGGGACCCGCCATGCCACAGAGCCCAGAGGTGCTGGTGTCCTTACCTTGTTGACGTCCCCTTCCTGACATCACACATCATGCACTTAAAAGCCTCCGCCGTGTTCTTGTACGTGCACACGCTGCAGTCCCAAAACCCCTCGTCGGAGGAGGGCTTCGGTTGACGCTTCGGCCTTTAAAACAATAAATGTACAAACAAAAAAAAGAAAAAAATATATGTATAAAAAAAAGAAAGAAAGAAATGGTGGAGACAAGAGGAGACAGAGTGAGTTCAGCTCGACGGAGGCTCGGTATCAAACATCTGGAGAGATACAGGGTTTAGATCATCTGCAGGAGCCGTGATCCGACTCTGGCGACGAGGTTTAACACACACACACACACACACACACACACACACACACACACACACACACACACTCACACTCACACTCACACACACACACACACACACACACACACACCGAACATAGACACATGCAGAGAGAGAGGAGAGAGGGAGACCGAGAGAAAACCCATTTTCCCCTCCTGTGTGCTCGATGTCCGCTCCCTCCCAGCTCTAAAACCAGGACCCGGACTCGGTCTGTACCTTGTGGGACTCCTCTTGTCGCCCATGCCAGACCAGGGTTCCTCTGGAGGAGCTGAGACGAGCAGAACTCTGGTTATTTCCGATAATTTTTACCAAAGAAGCGATGCGCGGCGCCGCTCGGCTTCCAGCTGTCGTGGAAACTCCGCTTGGGAAACGGTCACGTGACCGTGGCTGGCCAATCAGAGGCCGGCTTACATCCCGAGGCTGACATTCCTCTTGATGAATCTGTGCCGCCTTCACTTACCCGCTGTAGGCTCAGAATTTTGGAAACTAGGGGTGTTAATATAAATAGCCTATATAAAAAGACAACCAATATTAATTGGTTATTATGACCAACGTGACCCGTTAACGTGCATTTCTTAAACAAACTCTTATATGCAGCCTCCATGTTTGCACATCTGAATAATCCACCTTCTCATACAATGTTCAATTTAAATTTAATGTCCTTGGTACATGCTGGATTCATTTGTTCGCATATTTTATACAGCCTATGGTTCGCATACAAATAGGCTACAGCAGCTCATGCACAAATCTGATTTAAAAACAAAAATTCAAAATTCAAAAACATTGAATATGACAAAGAAAATTTGAATATTAGCGTGCAGTACACAAAATACCGCTTACAATAATGTGTAGCATTAACTACAATAATCATAAGTGAATTATTTTTACTACTAATCGTCGCATCCGGGAGAAATATCTCTACAGCTTTTACATTTCCGACAGTCCACAAATGCAACAAACGCCATATCGTCGCTAATGTTGCGATGTTACCGCTCATCATCTCACTGCCCTGGGATCCTGGTGTATTCCTGCTTCTTTGAATTTCGGTCGCAGACTGCAGCAGTATAGATCTCAGCGCTTTAAACATAAACATTAAACATTAACGTTGAACATTAAACATGAACATTGAACATTAAACATCGGGGAATCCCTCCTTTATCTGCGTGCTGACGCCAGCGAGCATCAAAAGGCTCATTTAGAGAGAACCACTGCACCGTAACTCTCATCCATCATGCTGGTTTACAGAGAATGGATCTGAGCCACAGACTGAGGCAGTCAGGGGTTCCCAAACCTTCTCATGTCAAGGACATACAGCTGGATCTCCATTGTGTCCTGAAGATGAGATTACTGCAGGGAAACCTAACTGCTGCAGAATAACTGTTGCAATATTCAGGATTTATACACACTCTCTGTCTGAATCCATAGACTGTATAAAATAGATCTGGATCACTGCTAGTAGCTCAGAGCTGGTCATGCCAGAGTTTAATCACGTAGAAAACTGGTCATAAAAACCTTATCTTCAACTCACATACGTTACTGCTTTTGACATTTTATGCACAATATAAGTCATATACCAAAAAGTAATACAACCACATTGATAAATTAATAAAAATGGAAATTTACAGCTTAAGTTGTTTCATATTTCCATTAATTTAATTGGCCGAAGCAAATAACCTTTTTCTTTAACATTCTTCACCTGATTCTGGGTTTAATACTGGAACAAACAGTAAATAATTTGGTTCGTCATTAAGAAACAAGGTTTTATTGACTGACATAGAAAAACGCCACACAATCAACCCAAGTACAATAACAGGATGACTAGAAACAGGAAATGTGTTAGCTTTATGGACAGGAAATAAAGAGAAACCGACTTTTATCAGTGTAAACGGAAACATCCCTATTACAATACAATACAACTTATAAAAATAAACCAATATCTGACCAACAACTTGCGTCCAAACTGTATTATAAATGTCGTTATCAGTCACTGAGCTCCTCCTCGTCGCTGAAGTACGCGCTCTTCTTGATCCTCGGTTTCCGAGAGTCTGAGGATGTTGAAGCAGCTTCCTCCTGAGACAGACGGGTCTGCTTCCTCCGAGTCTCCTCCTCCTCCATACGGGCCTGCTGCAGGGTCACAAGAGACAGAAAAAATATGACGCTGCTAAAAGATAACATGTATTATCACTTCAGAAAGTATTTCCAGTTCCCATAGCCTTTATATCAAATTGCAGTCATTCAGATTTCCTGCTCGCTCTCCTCTACTGAAAACCTGCTAAACCCACAATACACCACAACATCAACATCAAGATTGACTCCCTGTGTCTTGCACCCACCAAGGTGGTGCGAAACTTAGGGGTGATGATTGATGACCAACTCACCTTTTCCAGTCATGTCGCCTCAGTTACCCGGTCATGCCGCTTTGTACTTCACAACATCAGAAAAATCAGACCTTACCTAACTCAACATGCCACTCAACTCTTGACACAAGCTGTTGTCATCTCAAGACTTGACTACTGTAACGCCCTCCTGACAGGCCTGCTAGCCTGCACAGTAAAACCGCTTCAGATGATCCAGAACGCGGCGGCGCGCCTGGTCTACAACCAGCCAAAAAGGTCACATGTCACACCGCTGCTCATTGAGCTCCACTAGCTACCTGTTGCAGCCCGCATCAAATTCAAATCTCTAATGCTGGCCTACAAAGTTGTCTCCGGTACTGCTCCTACCTACCTGAATGCCCTGATTCAGACATATGCTACCTCACGACCGCTGCGCTCTTCCAATGAACGGCGCCTGGCTCTGCCCCCCGTTGGTCCAAGGCAATCCAGACTCTTTGCACTTCTTGTTCCCCATTGGTGGAACACACTACCAGTTCCAACCAGAGCAGGGGCGTCCCTCTCTACCTTTAAAAAACTCCTGAAGACCCAGCTCTACAGAGAGCATCTTCTCTCCTAGCACCAAACGATAATTCTACTCCTCAAAGAATTGTCACTAGCACTTATTGATGCACTAATAGCTCTTATTACACTAGACCTTGATTGTTTGCTTTTACTCTTCCTGTAAGTCGCTTTGGATAAAAGCGTCTGCTAAATGACTAAATGTAAATGTAAATGTAAAATGCTACAAAAGAGATGTTCACTGGATTTCTACAGGATCATCTCAATACATCAGAATATGATGTAAAAGTCCATTTCCAGTATTTTAAGTCAAACAGCCCCAACTGAGTATTGAGTCATATAGATGGACATCCAGAGGCCAACATTTCCATATTAAGCATACTTTTTAAAATTGGTCTTTTGTAATATTTAATTTTTTTGAGACAGTGAATTTTAGGTCTTCATTAAATGTAAGCCATAATCATTATAATTACAAGAAATTAAATAAATGAAGATACGAAATGTTTCATTCTGTGCGTAATGGATCTATATAATGTGTTATTTCACCTTTTGAACTGAATTGAACTGACATAAATACACTTTTCTATCATATTTTAATTTATTGAGATGCACCTGTATATTCACAGCCTTACCTGGAAAGCTATGGCCTGGCTCAGGCTGTCTAAGGTTGGGTCCTCTCCCTCTTCTTCACTTTCTTCTTCTTCTTCTTCACTATAAAGGAAAAAGACTCACAAATTACAATAACAACACAATCTGATAGACAATATCCTGCAGTGTTATAAGATATTTACACATGCGACGCTTCTTCTGCCCTTTTCTTCTTTTTCTTTTCTTTCTTCTTCGGAGGTTCCCTCTCTCCCAGGATGTTTTTGGGGCAGGCGTAGCTCAGGTGACCCGTTTCCTGTGATATTTCATATAACAACACACACATGACAACTCTCCAAGGGATACTATGTTTTTCATCAAGGGAGAAAAGACTATAACTGCATTTGTAATTAAATAAAATTACAGAGACATTAAATATGCACTAACCCCACACTCATAACATTTGGTCTTGTCTGTGTAGTTCCGTCTCCTGATGAACTCAGACGCTCGCCCGTTGTCCACGGCGATGCTCGCTTTCACTGTTCTGCCAAACAACTGGAAGACAAACATATCTGTAACTCTCACAGATGAATATCCATCTATGAATGTAACTATGGGTATCATCCTGCTCAGTGACAGACAGTGTGTGAACTCTAATCTGACTCACCTGTTTGTTGTTTATCGCTCTGGCACAGTTATGAGCTGACTCTCTGTCCAGGAAGAGCACAAAGGCAACGCCTTTACTCTGACGAGTCTCTTTATCCTTAACGATTGTAACCCTGAAATGAGCATCACAGTTAATAACACCTACTGTAAAATATGAACTAGCTATTATAGTATAGAGTTTATAACAGATGCTGAGGGTTGGCCTTCACTACTTTATTTATCTCCACACTGATCTGAGATAACTGTGGGGTGGACATGGAGGTGGTGCCAAGTTATAAGTATCTAGGTGTATACCTGGATAATAAGTTGGGCTGGTCTCTAAACACAGATGCTCTCTACAAAAATGGGCAGAGCCGGTTCTTTTTCTTAAGGAAGCTCAGATCTCTTGACATCTGTAGTAAGATGCTGCAGATGTTTTATCAGTCTATGGACCCAAAAAACAGCAGTGGACGGCTCCTCTCTCTCCGTTGCAGAGAGATACAAAAGATCCTTCACTCCTACAGCCATCAGGCTGTCTCATTCTCAAGAGCTAACAGACTCACTGGACTTACCCTCAGAGATAAATAAAGTAATTTTGATTTGATTTGATTGAGATAATAAATAACAGGTTATTATAGAGCCTTTACTTACTTCACAACTTTTCCATATTTGGTGAACAGCTGAAATGAGACAAAGTGATCTGTATTAGTAATGAAGTGTCTTGAGGAGGAATGTAGCTGTATTTGTGTTTTTGACAAACAAAAGCATCATTAATATTGTTGCATCTCACTAGTAAACACTAACAATAACTAACCTTGTGTAGGTCGTTGTTAGTGAGAGAGAATGGCAGGTTGGACACATAGACAGTGCTCTTACTGGGAGCCAGGCCGCCGCTCATCCTGGACTCATGAGACTCTGGAAAACAACATTAAACAACATTAATGACCGTAAACATGATAAATACTGAACCAGCTACTCATCTAGCTGGTAAATACAACTTTCATGATAACGTACAAGCAGCTGAGCTAATGATCTATTAACTGACTTACCGACACAGCCTTCACCGTTTGAATAATGTCTACAATGTGTTTAAATATCAGAATTTGTCGTATTAAACAAGCTAATGTTAGCAAACAGAAACTAACGCCATGACTGGAAGTCGCAGTTTGATGACGCGGCGCATTCCTCGTCCAATAAACAGCCGTTACCGCGTAGCTAGGCTAGGCTAACTGACGAGGAGGTGAGATTGTTTTGAAAATTCACCTTTAATAAATGACATTTCCTTTGGTTATTTGGTTACGTGTTGACTTAGAAGAGGTATTATTACGTTGTAGACATTTCTATGTGATGTTTGTGTGTCGGTCTCTGTTGGTTGAGCTCTGAGATGAAATAAAACGAACCGACGGCTGCAGCAGACATGGGGCTAGCTAGAGCTAGTTAGCACTGCTACGGCTAGCCGTTAGCTCCAGCAGTTAGAGTTTAGTTTCCATCACAGAACAGGTTGTAGTGATAACTGTCACTTATCGTCTTCATACGATCAGGTCAGTGCTCTGTGTGATATGATGGTGTTAATCAAAGGGTTATTTATCCACAGAGAGAAACCTCAGCCGGTTCAGTGCTGGATCACAACTCCCCACTGCTCCTGTCTGTGTTTTTATTCTAAAGATGCATAAGAATATAAACATGATGAAGATGTCTTAGGGTGGTTTTTATTCTCCACATACCTGAGATACACTTCATACATAATATAGACATCACATTTGTTCTTTTATAAGCTTGATTAAATCAAACCAAATTTACTTTATTTATCTCTGAGGGTAAGTCCAGTGAGTCTGTTAGCTCTTGAGAATGAGACAGCCTGATGGCTGTAGGAGAGAAGGATCTTTTGTATCTCTCTGTCCTGCAACGGAGAGAGAGGAGCCGTCCACTGCTGTTTTTTGGTCCATAAAGGTTTTGTGTAGCGGATGATCTGGGTATTTCAAGATGGCCTGGAACATCTTGACAGTGCATATCTCCACCACCTCCTCCAGTGTGTCCAACCTGGCTCCAATCACAGAACCAGCTCTTTAGACCAGTCTGTCCAACCGCCTTGCATCTCTGTGTGTGATGCTGCCTCCCCAGCAGACTGCAGCATAAAACAACACACTACCACCACAGACTGATAAGACATCTGCAGCATCTTACTACAGATGTCCAGAGATCTGAGCTTCCTAAGAAAAAGAGGCGGCTCTGCCCCTTTTTGTAGAGAGCGTCAGTGTTTAGGGACCAGTCCGACTTATTATCCAGGTATACACCTAGATACTTATAACTTGGCACCACCTCAATGTCCTCCCCACAGGTATTCACTGGCTGAAGAGGAGGCTTGAGCCTGCGGAAATCTATGATCATTTCCTTAGTCTTTGAGGTGTTCAGTAGGAGATAGTTCCTGTGACTCCAGTCACTGAAAGCTTTTATCAGATCCCTATATTCAGATTCCTGTCCAATCCTGATTCACGCCACAATAGCAGATTATGATTCTTTCCCAACAGTGGCGTGAGAAACTTATGCCAAGGGCAAAATCTTAACACTGTTTTGAAAACTCTTTTGGCAGATTGTGTTGAAGATCGTATTTCCTCTTTTCCACCCAGATTCACAGATAGAGGTCCCCGAGTCCAAAAGTAAGTTGGCGACGCTCACAGTACATTCATATGACACTGTTTTGTTTCAAATGAAGATGACAACAAGAGAAGTGCTACTACTGTCTAGATAGATCTATAAAGATCTTATTGTTGCAGCATCACCCAACTGAAAAACCCAAATGTTTTCACACAAGGAAACCCTTTTCCAGTCCAGTGGCTGTCATCAAATTAAATATCATACTATGTTTTTGCATGTCTTGGGATAACATGTTTTATGGGAATATTGCTGCCTAAAGAAGAAACAAGCTCACAGAAAACTCATCATTTCACAATTGCATGTACAAGCATTTGCATCTCTCACTGGTTACCTTTTTCAGTGTCGCACAGGAGAGACAGGAGCATACGAGAGATGTACGACGATCACTTTTTACCAGAGAGGCCGGTGAGTGTGTACAAAGTGACTTCACACAGTCTGTTTGACCTTACATTTAAAAGTAAAAACATAAAAACACAAGTAGAAAGACATGTTTGTCTCCTAAACAGCCTGAATACACCATTTGATGAATGGTGAAACCACTAGAATAATTATTTTAACAACTATTAATTAATATATGCTATTTATTACATGTTTACTGACCTGGTTGGACAAAACATTGTACAAATTAGTTCTAGTAAAGTATAGCACAGCTTCACAAAGCTCACTTAACTGAGAAAAATGTCTTTTGAGATTCACTTCTACTTCAGGTGGAACAGTCGTTTGAGGGATGTTATTACAGCAGACAGAGATCTTTAAGCAGACATTTACAAAGTAGTTTACATTTGCAGTTTATCTGTAAATAGTTGTTGTGGAGTTGTGTCATAAACTGTACCCACCCTGTTAGGGTCCATACCCCCGGGGAGCCGGGTCGGTGGAGAGGAGAGGCCCCTTCGGCAGACCAGAAGATGACTACAATCGTGGTGGCTACCAGTATGAAGGAGGGCCACGCTTCTTCCCCAATGGAGGAGGCCCACGAAATTATTATGAAGATCAGAGGAGCTACCATGGTGACAACATTCATTTCCCCTCTGAACGCAGAGCTGGTCCACCTTCGCGGAGGGTGAGAACTTTTAGAATTAAACATGGGTCAAAAAGCTCTGAAAGTGAGAAATGTTAGCAGCTGCCTATTTACAGAGACATGAGTTACACTGATAAACTCAGCCACACCAGTATACATATTTTTTTAACATCATCCCTATTTTTCATGTCTTTTTTAATTAACAATACTACCATACTGCTACATGTAACAGTCTGGCTTGCTGTCATTCATGCTATTTAGTATGCCAGAAAAATATCCTGTCTGTCCCAGAACACCATGTGTCAACTGCAGTATGGCAGAAATGCCAGCATGTCCTACAACATCCATTAGCATATTTTAGTATGTAAGTCAGCATGCTAGTCTACCTATTCTGTCCCGGAATCTATATATTAGAGTCAAAGTTCAATAATGATGAAGTAGTATGTCATAATAACATCTGTATGCATTCAACAGTACGTACTTTGTACAGGCAACATCAGTACTTAGTAAAAGTAAAAAGATAAGTAATATTATTAGTTTAACATGTGAGTATAATTATCCACCTCTAGGGAGGTTGGTTTAGCTGTTTGGAAGTTTAACTTAAAGTTAAGTTCCATAACATCTGTTTTTTTTAGAAACATCATCAAAGGTCACTTTCATGGATTTGATCTTTGTTGTGTTTTCTGTATTGTGTAGGAGGAGTATCCCTACAGAGGCCCCAGGGAGGACCCACACTCAGGACGGCCCATAGAGTTTGGGTAAACTACTTCTGTTTAAGAAAACACAACTTCATACGAAATATAACTCGCTACAATCTGATGTTATAGTGATGGATAACTGGGGCTAAGTGAGGCTAAGAAGGGCAATTTCTGCAAGACTAGTCCTATGTTTTCCGTATGTGTTTGAAATGTTGGTTTACATAGCAGATATTATAAATCCTGGCCTGTTCTGACCCATTAGGCCCGTCTCATCCTCACCACATGTCTGGAGGTCTCAGTGCTCACCTGGCTCCACACTTCTATTCATTAGAAGGATCTGCTGCCTAGCTCTAGTTTTTGTCTGAACAGTGGCAAAAACCTCATCTTCAGGCAATTTGGTGAAAGCGTTTTATGGTTTGTTAAGAGGCAGAACAGACATTATCAAACATAAAAATGTATAAATGTCAAAAATATTAAAATGACCAAAGAGAGCCTTCCTCTTTCATAAAATAAACTTCCAGCTATCTTCCTTTCTGATGATTAAGGACGTTGATCAGGTTCTCCTTTCCGGTTATTGAGAACATTGATCAGGTTCTCGGGTTGCACCTGCGCTGTTTGACAGTGCCAGAACGAATTATATACTTGAGTTAATAATTGACAGTTGATTGAAGTTTTTATAGCTGGCAAAAACAACAAAGAAGTGAAATAAGATAACACATAATTGCATGACACAAGATGCTCTGCAGTCTGAATTGTAGTCTACCTGGAGCTCTTCATGCATATTTAGACCCTCTGGAAGATCTGTTGCTTCAATTACAGTGATGCATGATGTGGGATTCAGTGTCACCTTTCTATTATATTTGCTGTCATGCTTTTTTATTAATGACATCGAAAACGATCCTCTGTTTCTAAGCCAGATGGAGATAAATGTTTGAGGACACGTAATATGTAAATGTCTAAGACAATGGAGTCTTATGCTACTAAACTTGTACCAGGGATAAGGCATCATATTCCCTGTGAGGCAACCCATACCCTGCATACATAAATCTGACAGCACTGGTACTTTAAGGTAATCAGGGTTCCCATGGGTACAGTAAATCCTTGACAACACTTGAATTTTAATGTAGAGTTTTCAAGGTTTGAAAAGGGCCTGTATTTGTAATTAAGTACTAAAAAATGCTTGAAATATAGGCTATTTAGGACGCAGTCTGCTTACAAAAGTGACACATTTTGAAGCATAAAACTCTTATTTTAATTTGTCACCCTTCTGTACACAGCAAAAAGTGTTTTTTTATAGCAAAATAACATCTAATGTGATGAACAACTGAAATACTCTGTCAACACCTTTTTACTGTATATAAATATGTGATTTACCACAGCTGTAAATTGCTGGAAAAGCTTAAAGTGCTTGGATTTGTCTTTTAGAAAAGCTGCAGGAACTCTATAAATAGAAACTGACCAAATGGTATTTGTTGCCAAGTGCATGCAGTGTGTCTGCAGCTGACAACACATTTGTGTGTATTTTTTCCCTCAGGGCCCGTGCAGCGCCTCCTCATAACGTGAGAAACCAGGGCATCTACCCAGCACCCAGATCACTCCCGGAGGGTGGAGAAGACACACTAGTGCAGGCCATCCTCAACCTGGACCGAGGGTACGAGTTAAAGCACGCTTCATCACTGCACAGGGCATTCATGTGCAATCTGCACAAGTGTTTGGCTGCAGCATTTATAGCATTTATAACGATGAAGCTGCAGAGAGGAAGTGTGTCATTACTGAAAACGCCCAGTATATATGTTCAAAATAAAAACCTGCACATTAAGGCCTCACCACTAGATGGCAGTGCTGTGCTATGTCGGCACAGTTCTTGTGTTGAGCTTCTCTGAAACATTTGTTGCAGGTATTGCTTTGTAACTCTAGACAGTTTGGTCAGATGAGAGAGAGAGAGGAGCTAATTTGTCAGTCACACAACTCTTGGATGTTTTGACTATTCAACTCCTAACAGCCCACACTTTCTGTTTGCTTTCCCAGCGAGGACAGAGAGCACTTCAGGAGGAAGGCGGCTCCGTTCCCTCCTCTCAGGGAGCGGTCTCCTGTGCGCCGCGACGTGGCCCGATCCCCCCACAGTCGCTCCGGCTCAAGCGTCAGCAGCAGGGGCTACTCTCCAGACAGAGCCAAGGGTCTGCCATTTCCCTCACAGCAAGGCAAGAGTATGTAGAACCCCTTAGAGTTTCCCCTCCGTGATGCAGTGTAGAGGTACTTCAAACTCTCTTTGTGTCCATCCTGGTACAAGGGGAAATCTAACTGATACTGCCAGCAAGATGAAGCAGAACATTCATAATCACTGCCTCCAGTTGAAGATTTAGTCACGACTAATGTATTGATTTGAAAAGACCCGTCAGACATATCGCCCCCAAAATGTACATTTATTGTCTAGATCTCTTCTATTTCCTCTTATTTCACCTTCTTCTCCATGACTCATAACCTCGCTCACTGGCTTTCCAGGTGTGGATGGTCCAGAGGGTCACGCAGGTGCTTCTGAGCCCCTTTGGGGGGCGCTCTTTCCTCAACAGAGCGGACATGAAACTTTGGGTCTGTACACTGAGCCATGTGAACAAGCTCGGACGTGGGTGACAATCTGCAGAGTTGGTATTCCTCACACGTCTCCTTGCATCCTTGTCATGTCAGGAAAATGTCCGAATGAAATGCTGAGGCTTTCTGTACTCCTAAGATGTCTGCCGCAAAGTCTTGAGAAGGATGCAAGGATGAAGGACAAAATGAATTCACGGCTTATATATGCTTAAAACTGAAATTTAAACTTACAGAATATAATGAAACATATATAATATAACCTACAACCACAATAAACTCAGGTGTCCTATTTGACACTGATATCCTGTCACCCACGTCTGAAATAAAGTGCATCATGAATTTTGTTTCTAAAGCCGTACCCAGTTGTGACTTTACTGGAATGGGTTCCTATCATATAAACCATTTCTACTACCTGGTAATGGAGGTACATTAGCACTTTACATGCTTCCTACACTGATTTGTAAATCTTCTAGGTCTGGAGACGTATGTGAAGTTTTAAAAAGTACTTGTCCAGACCAAATGAGCAATCTGCACCAAATCTGCCCCACATTATTTAGTCAGTGTGTATCACACTGTCTGCTTTGGAAATAAACATTTGATAAGGATTATGTGTAGGAACAGCAGATTTTGCAGTCCATATGCTATATCTGTATGACGCTGTGCCTCAATGCAGGCATCGGGACATACAGCTGATAATACTAACTAAGACGGTTGCCTCTTTTGATGCATGTTTGCATCTCAGATTTATGTTTCATTATTTATGTTTCTGACACTGGACATGTACTGTATGTCAGTGTAAATAATTCCCATGCATGTCAGTAATAAGTCTAATTTTCTGGACTGTAAAATGCACAAGTGCTAGTGTAACCTCCTGATTTCCCTCTTCCTACGAGTAAGACAGTGTTATTTAGGTCTGCTCCCATCTTCAGAACTGGTCATCTCTCCTTTAAATTCCCGCTTTGATTGGTGCTTTTTACTCATGAAATGAGGTCAGTGGACCTTGGTATGACTAGTGTTCATCATGGTAATGTGTTAACCCTCTGAACCCCAAGCAGTTTCAGGGTGTCATTTGGTTCCAGTTTCATTTTATTTACTCTGACTCTTGTTTTCACTGTAGTATATAAGTTATGTGACTCCTATAGAAACACTACAATCATAGTTAGAAGTAGAGAGAACTCAAATATCTTTAATGCAGTATAAAACATTTATGGTCATAATGTCATAAATAATTAACTACCTGCGGTAGATCTTGACCTTTTAACATTTTTACAACCTCCCGTCCTCTCCTCTCTGCTCTGTGTAAACAGCCAGAAATCCAGTCAAGTTTTCACTAAATATTTGTCACGGGGCGTTGATCTCAGATGAGTCGTTCATGGCTTTTGAGTTGTGCTGAGAGCGCAGAATTTAATGTTTTTTTTACAGGGTCTGTTTAATTTTAAGTGAGACGTGTAGAATGAAGTGAATCTTATGTAAAATATCAGTATTTTAAGCTTAGATTTGGTTATTTTTACTGACGGGAGCATTAATTACACGTGATACATTCAAGGACCATCAGAAATGTGAAAATCTGATCATTGCTGTTAGTATCTGGTTACGATAAATATGTTATTTAGGTGATGTTTTATAGAAAACACTGGTTGTGGGGTTCAGAGGGTTAAAAACACATGAAAAAATATGATTGCAACCCCTCAAAAGCAGAACATAATGCCATTTTCCATAAGTAAAATAAAGCATCAGGACAGTGATGGTTATGGTGATAGTCTAGTGCCTGCTAGATTGCTGTGAGATAAGAAGGCCTAGTTGTTCTGTTCACTGCCAGTGACCTTACGGTTTGGTCTTCCTACAGGGTATGAAGAGACTTATTCTCAGAGCAGGATGGCTGGTAAGTACAGTCCAGAATAGTTGGAAACGGGACAGAACGGTTGCATTAAAAAGCAGTTTGACAGAACTTTTCTCCTTTAAATGTTGTTTTCTGAGGAAAGGGACAATTTAAGCCCTACTCCTGCATCCTACTGGTACATGGCATAGCCTCTGCACCATGTTAATTGATTTTTTTCAGTAGCATGCTGAAATTACATGCAGTGGATTTGTTTCAGAAATATATCATGGTTACAATCGTTAAAGTTAACCTATTCCCAGTCTGGGTAACTTGAGAGAGACAGAGTGTTTGTAATGTGTCCAGCAGCCAGCCGTCCTCCCCGCTCTGTCTGCCACTTTGTCAGGCCTCATAAAGATGCCACCAGGTCGTGTGTGGACCAAGAGGGAAAGGGTATAGGGTGTCTGATGGATATTCCTGAAGCCAAAGCTTCCACATCGGGGTGTTTTTGTTTCATAAGTGAGGTCCTCAGAGTTCGTGTTTGTTGCTAGAGTCAATCGGTTGGCCACGGAGCTTTGGGCAGTGCTATAACGAAGCTGGTAGAGGAACAAATGGAAAGGTGGTGTCTGATCGACGACCAGGAATCTTTAGAGAAATGTACCTGACAGTGAATACACCGCCTGGAGTTTGGAGCACAATCGTGTACCATCTGTTTCTTGATTGTTCCAGATGTTCTAGCCTAGGTACCTGTCTGGATCCTGGACCACCACCTTTTACAGAGCCTTGACTACCATAAGCACATACCCACTTACTTTCCAGACCTACTCATTTTTCCTTTCATTTCTGCTTCCTGCAATCTTCCTCTTTTCTCAAGTTTGTCTCAATCCCAAACTTTCTTTTAACATTATTTTGCCCTTCACTCAAGTCTCACTCTCAAACTTTTTTGTTTTGTCTGTCTTATTTCTCCAGACAAAATTCCTGGGCTGTCAAGAGAAGGCTCCCCACACAGTGCAACCTCAATCAAGGTACCAAACTCTAAAACTGGTGTGTTTATTTATGCTTAAATTTTTTACTGAAAGTTGACTTAAGCAAACGAACAAACACGGGCATTTGCTTCTTTCAAAAAATACAAGCTTCTCAGCAATATTTTCTTATAAGGAATTCAGTTCCAAAATGACTGTTGTGTTTATTATATATCATGGACTCCACCTTTGTCACTGTACAGCAGGATGCATCTGGAACTTCTTAAATTCCATCCTTCTAATAAGTGTTTAGTCCCATTGAAGTATGTTAATGGGTTTTAAAGTGGCCCTCACGCAGAGCATAAAAGCCATCAGGCCATTGCTTTGTTTACCTGTGCTGTAAGCAGACTTCAGTCAAAAGAAGTTGTAATGGTGGAGCAGAAAGGGCTCAAGTGTCAACCAAAGTACGCGCTGTGCTTCCTTGAAGTGCTCTTGTTTTTAAAAAAAATAATACATTCACTGTTTTGAGAAAGTATCTCTCGTGCCTGTTTTGCAAATAACTTGTTTTGCTGATTTCATCCTTCTCCAACTATGCAGAGGAGTGTAAATAGAATCAGATGTGATTAGGTGCAGTGTGTCTGGCTGTGGCCACCCAGAAGTGAAGAGGCTAACTCAGTAGCCCAAGTCACAGTTTTATCATAGGATCTTAACCGCAGAGCCCAGGACAAGTCCCTGTGGAACTCATTGGGGTGTGTTCAGACCGTTTACAATGAACAAGCGTTTCCTTTTTCTCTGCTAAAGTGTATGACTGACTGTGTTTGAGAGCTGTGACCGTCTAGTAGATGCTAGTACCATTACAGTGATCTGGTGCTTGTGAGAAATTGATGTGCAACTCATGGATCATAGGAAAAGCTTTGATGACCTATCAACAACCAATATGTCTCCGGCTACGTCCACACTAAGATATTGAATTTTAAAACAAACTTTTGCCACATTTACAGCTAGCGTCCACAGTACTTTGGTGTTTCTGGACCGCTGATGGAGACATTTGGAAATGCTGCTGACCTCGTTTTATTTTAGGGTTGCGTTTGAGAGAATGTTCACACGTTAATATTGGCAAATATTCGACTCCCATAAACTTCCATTCTACTCGAGCAAAGTGGCAAATAAAACATTTACTTTATGTGTTTATTTTCCCTGACCGTCGCAGCCTACATGTCGAAGTGTACTTGAGCAAGATACTGAACCCCAAATTGCTCACATCGGTGTGTGAATGAAGTTACCCAGACTGGGAATGGCAGGTGGCACTGTTTAGGGTAGCCTCTGCCACCGGTATGAATGTGTGTGTACGGGTGAATGAGCACAGTTTGTAGTGTAAAGCGCTTTGAGTGAGAGAGAAGTTAATGGGAGTCGAATATTTGCCAATGTTAACGTGTGAACATGCTCGCAAACGCAACCCTAGGGTTTTCAAAATAAAACGTGGTCAGCAGCATTTCCAAATGTCTCCATCAGCGGTCCAGAAACACCAAAGTACTGTGGACACTAGCTGTAAATGAGGCAAAAGTTTGTTTTAAAATTAAATATCTTAGTGTGGACCTAGCCTGAGACATATTGGTCGTTGATAGGTCATCAAAGCGACTAGAAAAGCGCTATAAGTGCAGGTCTATTTACCATTTACCATTGTCGTCCAAGCAAAGGACCCACTATACATGAACGGTCAGACTTTTTCTAAAACGGTGCTTAAAAACTTGGGTGGACTGAGAAATTATGCTGCATTAACGTCCTATCGGATGGATGATTTTGATTCTTATAATACAGTTAAGGCCCACAGTTTTGCCCACCAGCATTTAAACATTCAACCTTTTTTGGTTATTGCTCTAATTGTCAATGACTCTATTTTTTTAGGTAAATAGCCTAACCTTGTCATGATGTGCAGTATTCACTTTGATCAAAAAGCCTGTAAACTGTGTCTTTAGATGCTGCTTTAATGACCGAGCAGGCTCATTATTTATCTCATTAGAACCCTTTGATCTCTTTCACAACGCACTGGAGATAATTTGAACGTCGCCGTTTTCTTTGTTTTCACTGGATTGTCCTTTTGAGTGGCCACTTTGGTATCTTTGTAAACCCGTGCACTTGCTTTATAATCTAAAAATTACAAGATACAACATAAAAACCGTCTTTTCCTCTCCTCCTTTTTTGTAAGAACCACCCACCACCACCCAATCAACTGCTGTGATCAAAGTTTTACTAAGTGCCCCACCCCTCCACACACACACACACACACACACACACTGCTGCTATTGGCTGTGTTTGATCTAGCCTGTGGTGCATTGTTTTTTTTCTGTTCTGGGGAGCACAAACCCGTAACCTTGGCCAAGATGAAAGGCCTGTGCTGTGCCCCCAGTAAAGCTTGCACTTATGGCCTCGGCCGCTGCCTGCTGTGGGGATTCAACAAACACACACGCAGGCTCTCTGGAGCCATCCCAGACTGAAGAGGGGGTCTAAAGAGCACCTCCGGCTCTGGCTGCGAGCCATGGTGGCATAGTGGGTGGAGAGCATGTCCTGTAACTGAAAAGGTCAGCAGAAGGTTTCAGCCCTACACGAGGCATCAAGTTCCTGTTGTTACAGTACGGAAATATTTTACCAACCAAGATAATTGCCCATTTATGTATACTCCATACTTGACAACTGGTGGGTAATTGCAAGTAACTTTGGTCCTGACATTCATGTTCCTTCAAAATTTGACCCTAAACTTTACCTTTTCACAATGTGGATGGCCGGTTAAAATGCAACACAATAATTAGGAATCTGCAGTCGTCCTAACTTTAAATGTCAGTTAATGGTTCATCATACCAAGCAAGCAAGCACTTTAAGGTCTAATAACCTTTTTTAAATTCATCTTTAGCGTTCCATTGAAAAGAGATTACCCGTACCTTCAGGCTGATGACATTTCAGTTTTAGTCCAGCTTGCACAAAATCCATCTGCCAAGCATTATATTGACGGAACATCCTTCAGGTTGGGCCGTGCCCAGCCGGTTGAAGTGAAAGACTCGGACAGGGATATTTTTTTCACTGACAAACGGACGTGAAGGAGCATACACATAGGACTCCTCCCAAGCATCGCTCCAGGGAGAGAACTGGAAGCAGGAATAATTGGATGATGCTTTATGATTTGCGCTTTTTATTTTCGAACACACTCGGCTTTGTGATGTACCATCCCCGGTGATTTCTTCCCTCATTCATCTAGAGATTTAATATGACTTTGTCCGTGGTCTATTTCCCTTAATGTATGAGTGGACTTTAGTCATGGCTGGGTAGTTCTGCTCCCTGGCCTTCAGACTCTAATAGTATCAGGAAATGAGCAAAAGAAATTGAGCGGTGATCCAAGTTGGCCTCGTTTCTCCACTTTGCTCTTTCTTTTGGCGTTCACAGTAATACTTATGGGTGCTTGAGTTTCCAGTCTATCCATTAGATGGCTCATCATGGCTTGTCTGGCCAGATTTCCTTTTCTTAAGATATAAAAACAGCTGAAATATCAGATTCTACGATTTTAAATGGGAAAGTAAGTGCAACGTTAAGCCAGGTTTTAGTCATAATTTGCTAAGTAGTGAAATAGTGTTCAATATGAAGATCCACATCTGTTGTGATGGCATTTGATGTACAGCTTCTTAGTGCTGTAATTCCTATGAATCCCCAACGATAAATCCACAGCAACCTCCACACAGTCTCCTCTGGCTTTCCAGCTTTAGGAGCTACTGAATATCTAAACCTCATCTTTGGTGCGCCTCATCAGCCACATCTTTACTGTAAAGTTAAACAGTCAGTAGGTCAGGTCACAGCATTGCACGGACTCTCTATAAGTCGCTGACCTACATCCTTTCATATCCTTTCCATTCTCTGTGTTGTGTAAAGGCCTTTACATACTGGGGGTGCTTTATTCCTGCAAATAAATTTTTTTCAAACTAGTGTTTTCATCATGAGTACTTTCACACTGAGCTCAAGTATTACACATTGAAAAAGTGGCTTCTCATGCTGTGCTGTGTGTTTTTAAAAAAAACCCATTGTGCTCAGTTTTCTCAGAGCGTTCTCACCACGTTCTCTTCTCTACTGTTTAGGAGGACAACCATCCTCCAGAGGGAGAAAAAGAGGAGCTACCGATGCTTCCATTGGTGGAGGAAAGCCAAAAGTCGTCTTCAGACAACTTCCAAGAACGACGAGCCCTGGCCATTGCTGCCAAAGCTCAGGAGATAGAGAAGGTACCTGTTAACTCCAGTTCACACTGAGCTGATCCTTTGGCTGGAACCAGTTTAAAATGAGTCAAATCACACATTTCACAGCCAACTTCACCGTATACTCACCATGAGCTGATAGAGAAGTTGCATCACTGTTCTGGCTCGATACAGTATGAAGAATTGTGTAGGATTTGTAAAGGAAAATATATTCAGGTGAACATTTTGTGCCAGTAGCTCTCAGTTGGCCCGTTTGGAGAAAGGCTGCGTTTACAATCCTCTCAGTACAAGTTTGTAATTTGTAAGACTGTTCTATAAATGTCAACTTGGTGCATGCATGACACAAACTGTAGCCTTGGCAAACGATCTCATACATATGGTGGCCTTGACTTCTCTGACTCGCTCACTCGCACATTACTGGAACAGCCACCTACAGTATTATGTTCCGACCAAGACAGAAACCATGGTTCCACAGTGGATACATCCTAAAACTCACTTGCCACTTTCGCTGTTGCCAGCCAGATATCAGTTTTACAGCAGAATTATGGTTAATTATCTGCCAAAGTAGCCGGTTGCCAAATGTATCACCATTATCCTGGTGGCTCTTGTTAGCCTCCCATCCTGACTGGCATAACTGCAACAGCTGCTCATTATATCCTACACCAGCTTAATATCCCGCATGGCTCCAACATCACAACTCTCCCTCTGTGTTTAACTCATCTTGTCAAACACACACACACACACACACACACAGGCCCACACAGGGGTTTGGAAACATGAGGATAATATACATTGTACAGGAACACATAAATGAAAGGCAGAAACACAAGTAATGCTAAGGCATGGTATATATTTGTGCATACAATAAATCGGGAGGTCGACCACTTAAACGGAGCTAAAAGCACCCCAGGCTCCAGGTTCCAGCTCTGCTCAGTTATCTAATGAAGGCCATTCCTGCACCAGCGAGCGCTACCGCTGCTTTACTGGGACCATTAAACCCCAGCCAGCTCTGCCCTGGAGCACACACTGCGCTCTCACATTGAGCCGCGCCACAGAGCCTATAGGCCGTTATCACTCTGCTGACACTGCAGCTTCTGGCCGGTTTTATAGCCTGTCTCTTTCCCATCTGTGTCTCCTCACGTTCCTCAAGCTCTATTGTGTGAGCTTCGTTTATTTTTTTTCAGGTCATTTCATACTGTACAAATTTTGGAAAAATGACTACCAAGACTCACGGCAGGAACCTTTAGGTCGTCAGTCCGTTGTCTGTACATTATGTACCCTTCTTCAAATGTAGTCATGAAATCAAGTTCTGGAAAGACTCTACGAGATTAAAATGAAAACCGAGAGGGAACAGTGTATTCCATCTTCACAGGGATATGAAGTTTCAGCTTTTCTTTCCAGGATTTCTGATTCTTTGGAATCGTCAGTAGAAACGGATAATTACCAGCTTTTTTTCCGACTCCTGTCCCATTCTTTGGCTTTTGTCATATGCAGACCACTTGCCATTTAGGTTATTTGTGACTTGGCAGTCCTCTCTCTGAATGACATGAAAGGCTGGCTTGTTGCTGTCACACACAGCCAGGTCAGAAATGGAAGTTGAGTAAAAATTTGTCCTGCATCTTTTGTAACTATCTGTCTAGGAAAAAAAGGATAGCTGATTGGGAATTGAAAGAACCAGTCCAGAAAGTAGTGTTGTCATGATAGTTGCAGACAAACCTATCAGCCACTGGAAAATGTATAAGCACTGGTGGTTGGTATTCATTTCCCAGCATGCCCGCAACATACAGCTAAACACTCTTAAGTCAGACTTTCTTTTTCAGTCTGGAACAACAAAGTGGCGGCGGCGTTTCTGTTGCAGTAGGCGCTCGCGTTTAGCCACTTGACAAGTGTCGGCCAGATGTTTGGCTTTCTGCACCCAATCTGGTCTCGCCATCTCTTCTATACACACGGACACAAACACACTCCAGTCCAGTAGCTCCTCACTAACTGTCTCTATACTTTTGACAGATCATAAGCTGAACTTTCCATCATGGGCCAGACATCGTGCTGGGCCGCATTATACCAGTGCCTCACTGTGTGTTTGTGTAGCTAAGTGAAATTGGTCTGCTGAAATTCAACCTGAACCCGTTCTCATTGTCAACGTTGACTTTGGCTGCAATACAGACTAACTGGTTATAGTGAGTGACAAGGCATGAGAGGCAATAAAGGGTATTATGTTTGACTCCTCACAGACCAGGCTGTGATACAAAGGGAGTTTTATTTCATTTGTTGGGGAATCTAAATATATTTGGCTACAAGACAGAAAGCCTTTTTTTCTTTAAGGTTCAAAGATGGCAGAACTGGACCGAGGCTTAAATCCTTTCACTCTTTTCTGAAGCCAGGCAGGCTCACACGCTCACTCCTACCCCCCGTTTTACTGGCTGTAGAAAATTAAGTTCAAGAAGCTTTGGGTGCGGCTGGTTCAGAACCGTCTCTGCCTCTCAAACTCAAGAACTGGTCCTTTTTCCTTCCTGATTGGATAACAAGGGAGGGATTTCAGGAAGTCTGTTTAAATACAGGATATATATTTTCAGCACATTGTTATCTAGGAACAACTTTCCCCGTATTCATAGAAGTTGTTGTCAGCACAGCTGATTGGATACTTCCTCAGAAAAGCTGATAAATAAATTCATTGTCATCAGTTATCAGCTGCTGAATGAGGCCAAAAGATGTTGATAAGGACAATGCATTGCTCCTAATTACAGCACGGGACAATCCCGGGTTTACTTACTTTCTACTGATTGGTTCGTGTGACTGTTGTGTAACATCTTCCACTTATACATGAGGAATGTACATGGGCTACGGAAACGCCCAGAATGCATTCATTTTGCGTCAGCAGTCTTCCCTGAAACGGTCTGTATCCTTATGTTAACCGCAAATTTCCTGTAAATGAATTGATCCTATTGTTAACATTCAAGAGATGGACTCTGGCATCTGCCCACAAAATACTGATAGTGTTTGTCTTTATGCAACCATGAAGAAGGCTTCTTTATTGCCTCCCTCTTGACCAAGAGGCTGTTCCATCTCTTTCACCATAAATCATCTTCAGGAAGTTATAATTGATTAGTTGAATTTGATTTTCAGTTACAATTTTGGCTTCCAATGATTATGAAAACAAGATTATCAAGATTAAAGGGTTATTGTGATGATTTTTGCAAAGGCACTATGTATGATTTTAGCCATAATCGAGCAGCCCTAGACTATCCTTTACTGTCCTTAACTAAGAAAAGAGCCACTGTTGGAGCCAAAAACCTTATTTTAAGACTTACAATGTAGATGAAACAGCCTATTGAGTCTAATTTCGCCTAGCAACATTACTAATAGGTTAGAATGAGCATTTGATAACATTTCTTCATTCTGCATTCTGACAAAATCATATTTGGAATCGAAAGCTAGCCGAGCTAGGGAAAGTCAAAGCTTGACTTGAATTTGGCAAAATTTAAAGGTTAAGTTACTTTCTTTCGCTATGATGCACATTTTTTTAATACCGTATATGCGCTTCACATTTTTACAGTTGAAGAATACAAATTGCTGTAGGCCTACACCAATGATCAGTGAAAATGAAAATGTAAAGAAGAAAACATTTCTTTACATTTTAACCATCTCATCACAGCCAAAGGGAGCCAGTGCAGATGGCCTGAAGAGCCACATGTGGCCTACTCCTGGTCTAGGTCTATGTTTTAAGCTTCAGAGTGGTTTTGTTGACTGTGGCTTTTATTCAGTGGAAATATGTTGTTTAATGCAGGTTTTGGAAAGTTGCCATCAGTTGTTGCAAATACATAAACTCTGTTTGACAGCAGATTTTTATTTATGATCTCTGCTTTACTCCAACCATGCCCCGTTCTAGGAACATTGTGAAAAGCTATAAATAAGCCGGTAAGTTTGAATGCCCCGGAGCACAGAAGCCACCGTTGGTATCCGGTGAATGACTGAAACTCACCCTTGGCTGGCCTAATTTTACACGCACACACACACAGGCACGTGTAAACCCACAGAGCCGCACACAATCCTTGGCATTGGACGTGGCCTTGTGTCTGCTTCCGGCACAGCCTAATAAGCGGCAATATATCGGTGGGTTAATCCACTTGCACTTAGTTTCTCTGTGCCTCATTCTCTTGGTCAGTGCCTCTCAGACTGACTAGAGAAAGAAATGTGGCATAAAAAGTGGAGGGACAGATGGAGGAAAATAGAGAGGAGAGAGAAACTGAGGCGTGAGTGTCTCTGAGATCTGTCACTGTGCACTTGACTATTTTAGTGAAGGAACAGAGCATCACACTGTCCAATTAGGAAGGTCCTCGTGTGTGATGTGTATTTTCTAATTATTATTTGAGCATTTTACGGCTATTATTAGATAGCAGCAGCGGAGGGAACAGGAAATGAGGTTCAGAGAGGTGCAACAAAAGTACCCAGCCAGATTAGTGTGTGTAGGAATGAATCCACAGCACATCTGAAGCTTTTACTTCTCCTAGAAAACAGAAACTGACATATCAGTTCAGGTGACTGATATTCTGCCCCTCTGGAACTGTCATCTCATGTAAAAGCTGATAAGTCCCTCCGGTAAGTCTCTGTTCTGCTATTTTGCAAATCGAACCACTTTATGTGGAAGCAGTGGGCTCCCTCCATTGTTTTATGAGACATTTGAGGCTCTGTGTGAAATGGCAGCTCCCAAACAGGATTCCAGCACCTCTTCCTCATTGTCCCTCTAACACCTGTTATAAGACTCAGACACCACTAAAGTGGCTTTTATTGCTTCTTGGGCCACCCTGTCCTACATAAAGAGCCCTTATTAAACTTGAGAGGAGAAGTGTTTATCTTTTGACACTACATGATGTGTGTTGACACCAGAATGATCAGCTCAGGCTCAGTGACGCTGGAATATCAACACCTAGGCGCCATGTTAAGCAGGAAGGAAACAACTTTAAATCTCTGTAATTAAGAGGTTGACTTTTAAAGGTTTTGACCATAGCCTGTTGACACTTTTCAGTCCTAAAATCTGCATATAAATGGATCTGTCTACGGATAGATGTCTATGGATAATGTCTACCGAATAGAGTTCTACGGATATGAGTGAATGAGTTTTCATCTTGTGTTTCCAGTTTTTACCTGTGTTCCTGTCCACTTGCAGGTGTACCGGCAGGACTGCGAGACATTTGGCATGGTGGTTAAGATGTTGGTGGCTAAAGACCCCAACCTGGAGAAGCAGCTGCAGGTTCCCCTCAGGGAGAACCTTGGGGAGATCCGGGAACGTTGCCTTGAGGACCTCAAACACTTCATCCACGAGTTGGACGAGGTGGCCCGGCAGCCAGAACCTTCAGTCTGTGACTCGACCACCCCTTCGATGGCCCTGACGGGTCATAAACTTTCAAAGACAGGAGTCAATCACAGCTCGTCTTACTGACACGTTGGCCATCTGCTCTCTGTGAAACGGAGCATTGGAAGGATTGACTGCTGATGGATAGATTGAAGAGACTTTGGATTGCTGGACTTGAACCGATTTTACACCACAGCAACCTAAAGAACAATTTCACAGAGAGGAAGCAGTGTTGCACCGTGTGGAGATGAACAGTGTTAGTTTTGAACAGATATTTTTTTTTACCTTCAAGTTCTCTGTTGAAATATGTTAATTATAAAATATTGTGTTTTTTTCTGTCATGTTGGCAAAGAAAACACTTTTTCTCTAGTTCAAAAAGTCTCACATCAAGTGGAAATGGTTGACATTGGTTTCTGTTATTTAACCTGTTAAAAAATATGTTGTTGAGATTATAAAGTCCAGGAGCATGATCAGACATTTCTAAAAGAAAAAGCCGAAAAGCCAGTGCTTTGTTTTGTAGAATCTTTGGTTATGTACATTTTTATTTTGTAGCAGTCAGATGTATGACTTGGTGCTGCTAAATTTACAGTTCTACATTCTCGTATAAATTTGTACTGTCGAGAAATGCCAGTTTGGTTACTTTTTCAATGTGTTGTCTCATTTTGCTTTTCAAACATTATGTTCGATCTCCCTCCCAGAAAAATACTGCACAAGGCTTCGTTCTGTTGCGAGTGACACACAAACCTTTGCACAAACTGAGGTGTTTCTGAGGGTTCTAGTAAACATAATTTCTGTAACTTTACAGCCTTTTTTATTGTGATCTATTACCACAAACAGCAGAAATATCCCACTGATATCACAAACTTAATCAAATATTTTAAGGATCAGATTACTGGAATTATTTAACTCCATTTAAAGGTTACATTGCATGTTAGTACTGTAAAGAGGCAACATTCCTCACTTTAAAATTCAAATGTATTAATTCATTAATATTTAAAATGCATGCTGGCAAACCCTGAAGTCCCATAAAGTTTACGTCTTACTATTAAAAATGTCATTACAATCTGAGGGTTACAAAATGTAATTCGAAAATAAATATGTCAAATACATGAGGGAAAAAAATGAGAAAAAAAGAATTCCTGAAGCTTTGAGAGGAAAAAAACATTTTATTACAAGCGTCTTTACATCACAAAGCATTAAGCTGGTTATGTCAGAGCAAGGGTAGTGAACAGTTCAGCTGAATATGGAAAATGTAGATGTTACCGCCATTCTTTTCGTATTTTTTACACCAATAGTGAATTATGGAATATATGTTATAATAGACATTGTTACTGAGTAACATGGCACTTTACTGTGAAGAACACAGTTTATGAAGTGGCACCTTCTTTGTTGTTTCTCAGAAAATATTAACGAGGTCTGTTTGTTTACCTTTACAACTGCTATTTCTTCTATCATACACTTCAAAAGAAACAATTCTTTAAACCACGGATATAAAAATACCAGTATTAAAATCTTAACTTAATATATACATTATCATTTTTTACTATGATGTCTTAAATAATTATTTGGTTTGTTTCTATTTTCTACTTTTATCAACCTCTGTGTACAATGTGTTGCTATTTTAGTGCACACAAAGATATTGCTGCAAAAAATGTAACTGAACATTAAACATAAAAAAGAAACTTAATTGCAAATGCTGAAATGAAAGAAAAACTTTAATGTAGCCACTTTGCCACCTCTGCATAATCCTGGCTTCCAAATGTGCCAGTCCATGCATCATGTTAGTGCTAGAAATTCTATAAGACCCAAATATATGGGCCAAATTTGCACATACACAAAAGAAAAACAGATTTTCTGACTATATGTTACACAGATCTATCTTAACAGTTTGGATTGATTTCCTCTTTCAGTAGATTTGGGCCTCAAATATGATATGCATCTTGATCTGGTAATGCACCTTTTGTCAGGGCATAATGTGCAGTCTGTGCACATGGGTTGCCTTAAACTTCCTTTCTTATCCCAGATTTGATTCACAAAAACCACCATATGATCAGAAAATCTGACTGTATTGCTTAGTGTGGTGCGGGTAGCAATGTAAATGCACTATGAGCTGTTAAGAGATGATACAGTTTTTGGAGCGATGGCCCTTTCTGCGACCAGTCTGTGAGCCGTGGCTGTGGGAAGAGAGGGCTGTAACCCTTGTAGGGTAGTCCTCGGCGTAATAGCGCGCAGCCCCACGAGGCTGAGGGATTGGCTGTCCCAAGAAATAGCCCTCCTCTTCAGAGTCCGATGACGAGGAAGAGCAAGTAGAGCAAGAGTCGTCCTCATCTCTGTAGAGACCCATGAAATGCTCAACTCTTGGGTCTCCTTGAGCTGAGCCCTGAAGGAAATAGTCAGATCGGGTTTGGGGGTAGGCCAAGGGCAGCCTGTGTGCAGGATGCTGCAGGAGCATGGCGCTGCAAGCAGGGTTCACCAGACCCTGCTGCTGGGGCTCATACGGCCTCTGTGCTTTCTCCAAAGGCACCATGTGGAGGTTGTTGTCCGAGCGGGATTTGCGGCTCTTGTGGTGTCGGCCTTGCCGGTGGTGGTGCTGCCTGCTGCGACCATGGTGGCTCGTTGGGCGGCTTCTTTCTTGACCCATCTCATCTGGGCAGTACACCCTCCGCTGCGGCTTCTCACTCATGGGGTGCTTTCTAATATTGAGGTCAAACCCATCATTATATCCATTGTCCACAGTGTCTTCTGAGAACTTGACCATTTGAGGAGGCCTGGACTGGGACTTGCTCCTCCTCAGAGCTGGGGCATGGATAAATGACGGAGGGATGCCTTCCGAATTTGGGGACAATGAGAGTCGTCCGCCTGGTGCCCCTCCCCTTATTGCCAGTTCTACCTCCTCATCTCCCTTCTCCATGTTAAGGTTGAGAGAATTGGCACTGTGGTGAAGATGAGATGAATTAAAAGTTCCCATGTTGCTCATCTTCTCACAGTCATCTGAGGGATCCTGTATGGCAAGAGTGTAGACTATAGGTCTTTCCCTGCCATCTCCATCCACTGATGCACCTAAAAAACAAGCGAGAGAGACACATGAATAAGATGTTCTAAATACAAAAGGAAACTTTTCCCTGGACACATGAACTGGCAGTTTCCTTACCAGTTATGTTTGAGAGTGCCAGGGAGTCCATGGAGTCTCCAGCGCCCTGATCAGCTTTCCTCAGCTCATCAGCAATACACTCAAGGGAGTCGTCGTACCACTGCCGGGTGTCTGGCCAGAAGGCCCGTCTTCCTGACCCAGATTGGTCCTGATCCTGGTCCAACTCTAGCTCTTGAATCTTTCTGGCACTGGCAGGACCTGGATGACTCCCATAGGCTGAGTCTCCCAACCCATCCTGTGACTGGGCCCAGTACATTTCAGGCAGGTGCTTCTTGCTCATCAGTCCAGGGCTAAGGCTGTTGGCTCGGGATTGATTGGAAGTCTGGCTCTGGGTGGGACTGGCAGGGGTAGGAGAGGAGGCGGTAACCCCCATAGATGTAGTATCAGGCTTTAGCCAGGGATCAGACACACTTATTAGCCGGTTCCTGTCACTGCTAGGGGTGGGAGATTTTAGAGATGGCTGCTGAAATTGGTTTAACATCCCCCGGTCACCAAACTTAAGAAGGAGCTGGGTCATATAGTCCTCATGCTGGGCCCACTCCTCTGGATCCTCCTCTCCACCAGCATCCTGCTCTTCCCGCTCCCTCCAGAACCTCTCCTCCTCCAGGCCAAGACGGGCCAGCTTGCGCCCAACGATACCAATGTCGCAATCGGCATCTCCATCCCCCTCTCCATCTCCAAACTCAAACGTGGGGATGGTGGCAGGGGGGTTAAACAGCTGGGACTGCCTCCACTGTTCGGCAGGCTTGCTGCTCTTCCCCATGCGCACACTGCGCCGTGATTCACGTGAGCGGGCAGACTGAAAGGCAGAATCAGAAGAGTCGGAAGCATGAATATCTTCCCCCTGGCTGCAGGCCTTTGAGCAATAAATGCGACCCTGCTTTGGCAGGAAGGGACAGCCCAGCAGGGACACCTTGCACTGGGCACAACAGAAGCACTGGTCTGTGGCATGCCAGTGAACACCTTCATAGGTCATCTGGGCATGGTCAACACCTAAAGGATTGTAGGATTAAGAAAAAAGGAGATTAGTCTTGTATTTGACCTGGGATATGAAAAGTTCTTATCCCAAAAGAAAAAAAATCACAAATATAACTCACCGATGTTTTCACCACAGGCCTCGCAATACTCTGCATACAGTGACTCAAAGCAACATGTACAGTAGGGTCGGCCATCTTTCATGATATACCGCTGCCCCCCGAGCATTGTCTCGCACTCGAAACATGCAAAGTGCTTCATGTGCCAGTGACGACCCTCTGCTTCAGTGCACTCATCCGCAAAGATGATCTGAAGGGAAACACACATACCACTATTAGTTCTTTGGAACTCTATGAACTTGGTGATTGACATGGCTTTGGTCCATTGAAAAACATTACGTGGTAGTGCTATTATTATTGTCTTACTTCGTCACATGAAGAGCATCGTGGTTTGAGTAACTCAGCATGATGTCGTCCGCAAAGGATCTTGCCATTTTGGTAGAAATATATCAGATCCACCAGCAGCTCTTGACACGTTGCACACACAAAGCATGCTGGGTGCCAGCAGGGGCCCGGCCCTGCTCTGGAGGCAAATATTGCCATCTCTCCTCCATTGATGCCTCCACTACACTGAAAATCAAACACAAACAAGAGATGATCCATGAGTTTTATATTTCAGGAATCTTGTTGATGCAGTTTTTCCAAGTGGCTTACATTCCATAGGGGTTCATTATTGAGCCTATGACCTCGCTCATTGTGCATTAATAATAAATCTGGCGATAAGTATGCTACCTTAAGAATGTAACTGGGGAGATAAACAGAAACAATCACATACAGTCGATGGCTGACACATGAGGAATGCAACATAAGCAAAAGAGAGATTATAGAGATAACTATTCAAAATATATCATATATCTGCCGTAGTTTCATTTACAGTGAGGCTGAAACAAAGAAGGCCAAACAACAGGTGATCATACTGCAAGTGCCAAAGGAATACGATCCATTCAAAACACCAGTGAATCCTGCAGCGATGACAATCATAGCATGAATACAGCAACAGTTGATAACATAGACAGTGCAACTTAATCTTTTAAAAATGATTGACTGCACCTGTGACAACCCCACCCAGTGTCCCCCCACACGGAAAAAAGGAGGGGAATGGAGATGTGATGTAAACCTGCAGTATTTATAATGACCAGCAGGGGGCGGCTACTCTTGTTGCAAAAAAAGCGCCCAATTGCAAAGAAGTTTATGAAAAAATTACCCTACATATCACTTGATTAAGTAAACATTTTCCTAATGAGTTTATGGTCTCAATCACTAGTTCTTAAGTCTCCTTTAATACAGAAAGATGTTCATTTTGTAAACTATGGTCCCATTGAGAGTAAAATAGACAATAAAGCAGGTCATGATTCTGGGCATGGTTTACTTGTGACTGACAACTCACTAAAACTGCAAATTATACAGTTTCATGTTTTTGTCTCAACATTGACCCTTTCACAGTGTACTTTTACATTTATTGTAACTTAAATAAGCATTTAATAACAAAAGTAATCAATTATTCATCTGCTTCGCTGAGGATTTGGAGAGTATTTTTGTCCCATGAGCTTAAACAGAATACACTGGCCTTGGTTCTGACTCAAAAGATTGTATGACCCCACAGAGATCGTAAGAGCAAGTCTGAACGTGCAACCATGAGCCTTTATATAACCCAGAATAGCTATGAGACACCCATAGAATGCTACGGGAAAGCATGCCCAGCTGTTAACCATTATTACCAGGGTGGACAGACCGGGGCCTTGGATATGGAAACTTTACCCCCGACAAAGTGTGTGTAAACGTGTACATGTGTGTACACCCACATCCTCATGATATATCCTCTTGAATACCTGAGCATGTGCTGTATGAATGTCTGCATGTGTGTAGGATGAGTCAGAGGATGGTTGTGTGTTTGCAGAGAATATATGGATGCACATGCATGTTCAGTATGTCTAAGAATGTGTGTCCGGTGGTGTTCTTATGTGTCATATAAGTGTGTGTGTGTGTGTGTGTGTGTGACCTTGCATCCCTGTGGTAGCATCTGTGTTCGAGTGATGACAGACTTCATCTGCCTGTCCGGGGGAATTAACATGGCAGGGCCTGCTCTTCCAGAGGATGTGGTTTACTCACTGGTCAGGGCTCAATTTCCCCGGAAGCCACATAACACTAATATTTATGTTTGTTGCATCGAAAGGAAATATTTCAGAAATATGATCGAGGACAGCTCGACTGGCACATCATGTTTTGTTCAAATCAAAAGCACAAAACAAGGGTTAGATTAAAGGAGCATTTCTATTTTTGCGTTTGCTTTAACAAGCATGTCAAGAGCTAGATTACTCGGTTTTTACTAGTAACCCTACTCTGTCAAGGTTCCTTTCAGCAAGCAGATAGAAAAATAGCTTGCATTTTAAAAAAAACTTTTGACCCTCCACAGAAAGGATAAAAACATGTAAAAAGTGAGTTTTTATTTTTTACTATAATGTAGGCCGAGGTAAATGCTCAAAAAGCCAAAACATGGAGACTCTTAAAACCAGCTGCCTGCACTGAGCTGAGCTGTAATTATACCTCTAGATGGAATAATGTGCCACATACTGTGACTTGTTTGGAAGAAGTAGGATTTTTAAGACTCTATGCAAGATTGACTTGTTAACCTGTACATTTTTCTCAGTCTGTCATGCTGAGATATAGATGGGCGGCAGGAAATTTGCTGAATTCCTCGTGAGGAACTGGCTTCTCCGCTCGGCTTGAGCGTGAGCCTCCCAATTTCCCCACTTCCTCTCTCGGCCTAATGAGGAGGTTTATGTCCGTGATTAAAACCATCGCATTAGCCAACCCGGACTGTGCCTCGGGCTGCTGTGCATTGGGATGGGCTGTTGGGTGTTAGATGCTGTGATATAAATAACCCAAGACCCACAAGTTGGTTTCCTGCAAGCTTACCTTATGGCTGTATGAGCACTAAATTAAGCAAGTGGTCTAAATGTGTGCATATGCATGTGTGCTCATGGGTATCAATGTGTGGCACCTACACTCTCACAGCGGGTGTGGTGCAGAGCTCGGGGCAGGATCTTGGGTGTTCCTCTCCCCAGTGCCTCCCTCTTCCTCTGGGCACTGAACATGTGGATCTCCCGCTTCTCCTCCTCTGTCAGAGAGTGGCAATAACGCACCTGGGAAAGAAAGAAAGAAAGAAAGATGAGTGGAAATGTATGACACACGGTCCATATATGGCTAAAAAAGGCTTTAATTTAATTGAAGCTAATTCCCCTCAAGGCTGCGTTGAAAGGATGGCGTGAGCAACACACAAACTCTTCCTCTGTGTTTAGAGACGATGATGAAGGCCCAGATAAAAGACCAAGACCAGCTCAGTTATTCTCTAAACAACAGTAAATGATGCCGGCGTGTGAGCTCACACACACACACACACACACACACACACACACACACACACACACTCACTGTTTCCCTGTCTTATCCCTTTCAAACCACAGTTACGTAAGGAATCCTCGGGCAGTTTACCCCCCTACCACCAGGTCTGCTGACAAACATCATAAAACCGCACAGTCAAACACGGCGTGTGTGTGTGCCGAGTGTTTCTATTGTGTATCTGCACTGTGTGTGTGTACAGGGACCACCTCGGTCAGACAGTAGCCCCCCACCGTCCCTCCCTTCTGGTGATAACCCTCCACCATATCTCCTAATGTAAACTCTAGTAACGCAGATGTGAAAGGAGAGCAGCTTTACACACCATAAAGCTCTTATAGAGGCAGCCTGGGCTTTACTGTTACTAGAGTCTTTTTGTCAGATGCTCGAGGGAATGTGGTCATTGTTTTAGTTTTACCAGAAAAGGCTTTACTCAGCTGCAGCTGGCTTTATTGTTTCATCAGGGATGGGTAGAGTTTGACATTTCTTATGGCCGATTTAATATCAAAATGACCAAAACTTTTCTTGTTTATTAATCGTGCTTTGAGGACAAAAAAGTCAATATTGTTAAAATAAAGAATGTACAAAATTATTAAAAAACAAACAAAAGCAACAACAAAAGGAGTCAGTTTAAATTTAAGTTGCAGTGCCTGAGAGTTGGTGTGCTTAAAAAAGTACCCAGCCTTGAGTTAAGATAGTTATAGTAGGATAGTTAGTGATAGTGCACGAAATTAGCTCCACTTCTTCCTCTCATTCATCCTTCAGCTGCAATTTCTTCTCCGACTGACCCAATAAGATCTTTTATAAGTCAGAACAAGGCG
This sequence comes from Centropristis striata, assembly GCF_030273125.1. Lineage (NCBI taxonomy): Eukaryota > Metazoa > Chordata > Actinopteri > Perciformes > Serranidae > Centropristis > Centropristis striata. The sequence continues at coordinate 8,819,276 of NC_081538.1, read as the reverse complement.
GCATGTGTGTTTGATCACTGTCTCTCTCTTTATCTCTACCTCGTTGTCATGTGGTGGCAGCTGGTAGAGGAGCTGTCGGATCCGGTGCTTCTCTCCGGGGCTGTTGACGTACGGCACCTTCTCCTCCGGCAGACAGGAGAAATACATCTGAACCTGCCGATGAAGACAGACAGATGAACTTTAGAAGACAGAAAGAGTTTACGGCTTGTCAGTCCATCTGTAGCTTTGTTTTGTGTGTTTGTTTCCAGGCTCTTATAGTGCAACATTTTTTAAATTTCATTTCAGTAAAACCACATAAATGAGCAAGACGTGCTGCAGTCAGTGGGCCAGCTGTATTAGAGGAGATCAGGCAGAGGAGAGGACACAATGACTGTGTGTCCTTATTCTGTGACACTGTGGGGCAAACATGTCAATCTCCATCCAGTCAAAGGCGTCTGACTGTGAAATCTCTCCATGCACCAGAGACAGCCAGGGACTGGAGATGTTCATGTTTGCCTAAACTAATTCCTGCTGATGGGGAAGGAAATGTTGACAAAACTGTGTTTGTTTCTTCTCCATGATAAAAATACAGGAATATATTGAAGACAGCAAACAGTTTCTGACTGAGACTTTCTGAGCATCTGTATCTTGAATACACACTAATGAATGTGAAACAAATCCACAGCCAGATGTTGGGTTTTAGCATGCAACACTGCTAATCCGCTAGTAAGGCATAGAGAACAGGAAATCTGAACACATAACCCTATCTGAACTAAAACCTCATGCTGTTAGCATACAAGTTCGAACTCTCAGTTGCCAAAGGGAACTTGTAATTATTTTGTGCAGTGGTGGTGACCATACAACCTCAAATTTGACTTCCATGCTTTTATTGGTGATTTTTTTCGCTAACCCTTTCCATTGCTGCATGTAGCTACATGCTAACTCCAGGAAAACATGTAGGCTGATGTTGGTTTCTAGTGTTGTCCTGCTGGAACATGTTTGATTTAGTAGTTTTTAGTTTTGAATGAGGGTGAAGAAACGCTGACCAATCAAACAGACTGGGCTTTTTAGGAACATGGTCTTAAAGAGACAGGCGCTAAGATGTAACCTGGTCCTACCTGTTCGGGTCTAAGTCCCGGTGGCACCCATGCATACTCCTCCAGTGCACATCCAGAGTCATCGTCTGAGGTGGAGCTCCTCTGGAAACCCACCGATATCTTCCCCATCTTTCCTCCGGTACGAGAGTCCATGTCCGGGCCTCGAGGAGTCGGGCGCTCCCCTCGTTCGCTGCGCTCCAGGTTCATCACACGCCGCCGCTGTGGACAAAAAGAAATAAAGATTTAGAGATCACAACTTTCTTTTTCCATCCCTCCTCTATTTAATCATACCCAAACACTTTGGCTTTTATTTTGTCACTTCTTGACACTGATTGGCTAGTGCTGATCTTGGACTTTTTGCACTTTTTTGAATTTTTTACATGCATTGCATACTATCACTCAATTTGTTTTAGTTTCTTTCTCACCAAGTTTCTTTTTCCCAGTAGTGTTTTAAAAGTAGAAAGTTTAAAAAAAAATAGGAGAAGAGCAGAAAATAAATGTCTCTGTCTTGTGTGACACCATCCTTTCACAATGCACAATCTTCAGTCATACTTAAGAATAACTAATGTTATTTTCCATCCCATTAGTGAAGTTTGTCATACGTCCATTGTTTATCCATTACAGAGTCATTCTTGATAAAGTGCCCAAAATACTACTTGACCACCTTCAAACTGAACTTCAGGCAAATTTAGGATGATATATAATGGAAAATGACTGCAGGCTTTTTCCAGTAAGGTACACATGTTTAACAACCAACCATACAGCCTTACTGTACCACAGCAGTTTTTTATTTCGACTTCTGAATACAAATCTGTGCACTTCGTTGCTGTGCGTCAGCAGAAATATCCAGCTGTTACCCACTAAAACATCTGTTGCTCTTATCCACTGTGTGACAAAGTGCTGAAGGTTGTGAAACACATGTAAACAGCCTACCACGTTGGAGATTAGCAGCTATGTGCAGGAAATCACTATGGACTTCTGTGATCAAAAAATTGCAAAAAAACAAAACACAAATGAAGTGGTGATAAAAAATCTTCAAAAAGACAAAAGATCAGCCAAAACAATCTGCATGAGTCCAGTCAGACTGCTGCAGCATGAATCCACTTTCAGCTGCTTTTTTTTCTTCCTCTTTACAAGCTGATAAATTGGACGGTAACATGAATAGGGATTAATCAGTCTGTTGTTGTGTGTCTCCGCCTTCAGCAGTAGCCCTCTTATCTCAGCAGCATGTTCTTCAGAGCCCTCTCAGCTTGATAACAGCACTTTGGTCTCAAGGTGTTGAAAAAGCCACTTGTGAGTTTCTGCTCTGCTGCTTTGACATGTAAATATGTACCAGAATAGAACTTGTTTGGGGGAAACACAGTCTGAAACTTCACACAGGCGCTCCAAACTTCATGTAGGTTCGATCTTCTACTCAACAACAGCTCTATGAGGGACATTAGAGTCCTGATGGCCTCAAGTGAGCAAACATTACACCTGTTAACTGTGACAGTGGAGCATTCAGTTAGAACTCTGTTTGTTCCTGGTGATATTTAGAGACTGTATGAAAATGATTAGGGTGGGGAGGAGCTGAACTTTGTTTGACTCAAAAAGCCAACACAAAAAAACAAGACTCTTCCTAGGGTTATTAATATTTGCATCTAATTTTCAACTCAACCCTGATTTTAATAAATTGCTAATTCAAAGTGTAATTAGCAGTTGGCAAGATTTTAATAAAGAAAACAAACAGTGTGCCCTGTGAACCAACCTTTCCAGCTTCACTACTTTTGAAAGTAGTTACTAAATAAACAGTTATTACCACCATCAGTGAATAAGCCGCTGGTGCACATGCAGTTTTGCATGTAACAATCTTTATATAGATGTTCAATTTTATTTTACACTAAATTTCTCTAAAAAAAAAAAAAAGGCTGAAATAAAATATAAATATGGGTCAAGGGAAAATTGAAGACCCTAAAATTACCATCTCTTTATTAAAAAGACAAAACACATCATACTTTCCCCTTTCTGGTCTTTTTAATCTCCCTTCTAATAATTTGTGTACAGTCCCTTATAAAAAAAAAAAATACGAAATATGTAAATATAAAATTAAAATCCTTTTGTAAAGTTGATTGAAGTTCCCACCATTTCTACTTTTCTTTTCAGAAATGTATGCTAATATATTTATCCCGCTAAGAATCTTCCCTGTGCCTCTGCTAAAGGTCAAAGGTCAGCTGCAACTGAACTCCCAATCCAAACGCTGTTGTTGTGCAGCCACATCCTCCTAGAACTGTCACCTCTCAGCTCAGCCTGGAGGCCTCCACACCTCAACATGGAGTCAGAAGTAACAAGACTGGGGAAGTATTAGCATTCCCTCCATTAGCATACAGTTGAATGAAGCCCAGGGCCAAAAAACACTGAATTCACAGATCAGAAACGCTGTTAAAAGTCAAACCAAAGCTCTTATCACAGAACAAAAGGCTGTTTGACTGTTGCTTTGTTCTTCAGGGACTAATCTATCAGGTTTTATGGTAGGATAGATAATGTTATCACCCAGAAGCTTTTCTTGACCTGTTTGGCTTTTATCTCGTTTAACCTACTTGAGACCAGAAAACTCTGCAATAGATGAAGAATATTTTCTTTGGAGCCACTATCTCTGGTGGTTGTTTGTGAGACGTATTTGGAGTTAAGGAAGAAGAGGCCACTGGGTTCAGGTTTAATGTACAGAAAAAATGAAGACGTGATATTTGTTAATGGACATTTGTTGCCATAGGGACACGCTGCATCACCTCAGACTGTTTCACCTTTTACAACCTGGCTATGACTCAATAATGATATTTCATTATAACATGTTTGAAAAGGAATTTGACAAAGAACGTCAAAAAATCTCAGAAAAGCTAATTTTCAGGGGTTTTGTGGGCTGTTTATTGAAATATTTGCTATTTGATTACCTTGTCAAAACAAAAAATTACATTTTATCTTGAGAAAAAAAAACCCAATAAAGAGACAGTTGAACCCTGAAATAAAAACTAAATCTTTGAGTGAACTGTGCCTTTAACATCTCCACAAGTGCCAAGGTGACATATATTCCAATGACTTGTCTAACCAGTAGTCTAAAATCTTTTAGATATTCAGTTTACCATCATAACTGATGAAGCTAGAATTGCACCAGTGCAGACCTGCGCCAAGGCCAAATAGTCTATCTGGTATTATTAATGAAAGTCAAAAATAATTAGTGTATTGACCCTGTAATTCAGGTCCACTCAAAATATCATGGGTTCTTCCTTGGCCCATGCTACACTCTTCTATGAAAATCGGGCCAAAAGTTATTTTTGTAATCCTAGCAAACCAATAAACCAACACACCAAACCAAAAATGCAACCTCCTTTAGTGGAGGTAGCAACAAGTCCTCCCTTTCAGAAGCTAAAACCAGAGAATTTTTGGTAGTTTTGCTTGAAAAATGACTGAAACTACCAGTCAGTCAACTAATTGATCAATCCATTGATTATTCCAGCTCTAGCTTGGTGTCCTGGTTCTGTCCTTCAGCTCTCCTGCCTCTCATCCCACTAGTCATGGAGAAAAGGGTGACTGTGGATTCCTGAGCCAACATACACAGCAACTCACATTACACCATGTCACCCTTTGGCAATAACACAATGGCTGTCTTTGTGGAAAACAAAAACAAAATGTCCAACCAGTCCTCCTCTAAACGCCGCGCCGCGGTGAGACGTGACAGGAGGAGGTTAAGGGGTTAAAAAGGGAAACTCTTTGAAAAAGGCCTTTAAAGAGTCACAACATTGGGTCTGTGTAAACAGGGCCAGATGTAGCCGCTAACCGTTAATCTAGTGTGCCTTCCCCCGCTTAACTGACACTTTTAAAGAGGCCGTACTTCACTGAGGAATTAGTTAGTCAAACACGTGTTCCTTTCAAATGAACACAACCTCGGGCAAACTAAGGGAAGACATCCCAATTCGGCGGGAACTTTTACTTTTACAGAAAGGATCAAATTCTGTCAGTGAGGCAAAATGTATTAAATATCAAACTGTTAGAGTGGTTAAAGTTTGAGTTCCCTTCAGTTAATTCAAATGACAGATTCTGAGATGTTGAGGAACCAAAACAGACTTTTTTCTTTCTTTCTTCCTTTTTTTTTTTTTTTTACTGTTTTTCTAAACGTCATAGGATTTACTTTAGGAAAACCATTAAATTGTGGAGTTGAAAGGCCGAGGTCATCGCTCTGTGACTGGCCAAGTGTTATTTTAAGGCCAAATGGGTGTCAGGGGGACACAGGAGACTTAACTCAGCTGGAGTGAGACCACCTGCACACACATTAAGGACTTTCTATATATGCACTATATAAATGTGATACACATGCAGGATCACCTCTCACACACACAGCACTTTAATTTTTAGCCAAGCTTAAGCTTTCAACACTTTGGGCGTTGCTTCAAACCAAGGATATCTCCCACAATCCACTGCATGCCTCCTCATCAACAGATCTCAGTAATGTTGGAATTTAGATGCAGGCATTTTCCACAGCAGAGCTGCAAAAGTGCTCAAACTAAATCCTTCTGCATTTGCAAGATTCAGCTCATCTATTTTCCTCTTACCTCCAGGAAAAGCATCTCTCTTTCCACCTTCGCATAAAGCTCTCATTCACTTCCACAATCCCTCCGGTCAACAGTTGCTCCGGCTCTGGCTACATGTCTTCAGCGTCAAGCTCAGCGGATCCACGCTCTAATCAAATCCAGATCCCACTCAGCCAGGAAGTATTTCCCTCCAACGGCTCAGGCTTTTTTTTTTTTGTTTGAAAGTCAACATCAGCTGTGAAGGCCAAGTCTGAAAAAGATGCAACTTTCACTCACGATGCAGAATTTGGAGGTCCAAAGAGCAGGGGAGGAGGGCAGAGAGGTGACGTCTCTCTCTGGAGCGTCTCTGATCCCTGCCGGTGTGTGGGAGTCAGTGGATGTGTGCTGTGGGGCAGCCAAGCCTTGTCGGCCCCTCCCTCATTCCTCCCGTCCAGAGCAAATCGCCTGCCACTGCACTTCAATCACACACACTTCAGAGTCAACACCCCACCCCTTCCTCCACCAGAGTGACATCAAGCCCTCCACCCAGCATCCCCCCCATCGGCTGCAGGATTGCTGAGAGCCAGATGACACGTCCAGTAGGGGTGTGCCATATCGTATCGTTCATGATAACATCGGTATAGTTTTTTTATGGTTAAAAAAATGCATATCATGATATTGGCAACGTTCCTACTTCTTGATGTAGTGGTTAAAGTTGAGTGTTGTCACCAGTCAGCCAGAATTTACAAGAAGACTGTCAAAATAAGATGCCTTAAATAAAACATACAAGAACCTTTATTGTCCTTTACAAAATGTCATTAAAATATGCCCCCGGAACCCCTAAATGGTTATTTTTTTTTATTTGCTCATACTCAAGAGTACATTTTTTGTATTAAAACTACATTTTAGATTTTTATTTATTTATACAGACTAAAAAAACATAGCTGGCATAAAAGTGTAAAAGATAAGTCCTCCAAGTGCAATTTTATTTGGAAATATTTGTAATTATTCGCATCACAATTACAAATATTACAGCGCTTTACTTTCCTCAGTGACTGCACACTCCCTCTCTGTGTCATTAAAATGCTTCCTGGGGTCATAAAGTTTCATTCATCTCATGTCATTTGCTTGAAAAATGTCACATTAATTTCCACTGAGCTGCTGATTAGATCATCTGGCGGTTAATGCGAGCTCCTGCTTCATTAACTCAACATCTAAATTGATCATGTGGGCACAAATCTGAGCTTAATTAAAGTTTGATAATTAATGCTAATAGCACAAAGCTGAGGAAAATAATCTGTCTTTTAAGAAGATATTACATATTTGTGTTAACTACTCAAAAGCCGTGTTTCAATTAAAGTTGAATCGCATCGCATTGAAGTAAAATTTGAAATGTTGCATTAATGAAAATGTGAATTACGGACATTTCCATCACCTGTTTTACTGCTGTAGGCTGATCCGTCAGTAAACCGTAGAAGAAATAGAGATTGTGCAAGAAAGAAAACAGTAGAAGAAGAAGAGATACTGAAAAATAACTTTGTTAACTCACAAGGAAATGGAGAGATGTTTTGGCCGGCAGGGTGGAAACAGCAAAATTTATTCGGAAAAATTGCTTCCATCTCCTGCTTAGTACATTAACTATTTTTTGAAAAGACAAAAACCACCTTAAGCCAGTGTAAAAACGTGTATGTACATTTCTGATAGTTTCATCGAATTTGATGTTTTCAATCAAGCTTTTCTCCTCCAAATCTACAAAATCTGCATCAACGTAACAACAGTTGTAAGTGTTACCAACGTGTGTTTTGATGCTGTCTTCCCCTTTTATCGCTTGCGGTTTTTGTGGTTGTCCTGTTGGGGCCCTCGGTCCGCAATTGTGTCCAAAAACCTCAATTCCCCTGACAGTTTTGGTCTCTTTGTGGTCATTTTGAGTCTCTTTGTGGTTGGTACATATACGTGACGTGAGTGACATTATGCAGGTAAAGTCCAGTGAGGCCCCTGACACTTTGGGCCCCTGGGCCTGAACCCAGTAGACCCATTCATTAATCCATCCATGGCACGTGGTGAGCTTTTCACTGAACCTGTGGCCCAAAAATAACAGTGAGAGTTAACCAAATAAATAGCTGTGGGCCAAAAATTAGTTTTAAAAATGAGCTGAAAGATGCTATAAAGCTCCATATAGCTGCTTCATGTATTGATTATAGTAGTTTGCCAACATATTAGCACTGTGACAAACTGCAGCTGATGACTTTTCGTTCCAAAATTAAAACCCAGCATGTGTTCTTGAGGTTTTCCTGGTTAAATATTGACCGTGTTTCCTCCCAAGTCAACCTCATCCATCTCAGGAAATTCTCACGCAGGGGATCTGTCTGCTCAGCCCGTCACTGGTAGCACCACCCCCTTCCTATTTTGGAGATCTGAATGAGTGAGAGGAGAGGGGTCCCCTGTCCTCATCTCTCACTTCAGCCAATCACAATGACGTTATTGTCAAAGAGCACTTCACGTCAGGAAACTCCCGACAATCCGGCAGAAGTAGAAGTGAAGAGTTTCCCTCCATAATGACGCATCCACCATGTGAAAAACCTGCATTATCAAATATAAGCCAGTGCAGAAAAAGAATCTGCATAAAAGACAGATGACAAAATACAAAGATTCACATGATATGCCTGGAAGTTTGTTGTTTTTCGGACAAGCTCTGCATCATTTGTCATTGTGAAAGGCTGAAAAGCAGCAACGGCTTCATTTAAAGAGCTCAAAATGACAAATGAGTTTACTCAATTGTCCAGCAGACAAAGACGTCCTCTCCCCTGACAACCCTACAAAGTGACTTGCAAAGAGGGCAACAGAGCTGTTTGTCACATGCCAAAATACCTGTTACAAATGAGAAATGGCTCTGTTAGCTAACCAGCTTAGAAGAGCGAGGTAGATCCTCTGTGTGCACAGAGATGGGATTGTCTATGTGCTTCGCCAACACGGCCGTCTTTCCTGGCATGCCAACGCATATTTGAAATGAAGTGAGAGAAGCTTGGCAGTCCAGCCGGAGGGTAAACCTTTCAGAAAAGCTCTCAAGTTTTCCAGGGGTCTTGGCGCCGCTCTGCGAAAGTCACTTTGTGTTTAACCCGCTGAAAGATGTGCATCGAGTTTCCTGAGATATTTATCTGGATATGCGTTGCAAAAAGCTCTTAAAATCAAATTTCAGGCAGATGTGTAGAGAGGAAAAAACTCTATCTTGGTGTCAGACAAGTACTTAATTCAGATGTAGAAAAGAGACAATGAGTGGGTGAGGAATGCTCCAGCGTGAATAGAGGACAGGTCAGAGGATGAGTGGCTTTATCCCACACAATAGGCAGATATCAGCCCCTCAGACTGGGCCTGGGCTTGTGGCCAAAGACCAGAGGTCCTTTAGAAAAGACAAGAGGACAGTTGACCTTGCTGTCTCCTCCGCTTCCTCTCGGAAGAGAAGAGAAGGTGCAGAAAGTATCTCAAGTTCTTTAAAATTGTTGATGTTGGAGGTGTCAGTTTGTTTAGCTTTTACAGCCAAGGAACATAATGGAAAAAGGTCTTTGACGTTATTCTTTATTTTGGATTCATTGGCTTTTACATTTGTAGGAAGACAACTTAAACCAAACAACCCACTGGGAGGTTGGAAAGTCACATTTTCTTTCTTAAGAACATAAATTATCATCAGATTTTCAAAAGTCCTTGAACAAATCATGTGGTTTGCCAAAAGTCAAAGCGTGTGGACTAGGAACTCAACTACGAAACCATGATTGAATCAGATGACACCAACAGTCACGAGACAAAAATTTGGTCAAACTTGGACAGAACTGCAGACTGTTTACACAGAGCAGAGGGGAGAGGACAAGAGAGGTTGTTAAATATGTATAGTGGAGCCCCCATTTTTCAATATTGGTAATGCTTGAGGGCAGATTCCACTCCACTATTTGTGTTAAACTTCACATTAGACTGCATGCAGGACTTTACATATATATAGCAGTGAATAATGAGGCCCAGAAACGGGTTGGGGTTCAGAGGCTTAACTGCAGATCTCTGCCTTCTGTCCCTCCCATCGCAGCATATACTGAAGGTTTTTTAATGGCTTCTAGTCATTATAAGGCAAAGAAATCACATATCAGCTCTGTGTAAAGCCAGTGGACAAGTGCTGAATGGATGATGCTCTGCCCTCATTCACATGTCTTGGGCTGATGAGCAGGAACTAACAAATGGAGGGTTTATGCAGTGACCTTTGACCCCAGCGCTTACTAATACAAACGTAGGTTGCAGACACAGTGAATGTGCACAAATACAGTTTCAAAGTCTCAACTGCTTTAAATGTGACTTGTTGGAAAATGTTCTGCGTGGAATAAAATCATATCACATGACTTGCAGTTTCGCATTTCACAAGCAGCTATTTATGACAATAGATCCACCCACAAAGAGCCTCAGACTGGCAGACTAACTGGCATTAAGTGAATCTGATTTCACTACGGAACCTCTGGCTGATATCCAGTTATATTTAAAAGGCCATTATCGGACAAAAATACCCGCCTAACCTTAAGCCCAGTGAAGTCAGGAGTAATTTGGGCAGAAACCTTTTGATCAAGTCCCTCAAAAGACTTTCTGAGTTTTCTTTCCTTGGCAAAAGCTTCGGCCCAGGGTTCAGACAAGATCTAGAGGCTTTTTCTACACTTGAAATCCAAGACCAAGTCTGGACTCCACACTCTTAAACACACACACCCGGCATGCTTACTCACTCCTTCTGGCTGCACATTTCACCTATCTCTTGGACCACAACTCGACTGGTAATGTGGCCTTTTCTTAACCTTTATTGTGCTAAGCAGGCGTGCTCTTTTCTGCATTTATAACAGTCATTCACACCTGGACTCTACTACCCCTACTTTCATCCCCAGGAGGCACGAAGGGGTTTAACTGATGCCTTAGAATGCAAATATCAGAGGTGACATCCCTCTGGTTGTTCAAAACAGAAATCAACAAGGACAGTGGCATGTCTCAACTTGTTGCAGGACAGGTTGTCATAAAACTCAACAGAGACCATTCCTAATGTTAAAGTAGCGTAAAGTACCAATACATGATGTCATATACAAGATTGTGCAAATGGGGAAATGGCGGATTAAAAGAGACAAAGGCTTACAAAAGTTTTCGGTACAATTATCATGTTCAATAGGAACTTTCAGGGCTACGCCATATAATTCTGATAAATGTAAGGGTGTGGAGGTCATGGTGAAGATCTAAATTATCTACAATTAAATGTAATTTGTGATGAAAAACCAGTCATGTTCCCTGTTGTACCACCTTGAAAAGGCTAGTGTGTGCTTGACATTAACGAGTTCGCACGAAAAGTCGTCCCATTAAGTCTAAAGGCAAAAACGTTTATAGCCTTTCTCAATGGCCTGGTGCGTCACGTTCACCGTCACTATGGCACCAGACTCCATTTACGTATCGCTCAGTTTAATAGATCTGGATTCCCTGTTACGTGAACTCTGTCAGGTTGCACCTCTTGCTTTATCCAAGGAACTGTATGAATTGGATAATGGTGCACACCTTTGTTGTGTTAGTTGCAAGAAAATTCTTGAAAAAGTTCCTAACACAACATTACCACTGCTGAACTGCTGAACCAAAGCTGACAAGCCCAGACAAAAGAATAACAATGAGGGCATTTAAAAATCTGAAAGTGAAACTTGTTTGTTTGAAAGACCGTTCGGTCTGATTGCATATGCTCCTTTAGTCATCTGCCTGGTTCTGTATCATCAGACTTATTTCTAGTTCATATATTTACACCAACACCAGCAAGACAAATCTTTCCCAAGAAAGACATCTGTATCCCGACTCTATTTCTGATTTTAATCAGCGATGTCCCACTTACAAAGGCCGAATGCACAATGGCTGACAAACCAGCTCACACACATATCTGCTTCACAAAAAGCCCTCCGATCCACGTCTCAATTCACATCCATTATGATGCCCCATTCAGCCCCATTCATGCCGACAGACGCCTCTCAGCAGCCTTTCACACCGGGAAACGAATCTTTAGCCCTCGCTAACAAGGCCCACCAGCTCGACTCGCTGGTGCATATCAGGTCCGTGGAAGTGCTCAGCGGTCTCGCCAGTTCAGTGTTAATATTTCCTGACACTCCCGGGCCGAGTGTGATTTAAGCTTCTAGCCATAAAACCCTCTGCTGGGATTTGTTAACCACTGCAGGGTGTTACCTGCACACCTCTGGGACAATAGGAGCAGCAATAAAAGTGCTGTTAAATGCAGGAAATTGTCAAGTACCTGTGATGGGAGCTGAGTTGGGATTGGTTTGGGAAGCTTCTGTCAAGATTCTTTTACTTAAACCTTTTACAAGTGACATGCAGAGTGGGCAGTCCATTATTTATCCCTTAAGGGATGACAGTGTGAATATCTCAACAACTACCGGATGGATTGCAATGAAATTTTGTACAGACATTTATGAGGCCCAGAGGATAAATCTTAAGGACTTTGGTGACTCTTTCCCTGTTGCCAGCATGATATGTTGTGTGAAATGTCATAAATTTGGCACAGACATTACTTTCACCACTAATGCAAAGTACTGATCTTAGTGAGCTTTTAATATTCCATCTAGAACGAGCATCAATACTTAGATGAAACTAATGACGCCATGTGAGCCTCAGCTGGATTATGTGTTAATTAGCAAATGTTAGCATGGTAAAGCACTGCGAGGGTAACATGATTAACATTATGCGTTCTTAACATCTGCATGTTGTCATTGTGAGTGTGTTAGCATGCTGACGTTAGCATAACAACCTCACAGTATAGACTCTTACCCCCATCAGCCTGGAATGGGTTGTGTTCTGGTTCACGCACCTAATTTGAAATTAGGTTGAATTTTGACAAATTGGTTCAGAACCAAAAAAGTTAGTTCCCTCATTTTTCCATGAGCTGAAGTGTGAACTATGACAACATCAGTTGGCGTGTCATATTTTACAGGTTAGAAAAAGTGGATAGAGAAGGCAGATAAGAAATAATTGGTGTGGAAAAAAAGAGCATACAGTGATATCATTGATATCTGTTTCTTGAATAAAAACAAATATATATAAGAACAGAGCTAATTAAGTGGAAAAGGGGTATCAGTCTTGTTTTTCTTCTTGGTATAGTATGTTATATACTGTAAATTTGAGAAACTTGACCAAAACACCATCTCTGTTTTGCTCAATATCATGTGATTTAGCTGTAGATTCTACCATATAAAACACAAGTTCAGCTTCTATCTTACCCTTCTTTATAAGAAAACCTCATGACTAGACATAAAACCTTTGCACATGGACCAGTGTTAGTGATCTCTCACAAGATCAATCTGCTTCAGGGTTGGAAACTCATGCAGACTTCAGTCACCAGTGTGCATCCAACATATGCTATTAAATGTCCTATTCATACTCTTCCAAAACAGTATGTATCTCATTTTGGAAAAATCTAGACAAAATGAAAATAATCGCTGCTTCAATGCAGCTACTGTTCAGCCTTACATGTGTATCTGTCAATCTTTATTGTGCTTTTGGTTCTGCCTATATCCCTGCATATGTAGCCAATTATTCTGACGTTGGAGTGGATTTTCTGTAAGCCGTTCGCTACTCACAGGCTGATTAGAGTATGTTGAGGAATTATGCCATTTCAGGGCTAAATAGGGTTGTCAAAAACAATATAAAGGCTCCTCCCGTTCATGTCTAGAGGTAAATTCCTTATTATTATCGTTTGTTTTTATGATTTGGCAGCATCTACCTCACTTAAACAGCTTAATGCAAGTCTTTACCTGACTCTGACTGCAGTCAGTCCTTGATGGTCCCTGAAGGCTACAATGTCTTGCCAAGCCAAAGTGTCCTCAGAGATACAAAGTGTTTCATTAGGCAACTGGGTCATGTATCCACTGTGGAAAACAACTAATAATAGACGATGAAATATATTTGAAAAACTTAGGTCTTAGAAAAGTTAGTTTTTTACAAAATATATATTATGATTTAAGACGTGCTTGCATTCAATATATGTGCCAAATCTAATAAATTCTTCTTTCTTAAAAAAAAAAAAGTCAGATTATGTAACACAGGTGAGCTTCCTGTATTTTGCTTTCAGTGAAGAATGTTGTTAAAATTGGCAGATATGTTCAACAGAAGCAGCTCTTTAGAATACCTAGAATTTGCATTAAATAGGAGAGGCCTCTCACACGCTTTTACCACTCCAGTGAGAAACACCATCACAAAACTGTAAAACCTATTAGTACACAATAGGAATTTACAGTCATTACAGTACTGGAGAACAGGCTTACACCTTAAAAACTGTATCAGTAATAGGTTCCATTTACTTTTTAATGGAAGCGTAAAGTCTTAGCTAGGAATGGATGACCTTATTCTCCAGACTGTCAAGTACATCTTGTTCACTTGTGACAACCATCCCCAATGTGAAGTTGGCAGTCACAAACTGTGGGTTTGGTTGTCCCCATTTATCCTCAATCTGTGTCCAAATAACAAGAGCTGCATATTTACATTTTGACATGAAAGACACTAAAAGTCCCCTAACCTCAAAGTGAGGTGACCCCAGTGATGAAAACTTCAGTACTGTCATTTTAACATTGCCCTCTTGGGAGCGACACCTAGTGAATAAGACAGCCAACCCATGTGACAACCACTCCTGTCTACCCTACAGTGTGTCTGAAAGAAGACTTGAGTCATATCCCGTGCAACCCAACCAACTCTAATTTGATATTGTTAAGTGATGCATTCCTTCTTTAACAAAACCCAGAGGTCACCGTGCCCGTGTGTGTTTGAAGCATCTTAATAAAATCCCCGGCTGGCTGCTGTGATCACATTGCCTCAAATATAAAGCAGAGAAGAGAAAGATAATTCAAACTGGAACGGCTGAGTGATGGTCTGATGACGGAAATGAAAAAGGTCAAGAACCAGATTGTCTTGTTCTTGTTGACAGGAAAAACGTACGTATCACTGCAGCTTTGCTTTGCTTGAAATGTAAGAAAAGCAAAGGTTCGTGATTGGAGCACTGCTTTAATGCCAACAAACTGTGAGAAACAAAGTAAAAGATAAACAGTGAAATATTCCAGCTGCTCTTTAAAGAAAAACTTGCAAACAAACGGTTATTACACCACATATGTATGACTACAATCAAAGATAAGAAACCAGTTTCCCTTGTTCTTGTAAACAGGAATATAAAAACGAAACACTCCAGCTGCACTTATCGGAAATAAACTTGTTTTTTATTTTTTCTGGCCTCCACGATACTTTGACTGAACCAAGAATGGTGCAGCGTTATTATTGCTGTTACATGCAGTCCCACTATCAATACCCATCTGAGTGATTTACAGTGTGTCAAATGTTTCAGCCAAAAGAAACAGAGAAGTCGGGGCCTTTAATGAGCTGTGCCACTCAAACCAGACGGAAGCACCGTTTATGAAAAACAAAGAGAGAAAAGCAAATGTAAAAACAGCTACATCTGATGATATATCACGCAAGAAAAGCAGCAGCGTTGCATCACATTTGTATGGGAAAGCTGTTTGTGTTTGTGTGTGTGTGTGTGTGTGTGTGTGTGTGTGTGTGTGTGTGTGTGAATCCCGCATGAATTTTGCATAAGAGATAGATGTAGGCCAGGGATTGGGGTTGTGTACACAGAGGCTTAATGACAGGACCCTGAAGGGATGGCGCATCAGTCAAGCGGAACAGACAAACACACACACGTACACACATACACACAAACCGGCTGTGTATTACACAACCAGCACCCTCACTTTCCCATCATTTCCAGCATTGGAAACATAACGAGAGCTGGGAAACGGCAGGTTCGACCAAGTTCGCAGCCCCAGGCACTTTGTCACACTCTGGCTGCAGTTTTGGCCTACATGGGCTGGCACAGTTCTCAAGGCTGCATAGTGTCGGAGAAGGGTGTGTGTGTGTGTGAAACCATATAGCCTTTAGTTCCAGTAGCGGATTCCCAAGGCGCTTTTTTGTTTAGCTCTTTATGGGTTACTGAGCCAGCGATAGAAAAGAGACAGATAACAAAACAGCTGAGTGATACCAGCTTAGCTCAGCACGGTAACATTTTGGTGGCGGGTTTGGATGCCACGAGGGCGCCAGATATCGAGGCTATGTGTTATATGAAAGCCGCTTTGAGCTCTGTGCTTAAATAAACTCAGTATCACAGGGAAAGTGGCGTGACTGGCCGTTTTGCGGGGTGTTTGCCTCCCCCCTTCTTCTCCCAGGGACTGTGGTTGAATTTGGCCAAGCAGCCGCTGTTGGCATTCCACACTGACCCTCGAGTAGCGGGCCTGAGGTTCATGGGTAAACAGACAAACCGTTTGGTGGGCTCGCTGTGTAATTTTGGAGCCTGTCTTACCCTCTCGCTGTCTCCCTCTCCTCAACCTCCCCCCTTGTCTTCCCTCTCAGCCAGCCATATCCTCAGTTGGCCTCTCTGTTAATTCAGACCTACCTGACAGTTCTGACTAAAACCTTCTGGGTTTACTATCTGTCCCGCTCGGCGACGGGCTCAGCTCTCTAAACACACACTGAAGACTAATCTGCAACAGATGGGAGACGGACCGGGGAGGAAGTAGTATAAAAGGATATACAGCATATTTGTACCCCTCTAAACCAAACGATAGGGTTTCAGCGAGGTTCCAAGCAAAGCCGGAGGAGGGCTGTAATGATGTGCACAGCGGCGGCTCCCAGGGGCTTAACTGGACATATTACTTGAAGATATAAGCTGTCCATCCGCAACCAGATGTCTGAACGGGCCTGAGGGGGATTCTTGAGAGCTTGCTCTGGAGGGAACATGCACACACGCTCGTTCACACACTCTTAAAGATATGTGTAAAGCATTGAATAAATAACAGCATATGGAAACAAGCACACGGGCATGGATACATACATCTGCACACACATAAACAAGACCGCACATGTAGGATTTCACGGATGGCTGGTTGGAGATAATGAACGCCTTAGCGCCCAGTTTACTGTCTGGTTTTTTGGGGTCATTAGTGTAAACACAAAAGACATTTATTTGCTACCTCATTAATGCAAGTGGCAATTTAAGAGCCCTTTCTCAGACAGGAAAAAAAGGAATGGATGCATCCCATAACGCTGAAACAGACCACTTTCAAATCACTGTTTGTGTTGGTTTTGCGACGAGCACTTGGAAAGCCCCGAGCTTTTATCAGCTAACCACTACGGGTGAAAATCTGCTAAATTCTCCCTCTCTTGAAGGTGAAATTGTCCTTGCTGAAAGATACACGGCTGTTTGATTACTTGCCACAAAGCACAAAGGCAGTTGGCGACTCCTTAATAGAAGGAGCGGTTACATAAGAAGAGTGTAGCTCTTATAAAGAAGTGCAGCCTTCCCTGTTAGGGATACACACCATCTGGAAATACCTGGCACGCTTTATGCATTGACAAATTTAATTTAAATCTGAAACAACATTTTTTAGCCAGCCGATTGAAGCAGTGAATACAAAACTGACCTATTATCACCTATAAAGTTGATATGTGAAACATGTTAACATATATTTATACACATCCAGTAGATACAGAGCAACATTATCATTCATTTGGAGTTGTGTTTTTGGACAACAAGCAACGAAGGTTAAAACTTCACTCTTTTTTTAGCTCGGTTTTTGGTCACCACCAACTACTGTCAGCTTAATGCTCCACTATTATGTCTTGCTAGTTTGGTGCCTACAGGGTTTTTATGACTTTTCATTGCTGAAAACAGCTGTCTGCAGACTAAGAGATAATTGAGAGTTAAAATAATAACGTCCGCACTGGAAAACCAAAACAATTAGCTGAAAGATTCTAAAATGCTCCCTAGAGTTGAGAGGAACTATAATCCTCTTTAGGTTCAGAACAAAGATTGATTATTTTCACCTGAATTAAGCTTTTAAGTATTTGGTGGAACTCTACACGTTGCACGTCATTTGATCAATTGTTCAAGAAATAATATTATTTATAACATCTAATGACATTTCGTACAGAAAGCATGACTCATGAGGGCTGAAGCAAAAGAAAATGCGTAGCTTTTGGCAAATTTGGTGAGAATGCTGTAATTTTCCCCACCCTCACTTACACAGTATTTATCACAACAGGCCATTTCCTGCCGCTGAGTGGCATCAGATTGGATGGAGCCATTTCCCCTTTGGGTGAATTAAAAGGCTGGTATTCCTCTGGGATAGTGTGAGGCAACATGGAGATAAAGTGACAGATACGACGTGTCCTTAGAGACTTCTGGAGAGACAGGCGACCACCCAACAGGCAAACGCTTAAATGAATGTTAACTTGATTCCGATGTCCTCCTGTAAATGTGCATTTGTCCCCAACCTTAAAAAACTCCTTTACCTCATCTGCTTCTGTTTATTAAAGCAGACTGACAATGATTAGGCCGTGGAAAAAAAGTCAGATTCACGAGGACATCCTTTGGAACAGAGGTGAAGTGCAGACTGTCCCTGATTAGACCTGAGTTGAGACATTCAGCTCAGGAGCTCGTCTTTGCCTCAGGAACACAATGTCAAACACATGAGACCAATTTAAAGAGGGAAGCAGGAGCTAAGTCATGCTTTCCTGATGCACAAGCCCAAACTTTGATCCCGGAATCCATGTATATACCCTTTGAATATATATGAACAATAATAATTTTATTGTTTTTACAGCGATGTTTAGTCAACAGTGGCTCAATGTTGGCTTCATGCATGTGTTATCCATAATATACTTTATTTTAATGCCAAAAAGAGTATGTGACACATTTAAGGACAAAATATATTCTTTGCATGATGCAAACAGTTGCAAGTTCAACCATTTATATGGAACAAAACCATATTTTGATCGCTCACGAGACTCCCAACATCACTGTAAACCATTTATCTCCAAAATGCCAGCTTCTCACTAACAACAGCAGGGCTTGTTTTTGGTTCTGCGGCGACGCATTTCTGACATTATCCGCTGGATTTAGAAAAGGCCGGCCCTTCATCTGAGCTGGAAACATCAAACCGTGAAACATGATCATCAAAATTGGAATTAGGAGGTTTTCACATCACAACAGCAAACTAGAATCTGTTATGGAGACCTTTTATGTTTTTTCCCAATCAAAAACAAAACTGGAAGCTATCATTTGTGTTGTGCCTCAGGGTGGTCATTTGACGAGGAATAATTACGTGGTTGTTGCACAGCGATCTCGTTTCCCTATATGAGCCTGTGCTTCTTTCTATACTGTTTTCCTTTACTTGAGCTTTAAAGCCTTTTAATTATTATCATCTAATAATCATCACCTTTAATGTCTCCATAACCACTGCGACTGGCGACTGGCAGTGTCTGGGCAGGTGTGTGTATCTGTGTGTGTGAGTGGCTTTAATCATCATCAAATAGAGCTGTGTGTATGGGTAATTAAGGTGGTGCCAAATCGACTCTCACTCGCAGGCACGAGTCAGGAACTCTCAACAACACCTCAGTGTTGCATCGTTTAGCAAGTGCTGCGGGCAACTTTATTTCAGCTCCGCTGCAAGTTTTAACACAGTGCAACTCCCTCTAAGAGTCCATTACTCAGTGTCTGATATTCTTCTAAGCCCTGGATTACTTTTCCTCCCCACAAGCTGACCATAATACCAGGCTTGTGGAGCCAATGCGGCCTGCAGGGTTTGGTCTGTAACCACTCAATGAGTACGAGGATCACGATTAGTGTTCGTACATCAAGAACTGCCGTCCCACCCCCACACACACACATTTACACACCGCACCCTTAACTTCCTTCAGCACAGCATGGTTTATAGCTATTGTAGGCCAATATACATGCACAGTATTAGCTTCTCTTTCACCATTTATAGTGCGATATTTCATTCAAACATTAACAACCTAACAAACTGAATCCAAAACGAATCCAACCAGGAAATGCCTCATTGAGATTAAAAATCTCTTGATTGTTTAGTCTATAAAATGAGAAAAAGAAAAAAAAACTGCATAAAAACCCAGCTGGGATCAGGGAATGTTTGGCTTTTTTGCTTCGTCAAGGTTTTTCCCAGCACCATTTGTATACAATCTCCCACTGCACCACAGATAATGGTGCTGCTGATAACTGGTATAACTGGGAGGTTCCCATGTGAAATTCTTGCAATAAATATCTGTTTTTTTCATTGTTCACTGTTCTGCTTCTCCTGTTCAGTGATTGGTCCTTCAATATTTGGCTCATTGCACACAACTACAGGGGATAGGTGCTTGGCAAGCACGTGTGCGTGTGTGTGTGTGTGTGTGTGTGTGTGTGTGTGTGTGTGTGTGTGTTTTCTGAGGTTTGGAATGATTTACACAACCCCACACTCGATTAATTCCAGTATGACAGCACAAACTTGCCTGTGTGTACACACGTTGGTCTGAGGTATTAGGCTGACAGAGGCGCACAGACAGAACAGTGTTGACTTACTAATAGATGGAGGTCTTTTTTTTTTACCCACACACACACACACACACACACATCTGCAAACACACACACACACACACACACTTCACATTCATGTTTATATTTCTTATTGGTTCCATTTATTTAATCTAATGCCAATCTGTGCTCCAACTCAAACACTGGGACACAAGAGATCTGTGAATGCTGCACAACCCCCTGAACCAGATCCAGCCAGCAGCAAACCATCCAAAATCTATACACTATTTGTACATCTTAGAATATTATGCACTGTAAATGTGGTAAACTGCTGTGAAACGCTTTCTCTTCATTACCGAGAGGGACCGAAAAGCATTACTTAAAGGTTATCAAGGATTTAAACTACATAAACTACATACAGTACTATCCATTAGGGCTGGGCAATATGATGATGATGATGATGATATATATATATATATATATATATATATATATATAGGTTGAGAAACCAGTGACTGAACGGTGTTTCGGTATTATCTATATGGCGCTTTATGTTCCTTGCACATTGGAGCAAAGCTGGAGCGAACCAAGGTTATCTATCTAGTACATGTTGAGAATATAATATACATACAGAAATTGCTTTACCATGTGGTTATTTCTTTTGGACTATTTATCTATTGAATAACCCCCCAAAAAAACAATATGCTATATCAGCATGAATACATGAACCAATATTGGCATAAAGGATTTTGGACATAATGACCAGCCCTACTATCCATTAAAAAAACGCAGAATTTATCCTCATGTTGTTTTGAATGGCGACAATCTCCTTTCAGATTAAATCTCTTCAGATTCAAACCAAAAAAAAAGAAACAAAGCACATCTTGAGCTCTGCAAACAGCTTCACTCCGGTGATCAGATGAGGTGTTTCAGCCGAGAAGCCAATGGCTCTAAATCCAGAACACCCTTGGTCGCTGAGCAAAAAGGTTTTCCAGGAGAGTGTCCAACAATATCAAAACAATCTCCAGGCTGGATTTCCTCTCTGGCACTGAAAGCCCACTGGAGAATGAGAATCTGGGTTGCACATGAGTAAATGAAGAACCGTAGGATGAAGACACTGCTCTGAAAAATGAGTTTGTCAATTTAAAAAATTGTGCATAAACAAATTGTCAGCAGAGGTCTTAAAAAAGCAATGCAACAACAACAAAAAGAGTAAGGGATGCGTTGGTGATGTGTCTACTCATAACTGAATGACGGTTTGTGTCCAGTCATTCTCATTCTTATGTGAAACCTCAAAGGTCATCTCCTCAAGAAAGGCTTCACATCCTGCCCTCTGAATCACATCCTCCTCAGACAGAACATTTCCCTCCTCTTCTCACTCTGACATGTTTAAACAAATCAACCCTTTCACCCTGGCTTTCATTTGTGGTTGATGCTAGAATGTAACCACCTAACGTAGTTACCTAACGTAACCGGCAACACAGAGTTATTTGAACTCTGCTACAACATGACATTGTAGTGAATAAATATGAGACCAAACACAGCAATAATTTACTTTATAATTCATATAATACACAAAGACATGTCTCACCTTATAAATGAGATGTAAAACGAACCAGAACACTGTCTTGTAACCTAACCTTTACCCTCATTGGCATAGCTGGCCAGCTGCTACGCCCAGCTGCTTAAGCAGTATATCAGTAACGTTTTAGCCTCTACTCTCAGGAAAGAAACTTCACCATGGTGTACACAAAGGAAGGACACAAATTATTGTGTTACTTGCATTCTTGACAAGTGTTAGTTAAGATTGATACCACCTGCTACAATGCCGGTATGCTAAATATGAAGCGAACAGAGAGCTTAGTTTAGCTAACCTGGCTCTATTCAACCTCACCCCGACTTAACCGCTTGAACGTCGTGCATATTGTGTACAAACTTCCATTGTCGAAACCACAGACTCACAAGTTCCATTTGAAGGCGTTATGTGAGCTTCTAACAGAGCCAGGCGAGCTGTTTCCCCTCTAGCTAAACATCTAGCTAACAGACATGCTAAGACTAACAGTTAAACATTCTGAACTGAAACGTTAAACTAATTCTACTGCATGGATTTTACTGTGAAAGTAACATTATTTATATGAAATATCGAGAGACAAAAGAGTAAAAGTGTTGTAAGCGTTGAACAGAGCCAGGCGAACTGTTTCTCTGGTTCCACTATTTAAGTATCTAAACTAGCCCAGAGCTGCTGGCTCTAGCTAAACATTCAGTTTACAGACATATTAAGATTAACAGTTAGTTTAACATATTGAAAATGTTAAACTGTACTAATTCTACTGCTGCTAACATGTTACTGTGAATTGTAGCATTAATTATTTAAAATATCGAGAGATAAAAGACCCTCCTTCAGCATCAATTAATCGTCCAGAATCAATGTTATGTCCTATAACAGGCAGTAGCCACTGACTCCACTCTCCATGTGCTTCAAATGGCTGACCAATTAACAGCAGCTTAACTTCTGGGTCCAAACACTCTGGGTCTCTCTCTCTCTCTCTCTCTCTCTCTCTCTCTCTCTCTCTTCTCATTCACACACACACACACACACACGCACACACACACACACACACACACACACACACATGCATGCATGCATGCACACAAGCATACAAAGTAACAGACAGGCAGATCCTGTGCACCCAGTACCACACACAGACAAGGACACACACACACACACACACACACACACACACACACAGTTACATACTCATTAACAAAGGCTTAGCATTGCAGTGTGTGTACCCCCAGCATAGTGTAGCATAGTGTGTCTGACTGGCCTCCCACAGAGGGGGAACACACCTCAGTCACCTGATCCTCGGCTGCTCTCATCCTGGATCAGCTAACCACACAGCGGTGCGTCATTCAATTACAGCAAACCAAGCCTGCATGGAAACAGGCAAGGGATAGTCTGTTTCATAATATCCCAAATACAAATGTGTTAACTTCAAGGTACAGATCAGATAGAAGTAATTTCACTAAATAACCTTTTTTCAAGTTTTAAGATTTAGATTTAGGGGATCCAACAGCATGCTCTCACTGCAGCATCTTTACAAATCTGTCCCACCACTAGGTGCCACCACTGGCTTCAAAACAGATCACACAGGACTTAAAACAAAGTCCAACATAGGCCCATATATTCAGTGTTTGAACATTTATTAATGCTGTTTGAATCCATTTTTTTCTATTTGAGACAAAAGTACAAGATAGATTACTGGAATCATATGGAGAAAATCTTGAAGCAATTTCTTTATGCTTAAAAAGACTAACTCTAAAGTTTTACACCTGTTTTAAAAGTAGATTCAAGTCTGAAGTATGACTGGATATGAGAAAAAGCCTTCCTTGGCCAATTGTTTTATGTGGCTGCAGTGATGTGGCTCCACTTTGTAATGTTTCTGTGGATTTGGGCTGTGGTCTGTCAACACTGATGTGATTCTCAAGAGCTGCATGAAAAAGACTCAGAGTGTGCTCTTAAAGACAGGAACAAGAGTAGACAGACCAGAGAAGAGACCACCTGAGTGACAAGCAACAGCTGAGTCCACACATCTGGAAACCAAAATGCAACCCTCTATTAATTGCGTCTTTACGCACACACACTTTCCAAGGCTGCAGTCCTCCCCCCGACTCAGCCGCAGACTCACAGTTTCACTTTTTTCTCTCCTTCAGGGAAAATGTGTCACAGATCTTCAACTAACTCTTTTTTTCTCGCTTTGCTGCGTCTGGCCATGAAGTAATGGAGAGATAAATCATTTCCATCCCTTCATCTCGTTGGTGATTTCCAAACATCTCCAAACGGGACATTTTTATGCGCATAAAACTCCTCCACACAACTATGCAGCAGGGTTGCAACATATACTTTTTTTTTTTAAGTTTCCGATAAAATGAGCAAGAAACTTCTTACTCACCTCAGAAGCAACAACTTGGTCCGGGTTGGGTTTGAATATTCCGTTTATCAGAATAAAATCACGACTCTGGAGGCATCCGGGCTGGCTGCAAGCAACAACAACACAACTCAGTGCCGTTCCGAGTCCTGGATCAGCTCAGGGGATGTGGTCTTTCAGTGCATGATCATGGAAAGAGAGGGAGAGAGAAGGACGCTCACTATGGGCTGAGCGCTGCGCAGCTCTGGCACCAAGTTAAAGCGTCCAGAAATGACATTAACGCTGCTGAGCGCCTATTGGCTCAAACGTGAAGCTCCCTCCTCCTCCTCCTCCTCCACACACACACACACACACACACACACACACACACACACATACCTCCCTCTCACTTACAGGCACACAGCGTCCTGTATACATGACTTTATGAATATGTTTTGGAAGCACATTCAAGTCCATGTGAGCCATTAAATAGGTTCCCATTAGAATCCATGTGTTAAAAATGACACAAAAGCTTGATAAGGTCATTGTAAACTCATCAGTGACAACCAGAGACCGAACACATGCTCATAGGAATACAGCAGCAATTATCTAATAACATGTCCTCTGGGTTCAGCTCTTCTTCTTTAATTATACACAAGAGTTTAACAAGAAAGACTTTATTGGGTTGGACTGTGTCCATAAGTCTCAAAACAATAAATAAAAATAAAAACACTCCAAGATTACATCAGATTTATCTATGGCATGTACAGTATGTCACATGCTCTGTAGCCTCCTGAAACTCAAAACCGACACTTCGTCATGACATGTGAGGGTGTTATATGATATATGATGATATATGGGATATATGAAACCATGTATTTCAATAATCCAGAAGATTGCTGTTTTCTTGGAATTGAGTTTTATCTCCACCAGTGTTTAGGTCTCAAAGATGCTGCAGATGTAGATAAACATTAAGATTAAAATAAACCTTTATTGATGCCCAATGGGGAATTTCAGTTGATGCAGCCATACAACAGAAACAACTAGAAAATTTCCTCTGGGGAAATTCTAAAAAGGGCCACGGGGGCTACTGCCGGTGTGTGTACACTATGATGAGATTCTTCAGAGATGTCGAACAATTAATACTAGTAATGTTATAATACTACATAATATACAAGGAGCACACCTACAACAAGCATTCATTTTCAAGTATATATTTACACAGCAACCTATGCCCTTTAACCTCAAAATGTGTGTGTGTGTGTGAAACATTTGTATCTGGAGGAGTGTGTGCGCTTACGCGCGCATATGTGTGTGAGTGTGTGTGTGCGTGCGTGCGTGTATCTGTAACTGTGATTACATAAAATGACCTGTGTGTGTGTGTGCGTGCGTGTATCTGTAACTGTAATTACATAAAATTACCTGTGTGTGTGTGTGTGTGTGTGTGTGTGTGCGCGTGTATCTGTAACTGTAATCACATCAAAGCATCAAAGGCATTGGAGTCGACCAATCAGAGCAGAGCAATCAACGGAATTAACAGCTGTGGAATCTTCTAGCACAGTGACAGCAGCCAGAGGTGGACAGACTGGAATTTCTGGCCTCGAACAGAAAACATTTTTGGCAAAACCATAATACCTATCATTGATCCGACTTCACTTTGAGCATCCTGAGTTCTTCCTGAACGTCTACATATGGTTTTTTTTTAAAGAAAAATGAAAAAATTGCTTTTTTAGAGCGATCTAAAAAAAACTGTTACATCTCCCTTTTTCAGAAATCTTCCTGCATTTTTAATATGGGAGCCAATGAGGCTGTTGGCAGTTTTCAAATTTATTTTTTGACAATTTTTTCTCTCCCTCTACACTCCGTGCAATACACTCCCATTATAATCTCAGAATTTCTCCAAAAATGATCATGGTCATTGATCAGCGATTGATAAAAAAAACTATATGACCTATCGAAACGTGGATTAATACACCGATACACAAGACTTGTGTCTACTGTTTAAAGTTTAAATGGAGTCTCTAGGTGAAATTATGCCGGAGAAGTAGACGTTTAAATATCTCCAATTATTGTTATTTTTCTCTAATTTTTTATCGGCCGTCCCATTCACTTCAATGCAAAATTTGGGGCGGTTTATCGCGATTTACATTGAGAAAAATTCATATTCCATAGAGAAAAGTAATAACACACCGATCCCGATCAAACTGCACGTTTTGATATATAATTTGTCCTGCAACTCTTCAAGTTGTAGGACTAGTAGCGGGACGAAATTGTGTCTGGAAGAGGAAGAAGAAAAAATCCACAGTAAACAGTAGTATAAGTGCTATAACGCCCCGAGCACTGGTCCCTACAGCTATTGCTGTATGGGACAAGTGCTCAGTGCGATTGCCCCGTGGCCCTAATAACAGAAATAAAGAATTAAACTTGTTCAAATGAAATAAAACTATACCAGAGTTGAATGATACGGTGTAGTGAGTGGTGCTGATCCAGTGAGAGTAGTGTAATTAAAAGCAGCAGAGTCAACAGGTCTGTGTAAACAGTATATGAGATGATGAAGTAATGGTTGCACTGGGAGGCTCTCGTGGGAATGTGTAGCTGTACCAAAGTAAGCCAAGGCAGCACTGAATGTTCTGCAAATCCTAATTGCAAATTTTCTGGGGAAATAAAGGTTATAAAATAGGGCTCTCCGACTGTTGAAAAGAGGCAATCATATAGAACATTAAAGTACAATAATGGTGATTCTGCAGGCAAGCACATCAGTGAAAAAGACTAAAAAAGTCTATTTTGCTGTTTGGTTCACTGTCAGTGTAACAGGAAAGCTTTGTGTCTTTTATGTCTCTTATGTCGTATAGAGGCTCCCAGAAAGTGAATCATAATAATGTTATTTCAGTCAAACAATATGAATACAGCAGCAATTATCTAATAACATGTCCTCTGGGTTCAGCTCTTCTTCTTTAATTATACACAAGAGTTTAACAAGAAAGACTTTATTGGGTTGGACTGTATCCATAAGTCTCAAAACAATAAATAAAAATAAAAACACTCCTAGATTAAATCAGATTTATTTATGGCATGTATAGTATATCACATGCTCTGTAGCCTCCTGAAACTCAAAACCGACACTTCGTCATGACATGTGAGGGTGTTATACGATATATGGGATATATGAAACCATGTATTTCAATAATCCAGAAGATTGCTGTTTTCTTGGAATTTAGTTTTATCTCCACCAGTGTTTAGGTCTCAAATATGCTGCAGATGTAGATAAAGATTAAGATTAAAATAAACCTTTATTGATGCCCAATGGGGAATTTCAGTTGATTCAGCCATACAACAGAAACAACTAGAAAATTTCTTCTGGGGAAATTCTGAAAGGGCCATGGGGGCTACTTCGCTACCTTTATGCTTTGGATGGTCTCTGACAAGCTAACCAGAGGTTCTGACAAGCTAGTGAAATCGTAGCCTAATAAATTTTTAATTCTCCTAATCTATTTCGCCACTTGTTAGCGACTGCATTTTTAACGACATGTAAAAACAACTGGGGATTTACTATCTCTTTTATAATCTCTTCAACTTGTGTTAACAACAGAGCTTATTTCAGGCTTCTAACCACAAACACATTCAAAATCCTCACTTAGTTCGAGAGGATAGACCCCAGGGCACTAAAATGCTAACTTACTTCCTTGTTCAAGAACTTACTGTATTTCCTCAATTTAAAGCCGGGCCCCTATTAATGACCAGCCTCATTTCGTAACTGGGTGTAAAAATAATTTTTAGCAAATAAAAGCTGGCCTCTTTTATAAGCCGTGTTATGTCAAAGTCTGTTCCCCCCCGTTAATATGTGTACCCCTAACCTTAACCTGCACCCAACCTTATCCCTGACCCCAACCAGTCCTCCTTTAAGTTGCTTAACATGACCCCAAGTTTACCTTAACCCCAAACAGTTATCTCTACAAGGCCTAACCTTAAACTTGAATCCTAACTCCAACCGCAGAGGTAATGCTACAGAGAAAACCATTCAGGAAACATCATTTGACGGGGTAACAGATTTCGACACAACACCTGTATTTTGAAGTTTCACCACACGAGTTAGTACTGTAGGTAAATATGGTTGTTTCTCCCGCTGTCCTAGTCATTCTCTGTAAAGTCGAGCCGTTTAGACACGTTCTTCTGGGCTGTTTAGTAGTTTGGACATTTTAAATCCTGCTTAAAATGAACATTCAGTGTGCTGTTCATTGTTTGTTCACATCCGAGTACTTCCAATATGGCTACAATGCGCTGTGTAAAACACTCTAAAAAGTGCCGGTCAGAGCTGCTCTGATTTTCTTTTTTTAATAAAAGCCTCCTTCAAATAATAGCCTGCCCCTATTATTAGCCGGGTCCCAAACTGATTTTTTATCAATAGAAGCCCCGGCTACTATTTGAGGGAATACGGTATTCCTGTGGTACTCTATAGCGGCATATTCAGACAGTATGAGAAAAAAAGTTTAAATCAAAGCATAAATAAACATGTTCTAGTCGACCTGAAAATGAGTACAATGTTTCTTTAAAGTCATTTTTGAGAAAAGGCTAAACTTTGATGACCACATAGATGAATAAACATCCATTAAAAAAAGAGTTTCAAATTGCTGCAAAACTTTCAGAGCAGGTTAAGATTTGTTAAGCGTTGCGTTTGGATTGAGTTTTCCCTCTCCACTGTGGAGTCAGGGGAGTGAGGAGAGCTGTTTGAATGTCCGTGAGCCTGGCAGTGGGACAGACGGAGCAGGTCAAACAGTATGGCTTATTGTCCCTGCCAGCCAGTCAGTCAGCCCACACAGCCAGGGACCATGGACGCCCTCGTTCACCCTCTGGCTGCTGCTCTGACACCATCTGACAGCTTGATTTACAACTTACATTTACATTTCACATTTTTAGTCTTTTCGTTCTTATCCACAGGGACTTAGAATGAGGGCAGAAGCTGAATAAGCTTAGATCACCAAACACAGCAGTGCTGTAGCTGTTAGGGCCCTGGAAACAGATGTAAACTAGTATTTCATGGGGTCTTGAAGAAAAACAGTTGAACACGGTGACAAAATCTCAACAAGCATTCGTTTCTTTGACTGAGCAACTATTCTCATCAGACAAATCACCTGTTGTGCATCACATCACACACACATCCCTATATACAGCTAGCTGCACACTTAAAACACACACATAGCTGCTGTTTTCTACAAGTTTTTTAATGGGAAATTTGATCATCTTCTGTGTCCCGATTGCTCTCTTTCCACCTGTTCTCCTCCCAGAATAGAGCCGGCCTCTGTGCTTCGCCTCAGCTCTTTGTGCTCGTGCACAGACATCTGTAACATTAAGCCTATTTACAGCAGACACAAAAAAGAGGGAGAGGGGTATGAAAGGTAAGCCTATAGGCCTACACATGCAGCCAGAGAGGAAGCGAGGATCAGTGCAGCGTGGAGAGCACAAAAGGGGCCTCTGGGTCAGTAAATCCTGGCCTGTCACCTTCTGGTACGTAGAAACACAGCACGGCTGATGAAAGTGTCAGAGGCAGCCGCAGCACGTTGTACATCTCTGATCCTGTCTTTTATCTCAGTCGTCTAACCCCTCCTCTTCTCTTTTCTTTATGGAACACTGCTTTGAAAACAATCCAGATTGATGTGGGACTGCGCGCTTTGTGACGGCAGCTTGGATGTCATGAGCAATGAATGGCAAACTGCTGCATGAGGAGGTTATCTTCTTATCAGCGTATCTGGTTGTTGGAGGCAGAAAAAGGCATCTCACTGGATCTACACAGGCTCATCTTTCATGCAGTGGCCTGGTTAGTTATCCCAGATATTTGGCATACTTGTTGGATTGGGAAAATACAGATCTTATTTAGTATACCTGACAGCAATGAAAGTAAAACTAAAAACTGTGATTTTAGCACTGGTCTGAAAGGTGATACCCGGTCATTAAAAACACTGGATACTACAACTAAAGCATTTCTGCATAAAAGTGATGTTTAACCCTGTAAAACTGTCACATAGATAAGACGACCATCTGGGAAAACTACAAACATCTACATGCAAGATATTTGGCACTAGAAGCTTCAGCCACCTAGCTAAAATTTAGCTAGCTGGCACAAGAATCTCTTTCCTTTCCTGGTTGTGACCCACCGGGCCCCTTCTTACTTTGACCCTGAATAACCCAGCTCCCAAACCTCCCACCCCCTTTGTGCGAATGAGTAAATGGTTCCAGATTTGGCCCTAAAGGAAAACTGTCAATCAAGCTGTGGGAATCTGGGCTGTGTTTTGTAATGGTCCGGTCCCAGAACATCATCTGGCGGAGACGGTGAACAGGAATGTCGTCTGAATCATCCTCTGCCTTCGCTTTCTCCTGCTGTCTCACCAAACATAAACTCAGGGCGAAGCTTCTTTCTACTGCACATGAAAATCCAAAGTTAAAATAAATAAAGAACACAGATTTTCTTTGCATTTCAAACCTGGAATCAGCTCAGTCACTGTCACTTATCACATTTATCTACCTGTAGTATGTAGTCTTTCTGCCCTGTCATTAGTCTATCTGCCATGTCATCTCTGTCCTTACCAGAGGCAGAATGGGGGTCGGGGTCACGGGGGGTCACAGTTATCACTGAGCTGTCATCAGATGCATCAGTGAGTTCGTTCAGCCAGGGAAGGTTCAGTTACACTTACTGGAAGCATCTACAGTGGCTGCAGGACTTTGTGGAATGGAGAAATTAGTTTCTTTAAATGTTTAGGATTAAAGAAACTTGAATATGCCTAAGGGTAATATGCTTTACAGATTTACAGCAAAAACAATATAGGTCTACAACACAAAATACCAATATGTACCTGTTAGTGCTGCCTTTGAGCTGATCAGCTGATCACCTCCTCCCTGATAGAAGTATATGGAACTCACATGTAAGGCAAGTTGGTCCAAAACTGTACATGGTGCCTTGTTGAGTACCCTCCCTATATGCAGGTGCTGGAGGCCATTCAGCGTCGCATTCACAATCTTATGGTACAGCTTTACAATTTTTTCCTGTCAAACCAGAAAATCATAGAAAAAGAAAGGATGGAGTGCTTTCATCAGTGTCATATATGTCCATAACAGCCAAGGTCAAATTGGAGAGAATGATACAAGCTGAAAATGTTCTTGCCATGAGTCTCATGCCTGAACCTACAGCTAGTTAGCTTAGCTTAACAAAAACACTGAAAACAGGGGGGGAAAGCTAGCCAGGCTCCAACTCATATTTCAAGCACAAGTTGTTTATACGCTTTGGTTTTAGATTAAACCAAGGAGATAAAACATGATTTATTTATCAAATTTATGTCGCTTTAGAAAAAAGTGTCTGCTAAATGACATTGTAGATTGTAGATGTTAATAAGTTAGCTTTAGCCATGCTGTAATTTTTTGGACATAACGCTTGCTATTTCCCACTTTGCTTAGATTAGCATACTAGCATACACAATTTTTGGGGGGCTGTGTCGTATTAAAGTGTGTCTTTTTACACTTTGTGTTTGTAGAGAATAAACAATTGAGACATGTTTATTAGCAAGCCTACTATTAGTAGTAGGCCTACTGATGTATAGAGCCAGGTTAGCTGTTTCCCCAATTGCTTCCTCTCTGTATGCTAAGCTAACGCCTGTTGGCGGTAGCTTCACATTTTGTGTCTAGTACAAACCTGGACATTGGGCGGCCTGTGGGCCACATCCGGCCCGTTGGCTTTCCTTGTCGGCCCGGGTGAGGTAACCCAGAAATTAGAAATCAATACAACCACGGTGCTTTTATTTTGAAGTCGGTTTACGTATATCTGCCTGCATGCATACCCATCTGCAAAGAAACACTTTAGCACTTGAGCAAACAAGCATTTTTACTATAGTTAAGACAACAAATATAGCCACTAATATATGACAGAAGAAAATAAACTTTAACAAACCGTGTGTCCTGTCAGCCAGCCACTATAAAAGCCTTTTTGATACTTTATATCAACTTCATATAAATTAAGACCGTTTGTTTTTCATTTTACCGTTCCACCTATTTCCTGTCACTACCTTTCAAAATTAAAGCACCCGTTTCACACTGGACAGCACTTTCTCAAAATAAAAGCATCACAACATTGTAAAACACCTAGAAAATTTACAAACAAAAAAAAGCTATATAATACAAAAACAACAATAGGAACCTTGCTAAAGGTCATTTACAGTTGTGTTTAAAATAAATGGAAAAGTCACATAGTGATTAGAGTATTTACTACTTTTTACTGCTATATTTGATTTACTCCACATAAACAGTCTTATCATAACACGTATTCTTATCGGTAGCAGCTCAAAACCAGATAATTTACTATATTTTATAAAGCGATTAAATTAACATTAATCAGAATTTAGTTCAGAGTTTTGGTCTGGCCCCCGCAACCTTCGTGGTATTGGTCATGTGGCCCCTTGTGAAATTAATTGCCAAACCCCTGGTCTAGTATGTATCTGTTCACTTAGCTCTTGGCAAAAAATAAAGAAAAAACAGAGATTAAGAATATTTTACCAAATGTCAAACTTTAAAATGTGTCAGATGTGAAACACTTTCTAAATTCTGTAGGCTATGTTGCCTGTTACAAGTGTAACAGAGTACTCCACATCACCTCTACCTGTATGGATACATTAGTCATTTTAAAGAGGAAAACATAACTCAAAATGACAAGTGGACCTTCAAGGGTGAGATGTGGTATGACACAGAGAGGCTGAGCAACTAATGCAACTAATTCAGGTATTTTTATGAGAGGAAGGGCTCCGAGTGGATGAAGTGGAACACAATCTTTCCTCATTTCTGGAATTCCTGCCACCTCTGAGTGGTAATTGTTGAATGAAGTAAATCAACAGTCGGTGCCCCCCTACAGGGAAAACTCACACACACACACACACACACACACACAGGCACACACAGTTTCCTGACTCACTGGTGTGGTGTTTTTTTAGACAGGTGTGTGACAGCGAGTGAGTGCACTGGTTAAATGTTAATCCCATTAGGTGGATGTGCAGTTCGTTGCTCAAGGCACATTCAGTCCCACACACACACACACAACACACACACACAACAACTCCTATGGTGATACCTCTCAAACTGCCCTAATTAGGCTAAGGACACACATCACATCCGGCGTGCTACCTTCAACCTGTGCCGGACCTCCAGCAGTTAAGCCACCATAGCTGGCATACCTGAGCACTTTGTCAGGCACTTGAACCCCTGAGAGCCAGGCTGTTTAACTCTCCAGTCTTTGACCATATTAGGTTGGGTGGTCGTTAAGCTCAGCTCGAGTGGATGGAAGTCGTCACATCGTGCCCTGCGGCTTCCTGCTGCATCCCCACTCCTGAACACAATTACTGGACACGTCAGTCACTGCCTGGCCTAAGAGACCAACACTTGACTTTACATAAAGGATTTTAATGGCAGCCCTTCAGAAAGTTTCGAAATGCTGCATACTCTGCAACATATAAATGCATTTGAGTTTGCAACCAAGCATCTGGTT
This sequence comes from Centropristis striata, assembly GCF_030273125.1. Classification (NCBI taxonomy): domain Eukaryota; kingdom Metazoa; phylum Chordata; class Actinopteri; order Perciformes; family Serranidae; genus Centropristis; species Centropristis striata. The sequence goes on along the minus strand of NC_081538.1, from coordinate 8,785,830 downwards.
TGAGAGCATTCTGTTGTATCCATAACTCATTTCATACTTTAAACATCTGGGCGATGCTTTTTTTATATTTAAAAGTAAATTACTTCCTTTTGTCCTTTATTCCCCCCACTTGATTCAATCCTTGATGAATCCTTGTCCAAATTAAGGACTGAAGATGTTCTATGCTAGCAGATTGTAAAGTCCTTTGAGGTAAATTTGTGATTTGGGGTTATATAAAGAAACATAGCAGTTCAATTTTAGGGATTAATCCATTTTGAGGGAAACATACTTCCTCCCGGGTAATGTGTGTTCTTGACGCATCACAAAACAAGATGGTTCAAGTGGGTCAAACAAACGCTGGACTTAAATCCAGAAGACTGCTGTTAATGTCCCGTATGAAACTAAATGTCAACTTTGAGTTATTCACATTACGAACATACATCTTATACCAAACCTAACCAAGTAGTTAAGCTGCCTAAACCTAAACAATGTTTCGTTTGACCACTTGATTTTGTTTTAAATCATGTTAAAACTGCAACTATAATCTCTGAGAGAAAACATTTCCCTCAAAACATAATGGAGAATGCAGTTTTTTTATTATGGGAACGTAGACAGGGCTGTTCCATCAGACCTGTCCGGCTACATTTCTGCCTTTCCATTGGTGGTATGCCAGATCTAGAATCCAGTCCTTGAAGTCAAACATCTATGTAAAGGCAGATAAAGTTAAGACTCTTTTGGCCTACAGAGAAACATCATCCACATCCACATCTGCAATTTAACACCTGATGGTGTTTCTGGAGTGGAGTTTCCCCCTCAGGGCTGCACTCCAAGACAGTGAAATCCCAAACTCAGCAGAAGTGTTGGTCGTCCTGTAACTCAAGATTTAGGGTTTGAATCCTCATGGTTTCCAATTCTGTTTGTTGTCAATGAGGTCAACCTTCATTAAGGAAGCCAGAAAATTCTAAGAGTGACAAACATATTTGAAATACCATGCTTGAAATTTTCGACGCAGTACGTACAGTCATCTTTTGTAAATAAAGGGTCAATAATTGACAGTGACCACCCTACTAATACACTTGTGTTTGCAGTTGCCTGGATCAGATCTGTGACCATATATAGGACCACTTGGCTGCTTCTCTGCCCATAGATCTTAAAGTGATTACCTCACTGAGTTAATGCTAAACCTCTCCTATATGACACTGTCTAATCTTTAAGCCTCCACAGACCCAAAGACCACCATATATGATCAACTCTCCAAAGCAGTAAAACAAAGGAGCTTATTTTAAATGGATGCAATGTTGGGCACATTTTAAAGGTCCAATCTGTAAGTCAAATAAAGATAAATCTGTCATCATAGCATTTACCACCCAGCTCCTGAGAAAATACAGTTCCATTGTCATCCAGGCAAGTTGAAAATAATACATAGAATATAACTCTTAAAATTAATCAAGATTTAAGATAACCTTTAAGTAGATGTGTATATAAGGCATGTGAGCTATGCAGAATGATAACTAAATAAAATAGTGACTTCTGTGACAGTTGTGTCATTTATTTGTTTCAACACGAGAAGGAGCTCCTACAAGTAAACACTGGACTCTGTGTGTCAGCGAAGGGGGGGTTAAACAAATCAGCCTTTTGGCTTGGCGCTTACTGAGGCGAGCTAAAAAGCAAACAACATCAGGCATTTAGGCAAGTCGAAAACACACATACATGCACACCTAGCGGATAGAATAACAGGGGGGGCCTCACTGGTATGTTTCAGTCTAATAAAGGAAGTAAGCTGTCATCTGTGCATGATATCACATCACCAATCTTCAACGACTCCTGCTCACCGGAGCCTCTTGTTGAAATATATTTGTGTCGTGTGTATACTGTATAGGCTTCAAGAGGTTTCACCTACCTGTGTGCATTTTTTAAAAGTATTTTCAAGTTGTGAGCCAAACTCTTCCTCCTCCCCCCATCCTCAGGGCTCTGGCTTCAGGGAGGAAGTGTGTGACAGCATGTAGCTCCTGGTATATACTGAGGAATGTCTCACACAGAAACACACATATATGCACGATCACACACAAAAAATCCAGGGGATATGTCAGCCAAGGGCAAGACTGGAGATCGCAGGGAGGATTGAAAGGGAATGAGGATGGAAGGACCATAGAGAGGAAAGGAAAGGAAAGGAAAAGAGAGACCTCGGATTGCACTCTCTCCTTGGGAGGCCGGGGAGAACAAATGTCTTTGACAGTCCAGAAATGAATTTTCCTGCCGTTGTTACAACTGCCGCCAAATACGTCAAGCCCTCCCTACAGTCCCCAGACCACAGCACGTCAAAGACAGATAAAATATTAGGAAAATACTTTATTTGAGAACTCTTTGAAGGTTCCTTAACGGAGGTGTCCCAGGGGACTCTGTCTTTCTCTGGCAGATGAAGTGTCCAATTCCAAACTGCTATTTAAAACAAACTGTTAGCATCTACTTGGGCAACAGTATTATAGTTTTTTAAATCAAACGCATATAAAGGAACTTTGTTGAAAACTTGATTCTGATTGGTCAACTACAGCATTCTGTTATTACTCAATAAAAGACCACTCATATTGCATTGGTTTATGCTTTGCTTTGGAAAGAGTTCTGAATTATATTTTTAGTGGAAGCAATTAAATAATTTTTTAAATCAAATGTTGAGTCAAATTATTGATTTCTTAATAAGAGGGATAAGAGGGATAATGTACAGGGAGCGGTTTATTATTGCCAAATAAACCGATTGATTCGGTTGATTCAAAACCCTTCCCAAATCCCCGTCCTGGTTTATTTTGCAACAATGACCTGCTTGCTAACGACCTTGAACCAGGCTGTAACAATGTTTGTTTTGGTGTAAAGTAAGGCAATTTATCACAAGAGTCTATGGGGATTAACTCACCTTTGGAGCCAGCCTCAAGTGGCCATTCGTGGAACTGCAGTTTTTGGCACTTCTTCATTGGCTTCATTTTTCCGGCCCTTGTTAACACTTGTAAGATATTTAAGAGTGGTATCAATGTTGTCATCTAACTCTCAACAAGAAAGCTAAGAAGTGTCCTTTAAGTCAAGAAAACTACACTGGGTAGTAAAAATAAAAGTAATGGGAACTCTCCCAACACCCCTGTTCCCTGTCATTCATTCAGTCATATATGTGGTGAGAAACATTACAGCTCGCCTCTCTGCATCTGTAACATAAGAATAATCTGTTTTTCAAACCTGTCTCGTATCTCCCTTTGCACATAAACCCAGAGGCTTTAGAGGTGAGAACCTGGCTCAGATAGGCAAATGAAACTCAATGACACCCAATGAGAAACACATGTTACACACATGGACAGTCTCTCTGATGTACGAACCAGACCTCTTACCCACACACGTTCGCAGAAACTCATAGCTGTGTGTTATGTTTCAGATGATGTATGTACAGAATATGTATACACAGGGAGTAATCAACTCTCCGGCCCTCATAACATACAGGTTATGATATATACAGTGATGATGCAATGCTGTGTTTTATGCCTTCCTATCAAGCTACACCCCGTGAAATGTGTGCTATATAGCCTTAACTAATGCTAACTGCCTTATCCAGCTGAAAAACAGGCTCCCACAGGCCCAAGAGAGAAAACAAGTGCAGATTTTGGCCAGATAATGCAGTCATTATTTTTCTTTGAGAAGAAACAAAACACTTTCTGGCAACCAAAAATGTGTCTGGCAATTTTTTCAGAGCCCTGTATCAAATCATATTGATTTAATATGTATAGTTTGGAGTTCAATAAGTTAGTTTGATGTATCTTTTTCTGTGTTATGTCTTTTGCATTCTTCATTTTTTACTTCAGAAATTGAAATCTGTTCCAAAATTTAAATATATATGTACATATTTGCATAATCAATATTGGTTGTTTGATGACAGCAAACGTATTAAAAGTCCAAGGCTTCTCAATGACTGAATGAGCTCAGTGGTTTGAACGTCTAATGCTCACAGTGGGTCTGTGTCCACTGCCAGCAAAGGCATCGTTACAGCAAGACATAATCCAGAGAAAGCAGAAAAAATACTCAGAGAATTCTCTCATCTGCACAATCATGCTAACACAAGAAGACACCCGCTCTCCAAGCTCCATTAATCATGAAAAAAAAAATCAAAGAAGGTAGAAATGAGCTCAAAAACAGATGTACAGTATAAGAATTAGCTTGCTTATTAATGCTGTGTCAAACTTGACATTCAAAGCTACTTTCACTCCGTCACCATTTAAAAATGAATCTTGGATGGAGCTTTGGATCTGCAGAAGCAGGTCTCAGGTATCTGTGCATTTGTCTACATAGTGCATGTTGTGCAAATGCATCCTAAATGATCCCTAAATCTGCCTTTTGGTTACAGGACATATTATTTGCACACTTCTATCTGCAAGCTCTCATTTTTAGTGGCTTTAAGAGGGAAAAAGATGTATTAAATCTTGAAACCCATTTGTTATAGGGAGGCAATATTCCTGGTGTTCCAGTGTTCTATTTGCTCATCATTGTTTACAGTCCGATTAGCAAAAGTATTTATTTTTTTAGATATTTTAGGTCCAGACAACACTCATCTCTATGTGAGCATATGATTGTGCTTATGTATGTATTTAAACTGACAGAAAGCTACATCGTTTTCAGACAAGAGCCCGACTGGAATAATCTGAAAGAACAAAAAAAACAAGCTGTGAAAAAAAAACATATGTCATGGTGACGACTTGTCATTTACAAAGTAGAATACCCTGCTTTATCATGTATTTCACTTAAAATTGTATAATTTACTAAATTAACATGGTGTGATATCGAAGAAGTCTTCAAACTAGCAACTTTGACCATAAATTTATTCAGAAAACGTTTTCACAAAATAAGTAATTTTTTTAACTTTTTGCAACCAGTATAGTCGCCCCCTGTTGGCCATTAGAAAGAATGCAGGTTTAAGGCACTTCTGCATTGTCCTCACTTCTCAGAACCAGAGGTTGCTGCTTGGCTTTGTCAAAGGTAAAAAAGTCCTTTTCCGGCACTTCTACAAGTAGTTTATTAACACATCACATCATTTTTTGTGTAAAACGTGGTTTTATGGTGCCTTTATGCTAAGTTAAGCTAATCACCTGCTGGATAGAGCTCCATATTTACTGCTCAAAATACTCCTTGAACATAAATTAGTTTCAAAAGCACTTATGCACATATAGTTCCAGTTAAAGCATTAGCATAGTACTGTGAAAGTGGGACATCATAGCAAGGCAGTAAGGAATCCTGCACTGTAACACATGTAGCCCGGCCGCAGACGTGACTGTATGTTCCATCAGCGTCTCCTCAGCCCAGGTGGGTATAGTACAGCTGAATTAATCCATTCAACATGTGTTCTGTGGATGGGTGTGCATGTGTGTTGGTGTGTGTCCAGAGACTCTGGAGGTTCATCTGCGCAACACGTGCCAGGGAAGTTCTGTCATCACCTCTGTGAAGAGTGGAGGAGAGAGGGAGAAGATCGGTGAGAAGGAAGGGAAGAGCGGAGACAGATGGAGGAATATCAGGGGAGGGGAGAGCTATAAAAAGAGAAGGAAAGAAGGGGGAATATGAGGTATAGGGGGAATATGGGTGGGACGTACACAGTGGAGGGGAGGGGCTGAAACTCTCCAGGGGAGGATGTGAGAAAGCTCTCCCTGTTGGGTTTATTCCCTCCGACAGAAATGTTGGCTTGTATCCACTGAACATGTCTCCTCTGTGCCTGGTCCATCTATCATTCTGTCTCTCACCCCCACCCCCCCTCTGTTGCTTCGTCTCTCATCCATCTCTCGGAAGTATTGAAAGCAGTGCTGAGCCAAACCCTGACACTCTCATAATCAGAATCACTTTATTTGCCAAGTGCAATAAATGGACAAGGATTTGTTTTGGTTTCGGGACCCTTGGAGAGACACATCAACAAATAGTGAATTAAAACAAGTAAACACTGGAACACTTGGCAGAGGGCATCGGGATGGTGCAAAATGTGTAACAGACAGTGTGCTATATATATTTCTCTATCAATAAACATTTAAAACACAGTTTTCATTTAGTAACCAGGATGAAGAAAATCTACAGGGGTATACTTATTACATTTCCAGAGTAGGTTTGAACACAAGATACTGTGGCGCTGAAGTTGTTTGTATCCACTATTTTGCGCCAAACATCAACAATTTTTTCCATTTTTATACAAAAATAATCAAAATTATATAATTAAATAATCAGAGTGAAAATACATGTACAACAGTATTTAGACTCTATTGGTTGTTCCCACCTGCATTGCAAGTTTACATTTTTTTTATTACTAGTGCAGTGCCTGCAGGAAGTATGTATTCGTATAGTGGGATATTAAGTAGAATCGCGAATAACACAATTTGCATATTACATGCAGACCACTACAACGTCTGCAACTCCATAAAACACTTACTTTTCATAAGATACGCACACCATCCAGCACATACACATTGAACATTGATATTCGCTGGAAACTATTAGAATATTATTGGAAAATCAAACCTTGTAGCTTACTTTGAAACTCCTAATAAAGGCTAAATAGACTTCCAGATGAGATGAGTCAGGCGTGGGAATCCAGAGTGAATTGGGTTACTGACCAGGTGTAGGCCTATCACACAATGGGGCGGAGCTCCCCTGAAAGGCATCTGATCAGAAACAGTGCAATGCTGCAACGGAAATAATGATATTTTGAAAAATGAATGAAAAAATCTTCAAAATCGAGGATGTACACCTTCGTGTAGCCACATACGAAATCTTAGGTCAGTCTGACTAACGGTCAGCAAGATATGCCCTACACACACACACACACACACACACACACACACACAGATAGATAGATTTACTGAACATCAAATTTAAAGAGTTATATAATTAAATTCTGTGCAAGTACAAAAATAGTAGCAAGAGCTTTGTCCCCTTTAAGAACAATATTTGAGTATGAGCACTGAAGCTGGGTACACACTACACAATTTTCACAATCTTTACAGATTTTTAATACACACTCTATGACTGGTTTCAGCAGATTTCTTGATGATGACTGTGGGTCACACACCTGACTGCACCTGATGAGGGATCACATTATCTGTCAATCCAACTAAAGCCAACTGAACGCATCAAACTGTCATGAGGGCGACAGTTTAAAGGTAAACAAAGATACCCGTTGGTGGTGTAAATGCACCAATAAAACTTTAACAAAAAGAAGAAGAGGAGGAAGAATTAAACGGACAATCGATCGCTGCTGTTGTTGGGGTGGTATTCATTTCACACTGCCTGATTGCATCCAGATTCGGATCAAGAAATTCAAACATGTTTGATTGACTGCGGCTGAGGTCGGGTCTGTTCCCCTCACACACTAACAGATTTTTGGGCCAACTAGCCGACCGTCTCTAACTAGGGCAGACTGGTGCAGACTTTGCTCAACTGGGATTCGAGGGTTAAATCTGGCAAACAATCCTGTAGTGTGTCCTCAGCTTTAGTAACTTTCCAGCACTAGATAATAGGATTGTTTGATGGCATCGTTCTATGACATTTTTCTGCAAACTTTTTCAGTTATTTCTTCCCATTTTACAAGTCAAATGAGATGATTTTAATTAGATATACAACTTTACTACCATGTATTCTCCATCTGCCTGCACATTAAACATTACATATAATCAAAACACACTTTCAGAAGTCAATAATGCTCATAGCTCATCTTTCAGTGAAGTAATGACAACTCAGCGGGGTAAAAATAGAACTTACCAAACAGTGATTAGCAAGTAGAGAAGCGCCAGTTGACGCTAATGATCTGTAGCTAATGGTTAAGTGTGTCAGTGATGTAACGCTACACCTGCCTGAGCTCTCCTGGGGCTGCTGCCGGGTGTCGAATAACACCCACAGGTGGGCTCAGGTGTGTGTGCGGAGAATCAAAGAAGAGCATGAGAGATTCAGAGAGAGAGAGACAGAGAAGTGTTAGGAATGCTGTTTTTCTTTCACCCTCAGTCCCTCAGTGCATCTCCTGACAAACTATCTGTAAGTAAGGATGCCACCCTCGGGAACCCATATGTTGTTTACGACCTCGCCGCCGCAGCACAAGGAACACAAAATACTTGTTATAATGACTTCACGTCTTGTCGGATCATTTCATCTCACTCTATTTGCATTTGTGCTGTGAATGTTCTGCAAACACTCTCATTACGGTGATTTACAGCGGATGAGCTACACAGTCAGAGAGTGAATACTTGGCTTGTAATGGCAACAAATGGAAAGCTGTATAGAGTGAACCTGTGACCTGTATGGTACAGGACAATCTGTGCCACCATTTGTCTACCCTGTCTGCTTGTTAATGTACTTAACCCATTCTGATCCCACATCTATTCCAATGGACATAACTTTTCTTGGATGTCTAAATCTACTATTAGTGTCATCTTTAGTCTCCAAATGCACAAATTTATTTGACTGGATGTCTATAAGTCAATCACAGTGTTCCCCATCATCTAAAATGGACTTTAGTGGAGCCAAACCCCTTTTCAGCAAGAATGTCCGACTGTGAGGCAAGAAAGTGGCACAATGAATCTGTTAAGCATATTGTTAACGTACATAATGTGTTTAAAGTAAAAATGAGATGTTATATTACTTATACATCTCAAAATGTCAGCTTGAAAAAACATCCTATAGATTATATACACAGAATACACAACTCAGGATATTTTGAACATACTGTTTTCTGGATATATCAAATATTCTAAATGAGCTTCATGCTATCTTGCAGACTTTAAACTAGAAATTGAGACCATAAGCTTATCTGGGGAATGTTTACTGAGGTAAAAAAATCCTTAAAAAATGTGGGTAATTTTCTTTTTGTTACCAGTGGAGTCGCCCCCTGCTGGCCTTTAGAAATAATGCTTCACTGTTAAGAACCAGAGGTTGCTGGTTGGCTTTGTTGAAATTATACAAAATGTACATGCAATGTGTTTTAAAGCATCACTTCATTCATTCATATAGGTTAAACATTCATGAAACATTAATATGTATTCCCTCTTTACTATTAGGTGGTTTCTCGCATTCAGATTCTACATCCATTGGAATGAATGGGGAAAAAATAACACTCAAAAATGTATTTTAAGCTTTTTTTTTAAAAATTATTTATGAGTCAATTTAGAGGTGAAATCCACCATTACAATATTGTTCTTTGTGTTTGGACAGACCTGGGTATTTGTAACTGAGGTCAGCACTGTTGAAAATGTTCAGTCACTGTTTGATGATTTATTCAAGATCATTACAGCATCTGAAGAGCATTTACTAATTGTCTATTAGGGTAATTTTACTGCACCCAGCAATTAGACCAGGGCTGGTAATTTTCAAATGAAGACTATCTGATTTACTTCTGAAGTTCTTCATTTGTATTAAATCCAATTCCCTCCACCTGATCTGTGTTGCTGCTCACCACGCTACATTAGATTCCAATGAGGCAGAAAGCCACCATAGCGGTGCCGTGCAGAGCTGCGCTAACCAGCTGTGCTCACCTCAGATGATGTTTACAGGTAAGTGAACACAGAGGAGGGAAAGTCATTGATTCCTGCATCTAATCAAGTCTCCTGATCATTAATAGGGGCTTTTAATGCAAAAGCAGTCTACAAATGCTGACGTGAGCATGCAGGTCAAAGACGTAAACACACAAATTCATGCATGTGGCACACCACCATAGATTTCTGCAACGAAGCACAGCTTCTCCATCTCCTCAAATATGTAAACAAAGTGATCCTCTGCTGAGGTTATTTGTTTAGTTGATTGTGCTCCCAACTGCAAGATTGTGTTGTTTGACGGTGCCAAATCCCAGTGTTTGAGTGGGCTGGAAATCATGTAACTTTGAAGTGAGCACAGAAGAAGAAATAAATACACACAGAGGGAAGAGAGAGATACACAAGTAGACAGAGCAGAGTGATGGAGAGTTTAACACTGATTCTGACTTGAATCAACGAAACTGCTGCATCTGCACTGCACCTGGTTTCTACCTAGTTTGGACCCCTATAATGTGTGTGTGTGTGTGTGTGTGTGTGTGTGTGTGTGTGTGTGTGTGTGTGTGTGTGTGTGTGTGTGTGGTGATGACTGGGTGCCATGGATCCTCGCTGTGTTCTTGCGATTCTATGACTCACCGTCACTGCCGCACCAGGCTGCTGCTTTGGCATCACACACACTCAGCCACCACGGCAGCCAACTCCCACAGAGTCTGCGTGTGTGTGCTGAGAGAAAAAGAGAAAAAAAAGAAGAATTTAGACTAAGAGAAAGGACAACAACCAAATAAATAAATACATTCTGCTAATGCAAAAATCCTTCCCGTACAGGTTCTTTTTAAGGAACCTTTAAAGCGGTTTGAAGGAACAGAACCATCTGCGTGCAGCAGCGGGGAAGACAGGAAGTGAGATAAAACCTGCTGCTGAGATCAATGAGTCTCTGAGGACCAAAGCCATCAGAAGATGCCCCTGTGGATAAGCTCTTAATTTCATCCCAAATGCAACTCTATCTCCTGGAGCCTTTGGTTATGTCTAATTTTGGTTAATTTCCTTGAGAGGTGTTTAAATGTTGTTTGAGCAAATGACACTAAAGTCTCTTTTTTTTTCAAACAATCAACAGAAAGCAGGAATGAAAGTGTCATAAAAATAATATATTTTATTTTACACTGGATTTTGTATTATATAAAAGAACAGCTTGATGCACAGCTTGAAAAAAGAAAAAGCACCCACAGTGGCCAGAGATTCAGTTCAGTACAGCAGCAGGACTTAATGATTAATTTACCAACAGATGACGAGCCTACAGGGTCTACACAGATTACATAAGGTTAGAAGATCCCTCTGTCTACACACAAACACACACACTGAGAGACTCACAGTGTTAATGATGAACTGGTGTGGTCTGTGGCTAATTGGCTGCTTTGTTCTGGCTGTGTGTGTGTGTGTGTGTGTGTGTGTGTGTGTGTGTGTGTATGACAGAGAGAGTGTTTGCTGAGTTTTGTTATAAAAGTGCACACTCACTGTAGTCTCATCCACACGTGGGCAGAAAGCATTGCTCATATTAACACTTTGGTGTGATTATGCTGCATAAATTCACATTTTTACAGAGGAGGTTATTCGATTTTCATTCATGAGTCAAGTTAACCGGAGGTGCTATTTTCACAAAATTTAATATTTGTGATCTATGAGTTTGTAGCCTATAAAAAGCATTCATGGTAACTCTGAAAAGTCTCAACCAAGAGGTGATATGATAGCACCTGAGGCAGGCAGGAGAGGACACGCCCCTCTCAGGTGCTATCACTTCACCCAAACGACAGGCTACATACACTGCTGTCCTCCCTTTGTTCTGTTTCTCACCTCAGCCACGCTGTGTGCATTCCAACTTAAACCACACACAAAGATTTAGAAAAGAAATCTACAAAGAAAGAGAAAAGGTTCTGCAATTTGAACTGTAGGCTCAAATGCAGCCAGCCTAGCCACTAGATTTAGAATCTAACAGCAGTGTTTGATTGTAATTACCTTGTTTAAAAGTTATTTTGTGAACAGCTTTAATTGTTGGTTAGTCCAATCCAGTATTACTGTACTCAATCACATCCACCATCTAAAACAATTTAGAGCACTACAGGAATTAGTTCTTAAACCTGGAAGTAAGTTAGCATGTTAGCACCCTGGGATTTCAAACTCAGTGAGGGTTTTGAATGGGTTGGTTCATGCCTGAAATAATAGGTCTGTGGTTAACACAAGCTGAAGAGAAATTTTGTTGTACGACATTAAAACTTGCATGCATTTTATGTGTCCTAAAAAAGTGGTTGCTAATTTGGCTAAATGAGACTATGAGGCCGCGTTCAGAATACCAGCCAAAATCCGATTTTTAGCCTATCCAGATTGGAACTGGATGGCTCTTTTGAAGTCTGAACAGTCACAAATCACATGAATTCCGATTTTTGCGAACCGGAACGAAACCACCTTCGGGAGGTAGTTTCAAATTGCATTTGGACAGATGCGTCTCAGTCTGAACCGCTCCAAACACTCATATCGGTTTTGACTGTCCGTGACGTCACTCTACGCGGCACGCGTATTGCCGGCAGCGCGGGGACGAGGTGTCCACCGGCTGCCGGGCCCGACGGGGGCGTCCATCCGCCCGGTTTCTCCCCTGGTGCGTCTGAGATGTTCTGCCCCTCTACTGGACAGTGATAAGGCCAATATACTGCATATATTTATTTCAATTATATGACGTCTGACGCCGTTACGACGTCAGACACTCTGACGCCTACTGTGTACTGTATAGGTAGTTGTGTATGTATGGGAAGCACACTCAGCACCTGTAACCATAAATCAGTGGGCAATATGAGGGCACAAACAATATTAATACAGGTACGCCAGGTACATAATTGGTAAATAAATAGATGAGGGCAGAAGGATTCTGGTGAGAGGTCATGTGGGACAATGTGGACTGGGGAGGTGTAGATGTTCAAGGGACTAATGATTGAAAGATTGAGCTGAGGAAAAGAAGAGGGAGGGAGAAGGGAAAGAGAAAATTCTGTGTGCGTGCTACACTTGTTGCTTGTTGGCAAATACAGTAACCCTGATGAGAAAAGGAGCCGCACAAAGCCAAATAAAAAGGCACATGTACACAAACATGCTTGCACGATCTCGTGCATATCATTCTGCCTCAACACACACATGCTCACTCACCCTGCTCAACCAATCCTCCCTTATTCCTAATGAAAGCTTTCATTATGTCTATACGGCCACTACTTAGAGCGTCTCGCAGACTAATGATACCTATTTGCACCACTCTAAACTCTGACACCAAAGACTTCCACCGTAAATCACTCGCTACTCATTGCACTAATTAATAAAGCCGTGCCAGACTTTGTGACTCTGGGGGAAATTTAATAATGTTCACAGAAAAACCTTCAAAGTCAAACTTAATTATCAAAACGAAGGAGTCTGGGAGTTTGTTTTTGCTGATTCAGCAGAGAAGCGCAGGAGGTTTTTGAATGCGTTTATGCTTGCGAATGTGTGTGTGCACATTTGTTTGTCTGAGTGTGTGTGTGTGTGTGTGTGTGTGTGTGTGTGTGTGTGTGTGTTTGAGGCCTTGGGGTTGCAGGCCTTCAACCCTCTCAGTGGGAATGCACCCTTGTAACTGCTGAGGTCAAAACGTGGTGACCCTTTGGCTCCCAAGGAGTCAAAGGTCATCCATCCCCGGGGGAACCAGTGGCGACACCCCGGACCTACAGGCTTGACTCAACGGTTCCAACACTACATCGAACTTGACAGCCAAAACTTTACCCCGGCGAGGTCCAAGGAGGGAAAAAAAGAGTTTCATTCATCCCAACAGATTAATTAATTGCATAAATTGCATCGTGTTGAACCACGTCTGCTGAATAATCAGCTCTGAGACCTTCAGACGGACTCTTGCCCCCTTTGCAACTCGCCAGGCTCATTTAACCCGCTATTAGCCTGAGGACACAACACAGAGTGACCTCAGTTCACCACAACCAAAACAAAGACATTCACAAGGTCGCGTGTGTTACTCTTAAACGATTCTGAAACGTTTTGGAGCTGACAGAAAAATACTGAGGCAACAGTTTCCTGTTTTCTTGCCAAGAGGTCTGAGAAAAAGAAGAGATTTACAGGTTTCTTTCCAAAACTTTTATATCCACTCTGGCAAACTTTGGCATATCTACTCTGTATCTTAAAATCACAGCAAGTTCCCTGAGATAGCTATTGACACTTTCATTATTGGATGGACTGGCATGAAATGTAGTGCATTCATTCATTCATGGTCCCGAGAGGATAACTCCCTCTCCCTGTGGTGATCCTCTGACTTTTCCTCTTGTACCACCATGAGGTTGACATTTATGGTGTTAAAGTGAAATATCTCAGCAACTGTTTGGATTGTCACTAAATTAGGAACAGGCATTCATGGCCCCTGGGGATGAACCACAGTGGTAATCCTATAATCTTGATTTGGCACCACCAACAGAACAAAATTTCACTTTTTCTGATACTTTGGTGAATGACCCAAGACACGAAAAAGTGACATTCCCATAAGCCTCAGCTGTATTTTGTGTTTAATGCTAATGAGCCAAGTCTTGCATGCTAACATGCACAATTAATATGGTGATCTGCAAATTAGTATTGTCAGTGTGAGCATGATAGCATGCTATGTTAGCATTTAGCACAAAGCAGCACAATACTAGACAAACAAAGGCATTTACACACTTGAGGTGTTTTTCTTCACCATTAGTTCTCATATTAATACCTTTTCGAGTTGTTGTTTTTGTCATGAATACTTTAACGCAGAATGTGAATGTTGTGCGGTGAAAAAGCAATGTAATTCTTTTTTACAAATAAAAGTTTGTGCATTTTGTCAAAACGTACACTACAGTGAAGTCATAAGACAACAACACGGAGGCTCTGAACCAAGACTTCAAACTTTTTACTCCTTTCAATCATGACAAAGGCAGATCCACTCCTTCTTTTCCTACCTTTCACAATAAAAGCACAAGACACAAGAGAAAACTCAAAATCACTGAATATTTTACTGAAAGGAAACTCTATAAAATAGCTTATTGTAGCTTATGCTATATAACTGATCTCAGACAGATTGCCAAAAGGATCCGGGTAGCCGTTCCTCTGTCTGCACAAATCTATTTGAATGTTTTATTAAACAAATGTTGCAAAATTGCGTTACTGCTGATATGAATATATGCACCTGTTGTGAAAAGACCTTAACAGAGCTATATATTCATATAACTTTTCCTTCTCTATGTATAATTTTATAATTGAGCAACAAAAAGTGAGTTCATGTTGGGGGAACAACCTACCTACTGACTTTTATTTTGAATGACCTTCAACTGCCAAAATGCAAAAACAAGGCTACTTAATAGTATTTGTGTGCAAATTTGGTTTGTAAATGCCCTTTTTCAAAAGTCAATCAAATTAAGCACAATTTAAAGTGTTCAGTCAGAGACTAAATAGGTTGGCTGTTGGTTTGATGGATGTGCATTTCCTGCCAACCAACTCCCAGTCTAACACGAAACCATACATCATGTTTGATTATGTCCCTCTTTGAGTGCCCTGCAACTCTGACACCTCCTGGTTAAACTGATTGCAACCAAGAAGCGTCACAATCATAAGTCTGCAGCTTTAAATGGCACATTTATGTGCCGACCAACAGTCTGGTAATCACATTACAGACCTTTAATGTTGTTACTGGGCTCCCTCCAAATCCAGTTCTCAAGGCAACCCAAAGCAAGTTTCCTGTTTTATGCATAGCTAATCTTGTCCTTTTGAATAAAAAGACACGGTTTCGGTCTGTAATTCACTCCTGCTCCAGTCTGCGCTTGTACCAAGACCACCTAGGTGATATTTTCAAGTAGATCCTTGCTGCAGCCATCCATGCAGAATAAAGACACTATTCATTGACTTACTGGCCCGATTACTGTTGACTTAGGCAGAGGGGGAAGAAAACACGAAAACATATGCTGATTTAGACTGCTTCAGAACCTCCTGCCCTGCCTGAATGAATTTAAATGTGAGTTCAGAGTAAGCTGTCTAGCTCTAAATAACAAAATTTCTGAACACTATCCATTTCAAATTAATCAAATAAAGCAGTAATGCATAAAACGGCATTCCCTAATACAAAAAAAAAACACATCCAAAAAGAATGGCTTCTGGCTAGTTCAAGATAATCCGTTCTTCTTTGACCTCTCTGCTGTATTGTGTGATCTCAAAGTGTGTATAAACCTCTCCGGGCCTGCACAGTTTGTCCCTTACACCCTCTGATCCTTTGTTTACTGCAGATCATCTCTTAATGCCCAACTGTGTCCTGCAGAAAGACCATGCTTGTTATTCACACCCCATTGACTCACAATGAAACCCAACGTCGGGCCAAGCATGCAGTCCATATAGCAGCACAGCCACTCTTCTGTGCCCAGAGGGGGGTTAGTTATGGAAAGGAGGGAGGAAAATGACCATTGTGCATAACATAAGGTACGGCCTGTAACCTTTGCCCTCTCTGGCTCCACACTACCATGTCCAGTTCTTTCAGCTGGTTTTGATTGGAAGCAGGAAGGAATCTTGGTAAGATTGTTGCCAGCAGAAAGAGTGCTAAAGGTCACAGAAAAGCATACAATACGGCAACAATATCCTGGAATATTTAATTATTTTCCATTATAATCACATGAACATCTCATCAGTCTGCAATGGTAAAGCCACTAATTGACCGTTTGCTAAACCCCTCCCAACCATAACTAGGCGCGACAGGCCTGTCAAGCTTTGGATCACTCTGTATGTTGAAGTGGTGTACATGGGACAGTACAGTAGTAATAGTGATACTGTGTGTACAGTATGAAGAGTGTGTATGGGTTTTTTACCCTCTCTGGAAAAAAAAACATAGCAAAAGAGTAAAAAATTGCTGTCTGATTACTGCAGAAAATGTTAGTTTTGTGGGGTTAGCAAGGTAATCTTTTTTTTTTAAGTGTAAATGCTAACACTAGAGGTAAAAAGCTAAGGTTAGGCTATAAAGTTACATTACGTTAAAACGTCAGTACCACTAAGATGACAATGACATTTAATGCCACCAAAAGCATGTGTAGTCTCATTTAGCGACCTGTTATCAATGTCTTTTTTGACATATTTAAGATAAAAAAGCAAAAAGTCTCATTTCTGTATTTTGGACCAATTCCTGCAGCACTCTATATCAGAGTGTAGGCTAATGAAAGCGACTGAGTCCTGTTCTATCGAATTTGGGAGAATTTAAACCAGAGCAACCCCAGCCAAATATGTCTTGTGATCTTGAAGTGTGTCTTAAAATGTGTATAAACACATTGCTTAATCCTCTTCCTAAAAACCAAGGTTTAGGAATTCTGAGTAATTACAATTCTTACGTTTTTACTGGAAGCAGGGAAAAAAAGGAATTTGACTACTGGGAGCATTTCTGTAGATTTGCATTACTTGCAAAACCACAGCTGAAATACCCGCCTGCTTTGTTCCATGGATGTGTAAAGAGAACTGGACACAGTGCTGGAGGCGAGGCCCTGTTCATTTCTATGAAAGTTGCTCAGTGGCAAAGAACCAAAAAAGTGAAATTGGCTTCAAAGCCCAGAGCTAATCCTGGGGGCCGGCTCTGCAACTGTCCCAGAAACATCAGGCAACCTAATATAGTGGTATAAACCCAAAGTAAACAGCTTTGACTTAGCTTTAATTGCAAAAAATGAGTCAAAAGGATACTGAAATAACTACCTCATGATTTGTCAAAAAGTCACGGTAACGATTTATATTAAGGTCCTTGTAATAACCATTAACAAGTAATAAGGCCCTTGTAAGTCTTACAAGGCTTATTAACATTATTGTGTGTTTATAAGCTTATATAAGTGTTAATAATGGCATTACAAACACCCATGACCCACCCATTATGTCTTTGCCATGCCTTTATTAATCTTATTTTGTTTGCTTATTGATATTAAAATATACTTTATTGCTCATCTATTAAAAGTTAACTATAAGTTAACTATGCTTTTTGCAACTACCGGATCTAAAGCGAGACCAATGCCTTATTACTTGTTAATTAATGGTTATTAAGGACCTTATTATAAAGCGTTACCAAAGTCACTTTGACAGGTCTGTCGCAAAACAACTTCTTAAATGCTATTTTCTTGCTTGAGTTGAAAAAAATCAGCTTGTCTTAATATGCGAATAACACAAATCCTGCATGTTTTTTAATTACTTTGTATGTAATCACAACGTTTGGTGTGAACACACCATGAGAACAGAAAGCTTGCATAGCAGTACTGACTAAGAAGGTGGGGCTTAGCAAAGTCAATTCTCCTTGATGTGTAAAATAAATAAGAAAAAGGAGGATCAGCTAAATGTGTAAACAAAGATGGAATCAAGCAGCAGCACAGACTGTGAAGAAGGGGGCACGACAACCATTACAGCAGTAGAGACCAGTGGGGGGGTCATCGTAGCTTGATTAACCTCGTTTGCTTGAGTGACCACAAGTGTGCACACACACACACATACATGCATGTGTCTTCTCTTTGTGCATCGCCAATGTATGCCGTCTCTTGTGTGCATGCATGTGTGTTTACGTATGTGTGGGTAGCTGCCTGCTGTTTCATTGGTGTTCATTAAAGTCGTACCAGTGGCGTGGCCCCCTACAGCTAAAAGCTTAACGTAAATACAAGGGCCAGGCAACAACAGGGCTGTTTTACACTCGAAGCTCTTCAGAAGTCTGCTGCAATGCATGAAGCTAACCGCACATCCATCACATCAAGCAATGTCAAATTTATTTATAAAGCTTTTTTAAAATAAACAGGTTAATTACAAGGTGGTGTGCAGAGCAACAGACGACATCGCTCGGCAGCCTGAGGGGCTTTGTGGGCCGACATCAACCACATTAAGAGAGGCATTGTAACTGATGTGGCTTAGTTTGGCTCTGTTCAGAGAAAGTAGTAAAAGTGTTGTGCAGTAGGCTCATTAATACAACGAGCAAGTGATGCTCCAAATTCTGCAGAGCCACGGGATTAGCCAACCCTTTGTTTTAAAATCTGTGCATTCAGGATCGGGGGGAGTGCATTTTATGTGGATTTAATGTGGATTAATTATTCGGAGGGAAAATAGACACAAAGACCTAAATTATTGTGATGTTATTGTTCTCATTACAAAAAGTGTTTATAGTGTTCCCACCAGCAGTATATGTCACTATAGCATGCTAATTGCTTTAATTGAAATGTTTATTTGGTAACAATAGCATTGATATGACCAGTTTCTTATTTCCAACTACATTAACAAGATTCATTTAGTGACTATTATTGTTGTAAGAGATTAAGAAAAAGTTGACACCCCCAGGCAACTTATCTGGGTTTCTGTAGGGTGTTTTACCTATGTATGTAACTGGAAGTTACCCGGAATCATAGGACCATACGGTATTTTGTTCCTTGCCTCTATGAGACGCTCTATGAGGAGCATTTCCTAAATTAGCGCCCCTAGCAATAGCATATTTATGTTAAAACCCAGGACAAGACAAAACAAAACCTCACCGCGAAATGACAAGCAGGAGATCAACATGTCCTCATATTTAAATGTAACGCCACTGTTTTTCACACGTAACCAATGCTGTCAATCGATCTGAGTTTGGTTAAATTTGAAAACAAAACTACATGGTAAAGTTTAGCAAAAATGAATTTGGCATAACATGACTACTGCCAGATGTGATGCAGTTCCATTGGTAACATCAAATGTGATGTAGAATGTGACAAAACTTAGCACATAGTAGACTTTTGGTTTGACTTTCCCTAAACGGTCCTTGTTGTTCTTTATACTCATAACTCAAAATTGGTCGTAATAAGCTACTGTAAAAAACAACACATGGGGTTGTTGTTTGTTTAGGGGTGGACAGCCATGTAGAAGAACATAACAATACAGATATTGTCTGACAGAAGCAAAGGCAAGAGTACTGTGACATCATGCTGCATAATCTCCCAAGAACACAATATTTCTCTAACCTTAACCAATAATCTTTTAATGCCTAAACCTGGTGGCAGAACAATAATTTGTATGCATTTTAGAGGACACTGGCACCAGATCAGAGGAAGTCAATAATGGTTATTATGAAAGGGAATGGCAGACAACCTATTCTGCTGCTCAGTTCAGAGGACGTCTTTATTTGCTTTCTTCCAACAGAGTTCGACTTGCATGCAAACCTTTCCATGTTGGATTAAAGTATCTACCATGAGGAATGTGCCATTGAGGACTTTCACATGGGCAGCAGTGAATCCATCCAGTCACATGTTTGTCAAGATCAGATAAGTCCATAGTATCACCATGAGCGCTATAGGGCCAATCAATCAGCAACAGGATGACACATTGTCACTCTCTCTCTCTCACACACACACACACACACAAACACACAAACAAACTGTCTGTTTGTTTGTGTGTTTCCAGTATCCAAACTGAGATCTGTGTGTGCTCGATCACTTATATCATTTCCTCCACCACGCCCAGCTATTATAGTCTTACTGTGCCCAGTTGCTGCCAGATAATCACATCTTGAATTGGCAAAATGTCACGCCATCCGCTCCAACTATTTCTGGAGTCATGCTGTGTGCGCTGACATTTATTTTTTTCTTAAACCAACTGTTTGTCTGGACAGGAAAGGGACTAATCAAGAGATATTTTGTATAGACTATAACATTATGTATCCATAGAAAATGGTTGTCATTCCTTAGACCTCAACAGACAAACATGTCTTAAAAATGACTGCATCCACTTTACATTCCACAGAGTTTTCCGCTGACCTTTTATTTTTGATGACCTTAATGGCAGCTGAATGCCAAAATCCCCCCAATTTCAGTGCCATGCTCTATCCAGTGGGTTCAAACCTTGTTGTTCACTTTCAGCAGTGCCCTTTCTGTCTGAGTCCGCTGGGATTTTCACATTATGCACAAAGACGCCTCACATCGATCATCTGCCAGACAAACGGATGGACGGACAGACAGACAGACAGACAGACAGGCAGCTGTGTCTGAACTCTGAGTGACTTTTCATTCGTCCCGGAGCGAGAGCCCATCAGTCTCAGCTTGTAACTGTCAAACTGCAGCTTTCCTCAACCTATGAGACCTTGAAACACATGTGCACCTGTGGCAGTGATGGTTTATTTTAACATACCTCAACCTGTGGCAAAGTTTCACCCTTCTGGCCATTTTTACAGCTTACAACCGAATTGTAGTCATGCCTTAAAGATATGAATTTGATGCATGCTCAAAAACACCTGCTGCTATTATGATTAATTCATGTTCCAGTGATCTGATCCACAGTGGTTTACCATGGACCTCTCTTTGTTACCTGTGCCAAGGAGGCTATGGTTTTGGTTTGGTTTGGTTTGTTTGTGAGTTTTTCTGTTAATTAGTGTGGAACCCATTCACATTGTGACACGTAACGACTGCTGCTTTAAACATTTGATCCTGGCTGTTTTAAACACTTTAAAAACACTTTTAGTTAGGCACCAAAACCACTTGGTTAAGGACATACTATGCAGAAATTGTCCCAAACTTTATAAATGAAACATTCAACCTCAGCCTGTCTTCCCCAGCTCAACCAAAGTCAGAGAACGACCTTTGTCAGTTTGGCGTTTCACCTTGCTATATTTGCATTTGTGTGTCATCGTGTGCCTTCATAGTGACGTGCCCGAACATCGCAAAAGGACAGAAGAAAAGGGAAAATATTGGCACAGGGCAGGGTCTCTGCAGAGACAGACTACTCCACACATTTCTAGTGGACCCTTGATGATTGATAGGGGTCTATACATTGTTTTATTAGTACAGGATTAGGTTTTAACATACAAAAATACACATTTCGGACATAATTTCCATTAATGGGATGCAAACAACAGTCTCCAATTTAAAAGTCTTGGCTGGTTTTGCTTTCACTGTTTCCTCTGTGGCTTGTAACATCACATTGCTTCGTCATTGGACAAAAAAACTAAACAAAGGTTATCTGTGTTTTTTAGAAAGGTAAAATGCCAACATTTTTTGCTGGCATCTGGGCTGAACATTGCGAGGTGGGGCATGGCCTTGGTGGAGGTTTGAGTACCTTTCGAGTTTCAAGTAAAACCATGTAACTGTAGGGGCATAAATAGATGGCCCAGGGGCAGACAGAAATTAATTAATAATGAAACGAAAAATTCAAAAACATTTTTTTTTTAAAAGTGTGACCTCTTTTCCTGGAATAGACATCCTGCATTAGGATAATGCACTGACTTGTCTGACCGCAGTGGCCTTTGAACAAATCACTTGTGACGGGTTCACCAGTCTCAGCTGGGCTGATTACTCATCTCATTACCATGTCCTGTTTGGTAACTCTCCAAATATGTGGAATTTGGGCAAAAATAACTCACTCACTCTTATGGGAAATGACAAATACTACCTGAACCATATCAAAATAAAAGTAAATCACATATAAAAACAGTTTTAATTGGTTTTAATAACAAAATTATGACATAATCAGATTTTTTAAAAACCCTGTGAATCCGATCACTTGAGGATAACTCTTCAGGTTCGACGTCACCATGGAGACAGATCAATTATGTATGTAGCAGTGTGGGTTTGCATGCTGACGCTGACACTGCGGCAGCATGACACGGGAGGAACAGGCCTGCGGCAGGGATCAGGGATGTGAAAGCAATTATAGGTTTATGTAAACCACATTTACACAAGCCCAGCCCACACTCAAGCCTAATGTTCACACAACTCAGAATTTAACACACAGACACTGACATGCAGAAGAACCTGCTCACAGGAAGATAAAAACGTTGTAAAGTCTGTTAAGATGTAATTATTCGGGTCTTCAGGCCAGAGCTCCTTTCACTTAGCATATTAATTGCAATTGTTTTAAAGTGATAAATAATCCAACTTTTTTGACTTTTGATACAAAAGCAATTGACAAAGAAGTCATTTTAAAATGGTTTGATCAAAAATAAACAGTGTAAAGAAAATGAAGTATCATTTGATGTTGGCTGTGTTTAGAGGGAAACAAACCGAAGCTGGTTTATTCGATGTAAGAACTGCAAATGTCAAAAAGGATAAACACTGTTTAAGTTATACCAACTGTGTCTTTTGTTGTCAAAGGGGGGGAAGTTTCCTGAACTTAATACCCATTTCCTTTTTACATGCAAAGAGAAGATTCCCTATGAGTCCCTGGAGATTTGCTGTCAGACACGGTTGAAGCGCCGGTGGGTCAAAAGCCCCTCCACAGACCTGTATCTGCAGGGCCCCGCAAGTCTGATCTCATAACGAGAGATCCACCATGGACACAAATGTAAAAGCTGCCAATGTCACAGGGTTTAGGGTTTTTAGTGATGTCTAGAGCAGTTATTCTCAACCTTGGGGTCGGGACCCCAATTGGGGTCTTGAGATGATTTCTGGGGGTCGCCAAATCATTTTGGAAGTCAGCTCTGTCTCCACTGTGTTAATGTGTTTTAGTCTTTTTGGTCATTTTGTGTGTTTTTTGGTCATTTTGTGTGTTTTTTTGATCATTTTGTGTCTTTTTTAAATCATTTTGTGGTCCATTTGTGACTTTTTTGATTATTTTGTTTCTTTTTTGGTCATTTTGTGTCTTTTTTTAGTCATTTTGTGTCTTTTTTTGGTTATTTTGTTTCTTTTTTGGGTCATTTTTTGTCTTTTTTGGTCATTTTGTGTCTTTTTTGGTCATTTTGTGTCTTTTTTGATCATTTTGTTTATTTTTTGGGTGATCTGAACTGTGCATGTGAGATTCTGTTCAGTGAGCGAGGGTCGCGGACAACATGCATATTAAATTGGGGGTCGCGACTCAAAAAGGTTGAGAACTACTGGTCTAGAGCATGGATAAGCCCTTAGGTTATGTGTTTTAATGAGCCACAAACAAGTGACATTCATTTCCAGGAATGGAAATGAATATAATAATACTGCTCTGTGCCCTATATACTGCAGCCTCGTCTACTCTGCCCTCGTCATTATCACAGATTACACAAAGACAATACACAGACAGAGAGCAAAGAACCACCCGACCCCTCCTTCCCCTGACATGACCCCCTATACTGTACAGTCCCATCCCCCCACGCACAATGTGTGTGATGCAGCATTCATAACTTTTCTCTATACACCTCTTGTAAAATTTCTAGACATTTTTCAAATACTTCAATCTAAAATGACTTTTTCTCAAGGAAACGTCCACTGAATATACATTAAAACAGTCTATCTAATGACGAGACCCCCCCCCCCCCTCCTCCTCATCCCTCTGTCATTATCTCCCCTCATCCAAATAATATACAGACGGAGCCTTAGCCTTAATTTGACCCCAGTGTCACCCCGACCCCCCACCTCCGTCTGTATGTACAGACGATGCGGGACAGCTTGAGAAACAATGGGCGAGTTTTCGAAAGCCCCGTCTGCGCCATCTCTTTGTTTACATCGTCCTTGTTATGAAACACATGATAGGTCTGAGTCTCAGAAGCCATAACGGAAATCAATCAAGTTAACTTTCAATTTTAGCTAATAAAAGTCCAGAGAAAGCACAATTATATACTTGGTAATTGTAGATCTGACTATTATTGCAAATGTAGTGTATGTAGAAGTTTATTTGTGGAGTCACAGATCATGCCAGCATGATCAAATCACAAATTCTTCATGACGTCAACTTCCCTCTGCAGTACTAGCTTTTTTTTTTGTTTTCTTGGGAGTTCAAAATGTTGATCCGGTAAGTCAAAGTGAAAAAATAATTATCAGGTCATATGGGTGAGGTTGTGCTGGAAAAATGATACCAACATGGCATGATAAACATTTTTAAGAGATATATACAGTGTTCTGACCTGAGGACTATCAAAATACTTTTAGTTGGAGCTGAGCAGTCAGAGCATCTACATCCATCCTCTTTTGGGAATAATTTATAGAGGCATTGTCTGTAAGTACAGTGTTAAAAAGATGATTATATTTGCATTAATGTTTATATTTGTGTAGATGTTCGGCAAGGTTTTTTATTTTATCTCCTATTCATTGCTCACTTTGTGACTTGTTCGTTAACAGTCTCAGCTAACTATGTTGTATTACATACAATGTACATGTATTAGATAGGCCTTTTGGTGATAATACACATGTTGTAATGTACATTAGTGAGGTTTATCACACTAATTGTTTATTTTATATTCTTTCTTCATTTCAGTTTTATCCTATTCTCATGCTGTCAATGTAAAACGGTGGTACGCAATAAATCCATCATATATTGACTACAGTGTGTGGAAGGAGTTATCTGTCTGTCTAGTGAAGGAAGGGGACTCTTTGATTTTTCATTTTTGACTGTATGTTCTGCCCTCGCCAAAAACTGCCAAAATATTCCAAAGGGTTAAAGGTCCCATGTTGTAAAAAAAACTTGCATCTCTTTCATGGATTAGCCTGAAAACCCTGCATTAACCTTTCATAGCAGCTACAAGTTCACTTCTCAGATAATATTCTCACCCATTCTGGGTGAAAACCCCGTATCATACAGACACTATGGAGGGCTTTAGTGCCCCTATTCTCATCACTTTAACAGGTAAGCTGACCAACAGGCCAACCTGAGCATATTTCTTAAACACAGACATGCATCTCTGCAGACTCTCCGAGGACCTGAGATTAACGAGGAGAGAGGTTGAGTTTGAGAGGCTTCGGTGACAGGGCTCTCTATCTGTCTCTCTCCTCGACCCCCTGGAGTCTCACAAAACGCAGAAGGGCCCCAGTTGGAAGCGCACATATAACCCCGGCATGTACGCACTCTTCTTTTCCTCTGTCAGACACACACTCCTCTTGAGGCAAGTATATAAAACATTTAATTGCAAGCCTTTGCTACGCAGGGGATAATCCTTGAGCGTATCTGCCCAGCAAGGACATATTTTGTGGACAGCTGGAGGATGAATCACAGAGAAATAATAGGACAAGACAAAGAGAGGGAAAAAGAGAGAACAAGCAAGGCAGACCCTGTATATTTACGATTAACAGAAGGTAGCCAGTGAGCCACAGTTTTGTGAATGGATAGAGAAGAGCTGCATGTGTTCTTCATGTCAGTTGTTATTTGGAGCAGAGCATAGGAAAGACATACAGGACTGATTTCAGCTGGACTTGAGGCCACTTTGCTCGGGACAGTGTTTATGCTCTGCCGAGTGGAAATCAATGACATGTGTGGGACATTTGTAGCCTAATCCCCCAATGATCCACTTTACAAATTTGGAATATGGTTTTAACTGATCCCAGGACAGCTTTTGTGTGTTTAGAAAAGGTTATAGCCGAGTATCAAGGTCCCGCCCATACACATGCCTGACCAATCACGAGTCAACACAGCTGTCAAACATGCCGTCACACCCCTGCTGAGTAGCATCAGATAGCTAATTAAAACCAAACTCGTCATTAAAAAACACCTGAACATCTGAGGGAAAAAAATGTTCTTGATGTTTTTAGTTTTGTCCACTAATTTGGAGGGGGCGGAGCTTATATTCTGCAGCCAGCCACCAGGGGGCGATTGAGATGTTTTGGCTTCACTTTTATGTTGTCCATCTTTATATACAGTCTATGGTAGATGAGAATTATAACAACTTTGGTGATACCTTGACTTTTCATGACATCATCAGATCAAATTTGGTTTATGACAAAATACCTGCAAGATTATATTCCCATCAGCCTCAGCTGTACTTCCTGTTAGCAAATACTACTGTGCTTAAATAATTTGGTGATCATAGTAAGCAGTATACCTGCTAAACCTCAGCATGGCATTGAGCTTGTTAGCATGATGATGTTAGCATTTAGCCCATAGCATTGCTGTGGTATGGCTCTTAGCCTTGCTTTTTTCTGACACATTATATACAGCACTTGCATTATATAAAAGGGACAGATGTTTATTTGTAAAAAATAATTACCAACCACAAGAAGAGATGGTATAAAAGTACAGAGAATGGCAACAATAATAGCTCTTTACCTTGTGTTTTTGTGCACTGGTGGCAAATGTTCCATTCTATTGCTGTTTTAGTACTATCAACAATAGCAGCAGTAGAAGATGTATTGCAGAAGCAGAATCACTTACCCTACTGAATGTACAGTGAGCATGTTTACAAGCATGTGAATATGTTTGCATTTGCATTAGCATGTATATACTGTATGTATATATGAATGGGTTTGTTCCTGTGCATGCATGTGTTCGCTTTAACTAACTGGGATACAGAGAGAGGCTGTTCTCAGGACCCAGTCCCTCCTCATTCCTCTACAAGTCCACATGTGTTTTATTAGCAGGCAGGCCGACCGGACTGTAAATTCCAATGGCGGGCTGGCCTGGGGATACGTGCAGCCCGAGGTTGAGAAAGAAAGATCACAGAAAAAAAATGACAGGCATGGGAGGAATCACCTCTCTTGTTCTCTCGATTTTTCTTGTTTTTTTTTTGTTTTTTTTTTTGCATGTCTCCCTACATCAATGCATGTAGGATATCTCTCTGCTGTTTCAGTTTCTGTCTCTCATTGTCAACATTTCTCTCTAATACAGTTTATTTTATTTCCGACTCCAGTTTGCATGAAAATTCTTTCTGGCTCTTTGTCATTCTGTGTCTCATTATGTATTTTTCTCATATTGTTTCTTGTCTCTGCAGCTCCCTCTCTTGTTCTCTTCTTCCCTCCATCTGCTCTCTCTCCTCACTTTGTTTCCGTTTCTGTTAGTGTAACACTCTGCTCTTGTTCTGCGACTCCAAAACCGCAGCATTCCCACAACAGCAAACACTTATGAGACAAGAGCTGCGGCTTAAACAATGGTTTCCGTTTGCCCCGGGACAAAATAACTCACACACAAACTCTCTCTCAGTCTCCCTCTGTCACTCCAGACACACACACATAAACACACACTCCCACACAAACACTCAGACGCACATTTCCACGGCCCAGTACCTATCATTAAAATTTATGTTAGCTTGCTAATTTTCCAGTCTCTTTCCTCTCCATCAACATGACAATCACAATTAGAGCGTGACATGGCAGGTCGTGACCTGCACCCCTCTGATGCCCCCTGAACCCTGACACCCTCCTCGGGGTGATCGGTTTACACACACACATACACACACACACACACACACACAGAGCCTGGACCACTTGAAAAAGTGCAAGTGATAAGGTTAAACCCAAACATAAATATTTAAAGAAATTTGGTTTGGTTGCAAATACGGCAGATGCGATGCTACTTTATATCCCTGTATGCAGTATGAAGATGTGTTGAATTGTTAGCTCAGCTTAGCTTAGCCCAATTAGAGGATTCCTGTGGAACTAAGTACCACAGAGAATTTGCTAAATTCACCTTGACACCTCTCCAAAGATGGATGCTTTACCTCAGCTAAGCCACCTAAATCAATAATTTCAATGCTAACAAATAAATCACACATTAGATTCGATCCAACCCCGTGTACACAGATTAACTGCCACTGCAGCTATGTGTATTTAAAATAGCATAAAACATGCCTGTACCAGTGTACCACTGAACTAAAGTCCAAAATCCCTGGTCCTTTCAGCTTTGTTTTGATAGCCCCCAATTTCAGAAAGAAATATGTTGTTTGTTAGCTGTGAGATGCTCTAGTGTGTTCACCAACTAGCTGCAAACTTTGTCTGCCTGCTGTTTGGTACTTGGCAGGAAGTATACAGCTGTTCTTTTGGGGGATATTTGCCTGAAATGGCCATGGACTGTAAAACCAAAACAATGAACTGAAAGACACAAGAACAGTCTTTAGAACCGACAACAACAGCAAAGCTGGGTGTTGAATCTCTGTGGATTTGGGTTTTTACATTAGAGAAAGTCAGCTGATCCATAGTTCCTATCATCTAAAACATTAATGACATGACATGTCATTTCTCATTTCACACTGCTGCAGAATCTCTTTGTATCTGAGCATAGCTGCCACTTGAATTGCTTCATAACTCTACTCGACATCCAATAATTGGTCTAAACTTGGCTAATCTCCCCCTTAAACAGTCTACTTCCACAAGTAAATTGCAAGCAGATACATAGAAAACAGCATCCATGAGTTTGTCTGGTGAATGTTACTGATTTTCCAATTTACCCGAAGCCAAAGACCAAAGTATTATTAAAGTCCTTTGTTGGCAGAAAGTTTGTTGGCAAAACAATTTTTATTATTCTTCAGCAAAAAAAGAGTGTTTATACATTTTTGAATGAGTTTCACTGTGTTAAGTTATGGGGCTTACTGTCAAAGTTTAAGTTATATAGTAAGTCAAGTTGATTTAGGCATGCATTACTGATGAAAAACAACAACGGTGGAGTTCTCCACTCTATCCCTTCAAAAATGAATCTATGTCCAGGGATTTAGTCAGCATTACTTATGTGTCTCCACTACAGTAAACGATATTAAGCTCAATCCTGCCACCAAATTCAATGAAATAACTTTTTACAGATCTTGAATACACAGGAGTCAATAGGAGAAGCAGGAAGAGCTAGGAGGTAAAAAACTTCTCTTGAAGAGTTTACGAGTGGTGACGCCATTGTGCTGTGCAGTTTAATTACCTCTCTACCACCAGGCCTGGTTCCCATTATGTCTGCTAACAGCCAGCTCTCCTCTGCGCTGCTCTCCTCCCCGCTGCCTTGTCCTCAGTTGGCATCTCTTCCACCACAAAAAAATACTCATCTCAACAACTCTTTCATTCCTGCATTGAGACTCGCAGTCCTGTTTTTTCTGCAATAAGTTAAAAATGTAAAGTTGCACTTCTTTAAATTAAATACAGTTGGTGTGAAGAATTTTCTAATCCTACATGTGGTGTACTTATGTAGAATGTCAGTCACGATGGGATACCTGCATCGTGCTGTGCTATAAACAGCAATAATCAGTGTGCTTTTCCATATGACAAACTTGGCACTGAAACAGGCGCTGCATGTTGTGGATGTGTTTGAAGCTAAAAGTTTGGCAGTTCTCTGGAACTCACCCAAAATATATTAAGATGGACAGTGTGTGACTCCAACCTATGTGCATGTGAACTGAACAGCGCATTCATGCCATATTCTCCACTTTTTTCTCCCCCCCCCTCACATCTTCGAGGACAGGATGTGGACACAGTGTTATACCACTAAGCTAAAGACAAACAGCAATGAGGATTGAAATCAAACCGAGGGGATTTAACACAAGCCTTTACAGAGGAGAGGATGTGGTCACAACACCCCGTCTCTGAAACAAAATAGCATTATACCATACAATATCTGGATGACGTATGTACGGATGTTTGCAACACACTCTGAAAAGAAAGACAAATGTTCATTGTCCCAAAACTCTGGAAACAAAAGCATCCTTTTCCAATGCATAGACCTACGTTGTCTCAGAATGAGTTAGCATGATGTTCTGTGTTGAGAATGTGCCCATTCACCTAATTTGGTCCAGACTGAAAAGTCTCAACAACTATTGGATGGGATGCTATGAAACATGTACATTCATGGTCCCAAGATGATGAATCTTGTTGACTTTGGTGATCCCCTGACTTCTCCTCTTGAGGAACCATGAGGTTGACATAATTTTTGTTTTGATCAAATGTCTAGACAACCACTGGATTCATTGCCATGGCATTTTGTACAGACTATCATCGTCTCCAGAGGATGAACCCCAATGACTTTTTTGATCTCTGAAGCCATAGACTATTCGGTCCAATAATGATTTAGCCTCTGGGGACAATGGCTTATATTTCTGTGGTTCTGATGTAGCTAATGTATATCCAGGCCAAGACTTCATCATCCATGAGCCGGTCATTGTTTCCAATCTGATTAGCAACTTCATCAGTACTTTTTGTTGATGTTTTAGCTGCAGATGACGTCCCAGCTAATCTCTATAAACATAAATCTACATATAAATCCAGATAATGAAACGGCAAATAAAAAGCTACATCGTCATGAGACGATTGGTTCTGAGTTTGAATTTCTGCAAATTCATTCTGCCTCACTTGCTCTCCACATGGGCTGTTTACCTGCCTTCAACCAAAGCCCATTCAAATGTGATTGGTCAGTATTACTCGTACTAAAAAGAAAGTACAAACAAAATTTGTTTCAGATATTGGGGGCACTTCCTGCTCAGACCCGGAGGGTGCTGCCTGGTTTCAATGGCAATTTTCAAATAGTTTTCAACCTTCCTAATAATTTGCTTGCAGGCACGTTACAGTTTGTGGCTGCCCAATCACATACTCATATTCAAATTAATGTTGTCATTGCTGGCAACGCTTTGTTTCTCTGTTTGCACGCTTGAATGCAATTCTGGTTCAAATGACGTCCATTTAGCATCTTGTTTCTGCAGCTGAACACACATTTGAGTACAGAGGTGAGGATGTGCAGCCGAGGCTAATTTGATGACAGGTCATGATGCTTCATTTAAAATGAGCACTGTTTCCCATTACATACACTCAGCTGGGGGGAATCTCATGAAGCAAACAGTAAAATGGTGTAATTGCAAAACTTTTCCACAGGTTAATACACAGGTTAATGAACTGGAAGAGAGCCACAGGTTAATGCACTGCAATAAATTGGAAAATAATTCCTCCTGTACAGCCCAAAACTCTTTAGTAGGAAGGGATGTTTGGCAATGAATCTCACTTGCCCATGTCATCTCCTGCTGCCCCTTTAAGAGGTAACACCCCTCTGTCTCATTACCTGCAGGGCTTTAGGGTGAAGAGGATGTGGTCTGCTTAGCCAGGATTTACTAATGTTTTCCCCCCAACACAATGTGCAGACTCCAGCTGTGGGCACAGACACGCAAGTTCATGTACTTCTACATGTGCATGCACACACAGACACACACGATTAGCCCAAGACAACTGATCAGGCACGCCAAAAAAGATAACTAAATATAGATAGGTAGAGGAAGAGGGAAGTATGTACTGGCCTCTGAAGTATTATCACAAGTAATCTCACGCATCAGAGTACATTATTAAACTGAATGTGTGTTTATCAGTGTGAGTGGGGGTGCGGGCAGCCATTAGTTATTGTACCTTTGAAATACAGTATGGTCATGGTTGGGTCAGCCCATAAAAATAGAACGAGAGCAGAATATTACCATTCAAATCAACATAGCAGGATGGTCAGAGCGTGAGATTTTTATGTTTTGCCATGTGTGACCACACTTTCGTAGGAGCTTCTGTAAAAACTGACATGTTGTGGACTCACTGAGGAGTAGAAGGAAGAATCGAGAGCCAGCCACTAAATTAGTCAAATTGAATAACTTGATGCTTTATCCAAGAGTAACAACCTTTTATCGACTCATTTTCATGAGCTGAGTCCACATGGCAGACTTAGCTAGCTACCTAGCCAGCTGTTACACTTCTTACAGAAAATGAGCCAAACAGGGTGCTGGTGGCCAACGAGATCTAAAGGTCCCTCCGCTTCACTTGCCGCCACTAGGAGACGACTTACCAGGTGGAAAGCTATTGTCATTTCCTGAGACGAACGACTTGTACGTCTCTGAGCTGCCAACCGACTTTACAGCTCCACTGACGTGACTTATCACCATAACAACTGACAACAATCACCATTTTGTTACGTACCGGCCAGATAACTGCGGCAAACATAAGTCCATTCTACTCTTTCTATGGGTCAGGCAGCAGTGTGTAGGCAGAGACAGAGACGTAACTCATATCCCTACATGTAGGGCAGAAACACTGTGAACAGTTGGATTTACACTGTGAGTCAGGGCGTCACGGGGCATTTCCTGGCTCCTTTTTCATCTGAACTGAGAGTGGGAGAAAGACAAGAGACACATGAAATGAAAAGAGAGAGCAAGAGAAAGAAGCAGAGGCGTAGGATGTGACAAATGGGACAGCGAAATGAGGAGTAGGCTGTGGGAAATAAAGGAGGGGGAAAGATATGATTAGTGCTTAGCCTTAGCTCTCTTTGTAGCTTGTCCAGGCCATCTCCTTATCTTGGTCGGTGCCACATTCCAGCCAAATGCAGCACTATGTCTCCTCGCTCTGTCTCTGAGATGCTGCTAATGTAGCCATTATCTCTGTGATTTGATGATAGGGGATGTCCAGCAACACTCTTTCCACTTAATTATAAACTAGCCAGCCTCACCCAGGTCAGTGTAACCCGGCTGTCTTGTCAAAACGCTGCATCTGAAGAAAGTAATTTTGCTACGAATGTCCAAATGAATATGTAAGTATGAAAAAGATAGCTAGCAGTTCCCACATGACAGAAACTAATCACTACACCCTCCCCACATATGAAGTATTAGCAATTTGTATGAGTCACCGGAGATGTTGCCAGTTTTTGGAAAAAGGTCAGACATGCCTAATGCAAAATTTTGAGACAACCGAGAAGTGGAAGCTAAGTGGGAAATATGGCCTCCGTGCAGGATTGCGATTACATTGGAGAGCTCATCATTCATTCCCAGGAGGTGAAACGTAGCCGTGAGCAGAAGGACCAGCTTGACCCTCCAGTCATCTGAATAATTGCTCTAGTGAGGAGTGTCTGGTTTGATACTTGGGATGGAACGAGACAGAAACAAAGAGAAACAGAGTCCAACAAATGATCTATTGTAAAGAAATGTTGATTAATGTCAAGAGAAACTGTGAGAGAGAAAGAATGAGAGACGGAAAGATAATGGACTAATGGACTGGGATGGGCCCTAATAAGTCTGCAGGTAGGGCTGATGCTATCTCTCTGGCAGGCATTTTCCTCACCACAGCAGATAGTAAATCACTCACACTGACTCAGAAATGCCTGAGGGGGTTGGCCGTCCTCAGATGCTAAACATTTAACTTTACACTGTGTATACAGTACAGAACAAGTACAGGGTGAGACCTTAGCAAACCAGTTTGAGCTAACAATCACTAACTGTGAGCAAGGAAAAACATGACTCCTTCAACTGAAGGCAGAATAACTTTTAACAAGAAACATATTCCCCAAATGTTCCCAATGATAGTTGCCCATAAAGTTGGAAAAAAATATTTTTTCCCCTCTGTGACAATGTGATTTCTTATTGACAGGCTTGAATTAATCTTTGCCAAAAGTATCACAATGAAAATGAAACCACAATTACCAGAGGATTGTGTCTGAAAACAAAATTATTCCGACTTTATGGACGACCGTGTATTATTTGAATAAGTTGTCTTCACCGGAAGGTTTTGTTGTCAGCTGTGTGCAGCAAGGAAACTAAATGGGAGCTTGATTTTACGGGGTAATCCCAATGTTCCCTAATTTCAATTACATTTTCCTCCCAATCAAAAATAGGCCCTTAGGGTTGGGGCACATCACACCTTGTTTGGTGGAGTTCTGAAAAACTAAAATCTTTCTTACACAGTTTCCAGGTATCAAGCCTCCTTGAATAGCAGGACTGGACAATTTAAGCTGTTAAGAATAAGAATAATAATTTTCTAAGCTATTTTTTTCCATCTGTGAAAAGGCATGAAAGACAGTTCAAATTCATTAATCTGAGGGAATATTGACACGGTCCAGATTTTATAGTGAATGCACATATTGAAAAAGTCTGTATTAATACAAATGTGTTATCAGTTA
The DNA here is from genome assembly GCF_030273125.1 of Centropristis striata. Lineage (NCBI taxonomy): Eukaryota > Metazoa > Chordata > Actinopteri > Perciformes > Serranidae > Centropristis > Centropristis striata. The sequence goes on along the minus strand of NC_081538.1, from coordinate 8,751,802 downwards.
TCTAAATGATATTTATAGTATGTTATCAGTGAAATTATAAGAGAATTTAAGACTTAATTGGCTGAAATGAAGCTATAATCTGTATTTAACTTGAAAATCTGATGTGCCGGAAACAGACTTGTGCCAAGGAGCAAACTGGATTTTGTAAATCAGGCTGGCAAAAAGGTGGGTGCTTATCATAAGAAGTTCAGTTTGTTCCTTCAACACTTTGGCAGAATTTCCCCGGTCACTCATCAGGAGGAAATGAATGGACTTCCGCTGACTGCTGATGGTGTTGTTTGCAGTGTGAACATGGAGCTGGGCCTTGTGTCCACCAAGCGCCTCTTTTTTTCTTTTTTTTTAGCTCTCCATGTTAAAAGATGCTTCTCGGAAGTCATTCGAGATAAATCATTCACAACTTAATTTTGTATGTGCTCTGTGGACCGTCAAGAACAACCAAGAGTGCCTCCTTTTCTTTAAGACTATGGCATTGTATAGAAATTCCCAAAGCAGTCTCAGAGGGGTTCATACCGCCGCAGGATTCTGGCTCCGAACCACTTCTCATTGTAACACATAAGTGAATAAGGACACAGTTGGGTAACCAACATGTGTGTGTTTTTTCAAGAGTCATGGCTTGGAGGAAAGAGTTTTCACATTGGCCCAGACCTCCTGCTGCTTTCTGAGTAAGTGTGGAAAGGCTCATTGCAGAACACTTAGGAGGGCAGTATTTCTTCCTTTCAGTCGGTTGTGAACGCTAAACTTCCAGCCAGAAACTTCAAGCTTGTGTGCAGAATTAATTTGAAAAAAGAAGGGAGGAAATAACAAAATAGACAAGATAATTTAGAGCAAGAGAGTACTGGCAGGAAGAAAGTGGAAAATGTAAGAAACAAGAGGGTGAACTTTTTATTGCTTTGATTTAAGAGGCGGGTATCCGTCAAATGGGAGGAGGATGTGGTTTTTATAAGACAGAGCAGTAAAAGTGAGGTGGATACCTGAGTGCACTTTAAATCAATAAAGGGATTTTTGCACGGAGGAATGAGGATGGCACTGCTGAGGATATTTACCTGCTGGATCATTAAGGTGGAGCTGAATTCTATCAAATCAGATTTAATACATAACACCTTGCTTTATTGCTTCAATCGATTCAACAAACTAGTTTCACTGAGCACTATGGATCATTTGGTTTGTTTTTACTTTCTAGCAAAAACGTATCAAATGCATCAATGCAATCCAAGAAGCACAGGATGAACACCAAACCATAAACATTGCACACAGAATCATAGTGGTACAAACAGAACAACACGTGTGATTCATGGCAGCAGGCACGTAGCACGGCTGAGACGTACAATGTCAGCTGCCCCTTCCCTATGTGTTGTTTTACTGCTTCACCATTCATCTTCCCATTCACACAACTATGCACTACCATTTGTCTGTGTTATGTTGGAGGATGTCATAAATCTGACCACTGAGAGTGTGTGTGTATGCACTTATGTGTGTGTTTGCATCTCTGGTTTAAATTACAAAACAGATATGACTAAATGTGTTTCCTTGGATCCTCCGATCGCATTATCCCCATCAATCAGTTACCTAGCAACACCGTCACTAATAAAGAGCATTATGCTCATTTATCCATTTGAACACAGTTGTGCTTTAATCACGCCAAGGCCAATAATTGTTTTAAGATGCTCTTGTGCTTTCTGGCCATCTTGAGAGGTTTAACAATGAAAACCCTGCAAGCTTTAAGGAGCACAGGGGGATTTGGGAAACGAGAATGGAGGAATTTTGTTCCAAATTAGAAATCAACCAAATAAATTGCTACAGCAAACCTAATTGGTGGTACTGAGTAGAGTTCTATAGTGCTTCATTAAAAAAAAAGTCTTGCAAAATGGCAACACCTAAATACCTTTCTTAAATCCTTGGCTGGCAAGCATTTTTACAGAGTAGATCATGTAAAGCAGCTACAGTCAATATTTTTATATGAACAATAGATCACATAACTACATAACGACGCCATAACTAAAAGCATCTGGCTCCTCTGTTCTCACTCCAGCTTCCAAATTGCTGAGTCCCTCTCAATCTTTAAGAAGGGACTAAACACCCAGCTCTATCACTACGGATATTAAAAAAAGGAAAGAAAAGCACTTAGACGTAAGCACTTACGTCCTATTGGACTCAAACTCAACCCATGGCACTTACTCAAGTGTTGTCTTCTGACTAGTCAAAAGAGCTGGTTCTGTGATTGGAGCCAGGTTGGACACACTGGAGGAGGTGGTGGAGAGATGCACTGTCAAGATGTTCGAGTCCATCTTGAAATACCCGGATCAACTGCTACACAAAACCTTTATGGACCAAAAAAACAGCAGTGGACGGCTCCTCTCTCTCCGTTGCAGGACGGAGAGATACAAAAGATCCTTCACACTGCAAAAAAGCCAACTTGTATTTTTTGGCCTAAAACAGTGATTTAATTTGGTAAAACTTGGAAATATTACTGACATTTAGGGCAATAATGTAAGTTAGCACAACAAAGGAAGCCAGTTGTCTGCTCAAAAACAAGTTTGTGAGTTGTTGTTACTTATATCTTTAAGTTGGGGTTCAAAACAAGGGACAATAGTTCTGCTAACTCTTATTTCTTTGTTGTGAAATTCGGTCATTAGCGAAAGCTAGCGGCTAACTGATGCTAGCGGCTAACTGACACTAGCGGCGCTTCTTGTTACAGCTACAAGAGTATCCATTAGCGTATCAATGCTAACTCAAAATTGTGGTCACAACATTAGCTGACATTTCATAGCGGTGTTACAATCGTGCCAGAGAAATTCAGAGTTGAGCAAACTCAAAAACATTCAAAAACTCAAAATATTTAGTTTAATTGTCCAACTTAAAATTTTATTGAAGTTTGTTGCCTTGAAATTTTGAGTTCACCCAACTTTTCTTTTTTTGCAGTGCACTCCTTCAGCCAACAGGCTGTCTCATTCTTCCAGAGATTCTACCAGACTAACTGAATTTCCCCTCGGGGATAAATAAAGTAATTTTGATTTGATTTGATTTGACTTGATCTATGCTTGTGTTGTATGAACTCTCAAATGTACGTTGCTTTGGATAAAAGTGTCTGCTAAATTAAGAAGGGGTTTGCTCCTTATGTACCCATAGAGAACTCTGACCCCTATATTTGTAGTTCAACTGAGCAAGCTTGGTACTGGCAGAACATTACTTCAGCCCATTCCAAAAAGCTTTATTTAAGCTTTTTGAGGATCTGGTCTGGGTGTTCATTACAAATATTGAGGGTGATTCCAGATTTTATACAGTATATTCGATGGGACGCAATACCCCATTTCAGCTATTTACAGTTGGCTGTGAACTGAATGAAAAAGGTATCCTTGTCTGGGCATTTTAATCTAATGGATACAAACAATTTACAATGCAAAATGTCCAAAGCGGAGATACATTTTTACATGTTCACAGTGTGTAGTGTGGGTCAAGTCTCCATCTGTAACTTATTTGGTTCTATGTCACTGCTTTGCATCGCTCTTCCTCTTTTTTTTTGGATTTGATGTCAACACCTAGATACCTTTTTATCTAGTTTCCTTTTCATATTTGCACATTTTAACACTCATGTTGCAAGTAACACTTGCTTCTGCAGAGATCACACTGGTGAATTACAAGTAAGGGAACTCCTATTACCTCTCTCTCTCTCTCTCTCTCTCTCTCTCTCTCTCTCTCTCTCTCCCCTAGTCTGCGTGATCGTCTGGTATGGCAGGAATGTCACACATCACACACGCAGACGCAGCAGCCGTCACGGCGACCACACACTCCAGTTTACGGTCAGTTGACAAGTGGATTATCAGACCTTGGGGTACGGGGACACCAGGCACGTACACACACACTCAAAAGTATCTATTCAGAATTATATTTTGTAAAAAAAAGTACAATAACGGGCAACCCCAGTGGATTTTTTTCCTCTGCAGTATTCCCAGCAAGGCTTACCACCCATCACCTTCACACAGAAAAAGCCCGCCAGCCAATCCTTCCTGTAGACACTTCAAATGATAACTATCTCACTCCCCATATGCGTGTTGGCTCACTGTTACACCTCAGACACAAAGCCCCTGGAGCAGGTCAGCAGACAGGGGTCAAAGATCAGTCCGTGTACCTAATGAGAGACGGAGACCGATGGAGTTACAACACCAGAGTGAGATGATCTGCTATGACATTGAAGAAAAATGTCCGAAACATGGACATGAATGGAATCTCAGATGTTTTTTCTCATGGTGAAAAGGCCACCCAATTGGAAGACTGAGAGCTAACCGTAGACATCACGGAGCTGGTCATCATCCATCCTTGTAGATATGTTGATTTTGGATTCATCCAGAGGAAATGTCATAATGCTTTCTTAAGAGTTCAGCTCCCATCTGATGAGGTGCATATAGGCCTCATGCATTAGGTTAATGTGATTTCAAGAACCACTTTAAAAACATGGGAGTGGACCGAAGGGCCAGGTCTGTTTCTCTGAACTAGAGAGGGAGGAGAGCAAAAGATACAAGAAGTTAAAAAAAGACAGATGTATACTGTTTGTAGAGAAATTAAAAGCGTAGTAGGAGCTCATAAGGGAAGGAGAGAAGACAAAGGAAGTGGAAAAAGAATGAAGTGACAGAAATGAATTTGGAGGGGGCACTCACGAAGTACAGAAGAATGACAAAGCCACAATGACATTTAGATGAGACCAAGAAAATGGTTTACTCATTCAATACTGCCTTTATGGTTTTGTCTGATATTGCATATTTCCTAATTGCCCATCTCTTTTTCCACTGCAGACAAATGACTTAATGTTTTTCACATCAGACGCATTCCTTGAAGTTGTGAGAGCTTCGCCTGTGATGCGCTGTTTCCATTGTTGCTGTTTCGATTCAAAAGAAAGGAACTGTAGCTACACTGCAAAAAAAGAAAAGTTGGGTGAACTCAAAATTTCAAGGCAACTTCGATAGAATTTTAAGTTGGACAATTAAACTAAATATTTTAATTTTATTTTAGTTTGCTCAACTCTGAATTCAGATTTTTGTCAACTCAATTGTAAGTTGTACTAACTTATAATTTACATTGTAATAACTTTTAATCCCTACTTCTGCTAACTTCTGCAATGTGCTGAATTGGCACGATTGTAACGCCGCTATGAAATATCAGCTAATGTTGCGACCACAATTTTGAGTTAGCATTGATACGCTAATGGCTACTCTTGTAGCTGTAACAAGCAGCGCCGCTAGCATCAGTTAGCCGCTAGCATCAGTTAGCCGCTAGCATCAGCAAGCCGCTAGCATAAATTAGCCGCGAGCATCAGTTAGTCGCTAGCTTTCGTTAATGACAGAATTTCACCGCTTTCCCGCATTTCACAACAAAGAAATAAGAGTTAGCAGAACTATTGTCCCTTGTTGTGAACCCCAACTTAAAGATATAAGTAACAACAACTCACCAACTTGTTTTTGAGCATACAACTGGCTTTCTTTGTTGTGCTAACTTACATAATCACCCTAAATGTCAATAATTTATATTTCCAAGTTTTACCAACTCAAATCACTGTTTTAGGCCAAAATATACAAGTCAGCTTTTTTGCAGTGTAGACCAAGACAACACACAGCTGCATTGTATGTGGCTCAAGAAATGGTTATGTTTGTTTGGTCAGTAGTCCATCACTTTGTTCCCGACTGAAATATCTAGGGTTGCCAACCGTCCCTTGAAAACGGAATCGTCCCGTATTTAGAAACAAAAGCACCCGTCCCGTATTGAGGTGAAAAGGGACGCACTTTGTCCCGTATTATTGTGACAGTCAAAAAATAGTCAGTAAATGCCAATGAAAATTTAATAACAGGGCGCTTTATATGTAAACTTACGGTAAACTTGTTCCCAGGCCCGTCCTGCTCTGTGACCAATGAGCTGACAGCATATTCACACACGAGTATGACGATACAGAATACGCTCATCCCATTGGTCGAGGAGAAGATTGCAGAAGACAACAAAGCAGCATGCGGAGGTGACAGTGACACAGACGCCAGCCCGACACTGCTTTACGGGGCGCAACACCTTCGAGCAGCAATTTGTCTAGTACCCGTCCGAGAAAAAAACAGAAAAGGATACAAAAATACTGAAGAATGGGTAAAAGGAAGCACCTGGGTGGAAAAAGTGTGTGATAACATCTATAAAGCCACTGCACGTTGTGCCGGTGTTGTACCGTATTAAGCACCCCTGCCGTGAAAAGCACCCCCTCGTCGCGGGGAGTTTACTTAGGAGTTTATATTCAATGATAAGTAGACCAAGAAAAAAAACAACACACTGACACTTCAATATACATATACACTCACACAAACACATACTTAGGAGTTTATATTATATATATTTACAAATATTATGGAAGACAACACAGTAAGCAGGCTATTAATTAATGACATCAATAACCATTTACCCGATGTTTGTTATCTGTGACTGATTGTGGGAAAGTATGACTATTGTGGAATCCATGAGCGCATTTAAACATGAATCATTAACACAAAACTGGACGCTAAACAGAACGTGACATGGAATGAGAATATAATTTTTGTCATTGTGTGTACGTTGTCATTTGTAGTAAATTAAACATGAGCATTTAGTCCTTTTTGACATTTACTCGTGAATAAGAGATCTGTGGGTAATATATGTCCGTTTGGTAGTAGTTTATAGCGTCCTCTCCACATGCGCGACGAGGGGGTGCTTTTCACGGCAGGGGTGCTTAATACGGCACAACACCGGCGCTCTTTCTCCGTAGCCCATGGTGGACTGACTGATCTGAAACAACATGCTTCCAATACAGCGGTCACGCCATCTGCACTTTAAATTTTTGTGCGCAATTACATTGCACTTTACGGCCCGATTGTCAGCTGCATGACTCCAAAATAGCCATTCAATTGTATTCATGCTGCTCCAATAAAATAAATACATCAATTTGTTATCAGCAAACTCCAGTGCATTCTTGAAGACCAGGTCCCCATGTGTTCATGACATGAATTTAATGCCTTTTTACTGAACCAATTTGGAATTATGGAATGCTATAATCTTCCAAAATGGCCATTCAATTGCATACATGCTGCATTTTAAAAGCCAACAAAGCAGTGAATCAAATTGTTATCAGCAAACTCCTGATAATAGTATATAATATTAGATAATCATTTGTTTTCCATGTATTCATGTCACACAAAAATATGCATTCAATTCAGGTTCAAGTCAAATTGTTAAAAAAAATCATTTTACTTACAAAAAAGGGGCTAAAAAATTTCCCCACGCCAGGATGGGTGAAGGCAATCGGGTCGGCCGGCCCTGCCAATGAAGTGTCCCTTATTTATTTTTCGGGGAGTTGGCAACCCTAGAAATATCTTAACTGTTGGTTAAATTGCCATGAAATTCTGGACAAACATTCATCTACCCCCAATGCTAAAATTTAATGACTTTGATGATCCCCCCTGATTCCCTCCAGCACCACCATGAGGTTCTTGCGTGTTGTTGTGAATCGAATGTTTTGAAATATCTTCATCTATCTACTTTTGTTTATGACCAAATACCATAGACTGTATATAAGTAATGGACGTAGTCACCGTGACGTCTCCCATTGGTTTGTGGCCCGTTGGAAGCCTCGAGTTCAGCGTTATACTCGTCGCCATCTTGTTTCCGATACGCGGAGCAGACCATAATTGGACTGTGGCGGAGCGCGAGGGATCTGACGACACTGACTACACGCCTCTCTACACCAGTAACCCGACTGAGAGAAGCCGCTGCTAATTCATGTTAGCATTAACTGGAGCATTAACTGGGATGTTAGTTTTGGCTAGCAAAAAAAAAAAAAAAAAAATGTATCTTTCTTACCTCAGAAAACTGAGCAGCGACTCCTTGGAGTGTCTGTTAGTCCAACCAAACGCTGAACAAGACATTTTACTGAACAAAACGTTCAAATAAACTGTCATTAAGTGAAAATATAGTGTGAAAGGGTCAAAGTTATGAGACCAAACCGCTAAACATCCTGTTTTCTATCTATATAACGTTATATATAACTTTATTGACACGTTGCCGTGGATACGCTCTGCTTCTCTCCTGGTGACGGCTCGCCTTGTCAGTGACCTGTCAATCAAAGCTAGAAACGCCCCAAATCATACGATTCTTTATCTTCTATTTTCTTCTAAATGGGGCCATTATTAGAACTATTGACATCAAATTGTCTTGAAGAAGATTTTTTACTAGCGATTGAGACCATAATGTTGTCCCTGAAAAATTTTTCTGAGGTAATAAATCAAGTGAGAAGTTTTCAAATTTAGCACTGAAATGAATGGGCAGATTTCTTTTGCAGCCAAACTTAGCACCCCCTACTGGAATTTTCGGTGAATTGCAGGCTTTATGCACTTCCTGGTGGCTTCCATGCTCAGGCACGGAGATTGCCGCCTGCCAAATACCTACAAAACTAACAGCATTCCCACCCGCCTCTACGATACTTTGTGTTAAACTCATTGTCATTGAGAAGCTAAGTGTGGTGGCTCCAGCTGTCACTCACTGCCTAACTCCTCACTTGTCAAAAAATAAGCAAGGAGGTGGAGCATGAGTGAATTGAGGTGGCTGAATGCAGTGGCTAATCACCTGCGATTGTGCCTATCTATCACTCAAAGTGGCCATTCCCTTAATAATGCATAATTTATAGCCTTAATATCATTTTAAACGGGTGAGTTATATATTTAAAAAAAAAAATAAACCCCTTGCATGGTTCTCTTGAAGAGGGAAATTGGCTATAGAGGCAAAAACGTTTTATTTTTTATTTTTTTAATTTCAACCAGGCTGCAAACATAATTATTTGTGCTGAAAGTTGGTAATTTTAACATGGGAGTCTATGGGGACTGACTCGCTTTTGGAGCTAGCCTCAAGTGGTCATTCGAGGAACTGCTTCATCACTCCGCTCTAATGATGGCCACTTGGTTAAACTAAGACAATGAGCCTGGTAAATATTATCTTTTAAACATTAGCATGTTAGTATTGTCACTATTAGCACGCTAGGTTGCTGATAAATCGACCTGCACTTATATATCACTTTTCTAGTCGCTTTGCAACCACTCAAATCGCTTTACACAGACTGCACTCATTCACCCGTTCACACACACATACTGGTGGCCGAGGCTACCCTAAACGCTGCCACCTGCCACCTTTGGGAATTCATTCACACACTGATGAACGCAGCATCGGAGACATTTGGGGCTCAGTATCAGTTGCTCAAGGATACTTCGACATGTATGTTGCCACGGTCAGGGATCGAACCTCCGGCCTTCTGACCAGTTGGTGACCGATCTACCAACCGAGCCACACCCGCATATTGTCCAGTCCAATAGAAATATTCATCATTTCATTAATAAAAATTCATTTTTTGGGGCAGGCTGGCACAAAATCAGTCTGCTGAAATGGTTCACGGAAAGATCAAAAGAAATAATAGATGTTTGTGTCTTCACACATTTATCTCCTAGAAGTAGTAAAATACAACACTGTCCACATACACATCAAGTGAATGTTGCAATTATTTCCTGATTTATTGCTAAGAATAAAATAAAACATTTTCATTTATCATAACCATTAATGACATCGAAGATAATATCATCATCTATCAAACCCTATTAAAACAGAGTCATGCTGCTACAAAGCTATTGTGTCTGCCACTGAAATAATATTCAGTGTCTCACATCATGGCAGATTTATGATAGCGGAAAGAAATAGTTTTCTGGTTCACCCGGAAACAAGATCATATACACTCACACAAACATATACACACTTGGGCCTCTTTTAGGGAGATCCCTCCAGTCTGTCTGTCATAGTGGAATGAGCTCAGATTGATGAAAGAGGAAGAGAGAGTCACATTAGAGGGCTTGTCATTATATCACCAAGGGAATCACAGAAGAGGAGAGAAAAAATTAGACAAGAAGTGGGGGAAAGGGTGAAAGGCCTGGAGAGGGGGAGACTGAAATAGCCTTGGGGCATTCCTCAAACATCTATCAAGGCAGCAACATATGATTCACGGCATTGCCAAGAGTGTCTCCCACTTTAAAACAACACCCCCAGCAGCTGCCGAGGAAAGATTCCGACAGACAGACGAGCCAAAACCAGTCTCCCTTTCTACAGGCAGGCTCACAGACAGAAATAGGTTAAGGAAAAATATAATGAGTGGCGGCGGTTAACAACCGAACCGACAACTGACAGACAGGGAGCGAGGTCAGACTAATAGGTGAGGTTTTCAGTTAATAAAATGATGACTGATGAGGTGACAGAAAGACAGATGGAGAGTGTGCAAAAGGTGACAAAATTCACTCTTTAAATCTCATAATGTCAAGAATGCAAGGCTACTATACCATGCTTTCGTACAACAAAACAATTGGTACAGTGTATTTGTTGCTTTCAGGCCTTCATTCATCCTAGTGTTTTTTTTAATACCAATCGGGGCAAAAAAAGCAACAAGGCTACCAAATCTGGTTTCCTACAACAGATATTGTTGGCGAAATTCTAGCCGCCAATAAACATTTTGACACCTAAAATGTTACAATTAACTTTGTTGAACTGAAAAGACACCATGAAAGGGTAAAAGTTCTAAAAAGGTAAACACATACACCCCTTTTCTATCAACGCAAATCTAGTTCTAGTGCTGGTTCACAGTTGGTTCAACTTTCTCAGAACCTCTATTCTTTTCCGCAATCAAGAGAGCCATGTCAATACATCATTGTTTATGTCTCTGCTCTCAAGCATAATAACAACAATGGCAGACTGCATCGTCCATCCATCCATTCTCGTCTGCTTGTCCGGGGCCGGGTCGCGGGGGCAGCAGGCTAAGCAGGGCATTCCAGGCGCCCCTCTCCCCAGCCACAACGTCCAGCTCCTCCTGGGGGACCCCGAGGCGTCTTTACAAATGTGGCTCATGGCTTTGCGAGCCTACATTGGCATCCAAAGACGACTGGTACAACACATGTGTGCTGCTTGTCTTGGGCAGCGATTACGTCCTATTAACACTGAACACAAGATGTTGATGTTAGCCTTTATTGTAAGCTAACGTTAGCCCACTAAAACTAGCCTGTATTGATCACATTGCAGTTAAACAAATTAAATTAAATGAATGATACACGTTTAAGTTGGTCTTGTTGATCACGATAATCCTGACCTTAGTGCTCCGTGGTTCAAGACCAGCAAAGAGTTAGTGCCGCTCTGGAACCAGTTTTTCTGGAGCTGGTTCTCCAGCTGTCCAGACGTGAAGAACGGCTTCAAGATAAGGCAGCGGCTCCAAACCGGCCCTCGAACTGCCTTGGTGGAAAAGGGGTAATAGAGCACTGTAGTAGTGACTAATGACAACATAGCCACGCCCTAAAGCATACCCTGCTTCATAGTCTATTTTACTCTAGATGGGACCATCATTTACAGAACTTACATCAAGTTGTATTGTAGAAGACTTTAAACCATCAATTTAGACCATAAACTCATTAGGAAAATGTTTACTGAGGCAATAAATTAAGTGAGAAGTAGGGTTATTTTTTCATAGACTTTTATACAATCTGACTTCCTTTTGCAACCAGTGGAGTTGCCCCCTGCTGGTCATTAAAAAAAATGCAAGTTGAAGGCACTTCTGCATTGACCTGAGGCTGCTGCTTGGTAAAGGTAATGACGTAGAAGTTACCTTTAGCTTGCTAGCAACATAACCATGGGCGTTTTTCCCCCCAGCCTTGCTCCTTTATCCTCTTGTATCTGTATGTAAGTCATAGAGTCATAAAGCCACCAGATCAGCACACTAGTGCAACTCACATGGACATTTCTTCACCTCAATTTCCACTTGTATCTTTGCGTCGTCTTACATGCAGCCGTGCCACCACTAAAATTCCCCTCACGTTCTGTCTGGGGGAAAAAGAAAAATCTTGTGAACTCCTGCCAGCTTTTTCATTAGGCCCTACATCTCATGCAATCCACTGCAACTTTGTGTTCTTTGTATAAACATTTACATCTTAGGCGTCTCCCTGAATGCTCTTATCCAGAGTGAGAGCAACAATTGAGCGGGCTTCATTTCTCAGATGAACAAATTTGCAGCCAGCCAGAGAGCTGAAAGTACCCTGGAATAACCAGGCAAGTAACAGAATAAATGATAGTGGAATAAGAAACAATGTCAATATGCAGTACGTCCGTATGTTCCACAAGTTACCAAAAAGGTAAAGGCAAGTAAAGTTAAGAGAGTGAAAGTGTTGCAGAACAAAAGAGCAAGAAAAGAAGATAGAGTTAAGCCGGGCAAAGCCACAGTCAACACAACCATGTTGAAATGATCAGATAGACCTCTCAGCAGACATCTTATCAATCAGGGACAGCAGACCGCAGTGTGTATGTGTGTGTGTGTGTGTGTGTGTGTGTGTGTGTGTGTTAAAGAGAGAGGGAGAGCATGTGATGCGATCTACCAAGAGATGTTTGTCTTAAGGCTGAGCACAAAGAAATGCTAACAAATGCTGTGGCAGAGGTCCGAGTTGAGTGTACACAGACTGAAGCTTAACACACACACACACCCACACACACACACACACACACACACTTAGATACACACATACACACTGCAAAACACACACATATGCACATGCATGTGCAATCACACTGGGAAATTGCTCTCTGTAGGTCTGCAAATTTGATAGAGATCTTGCAGATTCAGGGCACTTAGCCTTGGCAGCTGAACAGACAGAGTGATTGCATCTGTGTGTGTTCATGTGCGTGTGTGTGTGTGTGAGTCTTCTTACTGAAGAGAACAGGAAGAGATGATGAAAAAAAAAGATGGATGCTCACAATGATCTCACAGCTGGAAACATGCACAAAGCCAAGGACAGGCCTTGTGCAAAAAACAACTTTCTTTTTCACGCCTCATGAAAGTTTCTTTAACTTCTTCAAATAAACGTGTCATCTGCCCTTGCATCTCTAAAAAAACTAACATTACTTGGAGGTGAGCACACAGAAAGAGTTTGTCATCCTTCACATGCTGCCAAATGCTCTCTACCACTCTGGGAATCAATCACTCTGACACAGCAAAAAGAGAGATATTTAATCCTGGGATTTGGGTTTTAACTCAAAATCCATGGCTTCAATTTATCGCAGTGCAGAGCCACACTTGGCCGGCCTTTCAACAAGGAGTCCATTCTTTATGGAGGGGAATATTTTAAGAGTCTGAAAAAGCCTGAAATGCAATGCATGAAACTCTTCCACCTGAATATCATCATTCAAATACATTTCTAAGGATTAAAGAGTTATTGTTCAGTCAAAAATGAAAGGGATAAAATCCTCTGGAAAAAGTATTCCATTTTGTGCTGTCAGACTTTTGATCCAGTTTAATCCATTTATAACGATAAAATAATGTCTTACAAGAACACAGATTTTACACTTAAGCTTTGGACCACAGTATGAAGGATCGTCCTGTGTGATGAGAGGAAAAAGCTATCATCACTAAATCTTAGGGCCTAAAAAATATCTGAAAGGCAGCAATCTCCGTGTCTGAGCATGGATGCCAACCAGGAAGTGCCTTAAGCCTGCAATCCACCAAAAATTCCAGCAGGGGGCACTAAGTTTGGCTGCAAAAAAAATCTGCCCATTCATTTCAGTGAAAAATTTGAAAACTTCTGACTTGATTTATTACCTCAGACATTTTTTTCAGGACAACAATATGGTCTCAGTCGCTAGTAAAAAATTATCTTCAAGACAATTTGATGTCAATAGTTCTAATAATGGCCCCATTTAGAAGAAAACAGAAGATAAAGAATCGTATGATTTGGGGCGTGGCTACCTTTGATTGACAGTTCACTGACAAGGCGAGCAGTCATCAGGAGAGAAGCAGAACAATGCGTATCCACGGCAACGTGTCAATAAAGTTATATATAATGTTATATATATAGAAAAGAGGATGTTTACCGATTTGGTCTCATGACTTTGACCCTTTCACTGTATTTTCAGTTAATGACAGTTTATTTGAACGTTTTGTTCAGTAAAAATGTCTTGTTCAGTGTTTGGTTGGACTAACAGACACTCCAAGGAGTCGCTGCTCAGTTTTCTGAGGTAAGAAAGATACATTTTGTTTTTGTTTTTTGCTAGCCAAAACTAACTGTTAATGCTCCAGTTAATGCTAACATGAATTAGCAGCGGCTTCTCTCAGTCAGGTTGAGGTGTAGAGAGGCTGTAGTCAGTGTTGTCAGATCCCTCGCGCTCCGCCACAGTCCAAATATGGTCTGCTCTTTTCTTACTGTGACGTGTCCATTTTTTAAATATATAAAAGGCGTCTTGTCCATATTTTATTCAGATTCTCTTGTCGGCCTTCAGCTGTTACCAGGCAATTGTGCTGGGGACAGTCTTGTGACTGAAGTGCTTCTCTTTCACCATGTTTTGTTTGTTTTGCTTTGCACATGATGCACTGCTTTAAAGAGCCTCTCTAAGTCCTCTGAAGTTATTCAGTTTATCTATATGAGTCACAATGAGTCAAGAGCTCAAACCCTTCCACATTGAAAATGAACTAAAATAGTTTGAAGGGGGCACAAGCTTGTTTTCATGCCTAACATAAAATTTAGGGAAAGTTTTAAGATTTCACTCACGTCTTTACAAGTTAATGGGTATTTTATACTTGCACAATGTGAGATAGTGTGGCGGTATTGTCTGGTCATGAAAACCAAATCAAATTTTCTATTAACTTCAATCACCTCTACGTGATTTGTTCCAGCATTTGACAAGTCAAGCTAATTAAATCATTTTTTTTCTCACTCAGCATATTTTGTCTGCATGCCTGACCATGTCTTACCTGCTGATGCTGCTGCAGATTGATTCATGCTCCATAGCCTGTCATCATGGCATCCATACTAAGTGGATGGACTTAATTTATTCACAGATGGCCTCTGATATGTGGCTGAGAAGCTGTCAAGGAGGGATGGAAGAAAATTTAGAAAGCAAGGCTGAGATTTTTGGGTTTTTATTAAACGAGGCAACCGAATGTAGAACTGCAAAGAAAAATAGCGCTCTGTTTGTGCTGAGTTACGAATGTGTGGAGAATCCTGGATGTCTCCAGCAGGATGCCACAGTTTATTGAGGCCCGAGCTGTTGACACAATACAGGACTGTGATTCAACCATCTGCAGATCAGACTGTCTTTATTTTCCAGCGCTCACGTGGACCCAGCGATTCTCCACACAGCTAAATGCACCCTCATGTTCCCCCAAAACAGAACCCCCGCTCGCTTCACCACCACATTGTCTGTCTCCCTCTCTGTTGCTCGTTCCCCCACTGTATTCCAGAAATTGCAGCCATATGTCTGAGGGGGACCCCAGGTTCAAACACCTTGAGAAACAACACTATTATCTACAATTGACTTTAAACTTCAAGTGTATAAAGAGAGGGGAAGGTGGAAGAAGAGATGGAGAGATTAAAAAAAGAGAGACAGACGGGGTTAAGAGGGGTGATCTCTCAATGTGTGCATGCATGTGTGTGTGCAGTGCCCCCCTGCAGTCGTCTAAATCCCAGGGAAGATTGATTGCCTTCCAAGGATAATCTGTCCCAGACACTTTAAAGCATTGCCCCCCTCCTCTTTCTCCTCTCCACCTCCCATCCACTTCATATTCCTCTCCTCTCTGTCTCCCCTTTCCTTCTCACCCTCGTCTACCTTCCTTGCCCTTTGCTCTCCCAGTTGCCGTAACCTCCCCATCCTGTCTGGGCACCCTGAAACCTCCAGCCCTCCCTTTAGCACTTTTCCAACCTCCCCCTTATGATTTGTTTTCTTCCTTTGGACACACACCTTTTTACGGAAGAGGAGGAGGAAGTGCGAAAAGCGTTGTCCAGATCCTAAATTTCACCCTAAATCTTTAGGTGAAGCAAAGATTTATGTGACAGTTCACTGAAGGAAATGCATCAAACTGTTTAAAAAAAAAAAAATACTTTCTCTGTCTCCTCTGCTGTCTGAGAAGAAAAATATCACACTCTTTCCATGGTTAGTGTCTTTAATAACCCTTGATTTCCGTCTCTCCATGTGAACCTATGTCTCAAGAATTTATATGACAGGCTGCGTAACAAACCTCTTCCATCTGGCCTTAAGATACAAAATGAATAAAACATCTGACAGACACAGAGGCACCTTTACTCCTGCTTCCCTTGTCCTCTTTGTCCTTTTCACCCTGCCACCAATAAAGAAATAAAGAACACAAAGGAGCACCTTTAGACGAAACATAAAGTAAAGGTAGCAACTGAATCTTTGCAGTAAACTAACAATAAAACGCCGAGCTAGTGGCTCTGTAACATACTAACATGACAATGTTAACATGCTGATGTTATCAAGTATAATCTTTATCATGTTCATCATCAATTTAGCCGTTAATTTAGCTTCTTTACATTTGTTAATTGGCAAAGTAAAGCCGAGGTTGATGGGAATGTTGTGTATGTACTTGACAAACTGAAAATGTTTACTTATGATGGCACTAAATTAGAAGTCTGAGGATAACCAACTCATCCTGTGGGGGACATGAATATCTGTGCCAAGATTCATGCCGATCGAGATGTTTCACTCAAAACCCAAAATGTCAGCCTCATTTTGTGCAAAGCTGCCTCTAGTGGCTGAAATAATTATGACAGGAGTAAATGTGTCAGAGTATAAAGAGCAAAAAAGCCCATGTAGGGAGCAGATCAGGTTGGATGGATGGATGTGACTAACACAGGGGACTGCTGTTTGTTCATGTGTGCCAAATCATCCAGCAGATGTTGTTATATTTGCTATATCTCCAACCTAAACGACAGAATAGGTTGTTGGTCAATACCACCAAAAACGACTCATATGAGCGTGTGTCAAAACGGCAAAATGGTTTGCATAGTGTTATATAGATAATGCACACGTCATTATAAATAAACGTACAATTCGGTTTGTAAATTCAAGGCTGCAGATTAGTTGAGTTTATTACTAGATTTAGTAAATAAATCCCGGAAGTGAATTAGTTATGAGCACAACGTGATGGAAGTGACATAGTTATGTAGAAACATGTTGCACAGTATGTGAGGCACGGAAATGTTTAAATAATTTTCTTTACTATTGTTTTCACACGCACAGTTCTAGTATCCCACTCCATTTATTTCCATTACCCATTTACTCCAGTTTCTTTTAAATTCTTCTTCTCTGTTTCTTAACTTGTAGGTGATTCTTTCCATTTCCTCAATCTCATCTACTGTTATTTTCCATTTGTTGATGCATGGTGAATTAACTTCCAACCAATTTCGTGTGATCTGTTTTAATGCAGCTATATGTATCACTGTATACAGATATTTATCTCCTTCCTTCTCAATTTTCGGATGGAATAATACCTAAAAGAATATTAAGTGGTTTTAATGACTTCTTTAAATAAAATGTACTGATGATTTTCTCCTGAACTGCCCTCCAGAATGTTTCTAACACTGGACAGAAATAAAAAATATGTACATGGTTAGCTTCTTGTTCTGGAAAAGCCCAATTTCTGTGCTTTATTTTAGTAAAAAAAAAGGCCCCCTTTCTGTCTGCAAACACCTGAATCCACACATACAGACATGTAAGCACACCTACCACCTGCAGCATAGTTCAGCCCGGCACAAAGAAACAAGAAATCAGACAACAGGAACTGGTCACACCAGATCTGATTCCGCCTTAATGCAGCTAATGAACACTGAGTTGAAAACCAAAAGCCTCAATCATGGCAAAGTGCCTCAGTACTTACAGCAAGGCTAATTGTGAAAATGATGCCCTGCTTCCCTTGAACTCCTGCTGAACCTGCTCACAGCGTTCAAATGATGCCCCTGTGTTTGTGTTTGACCCCTGCGTGGAAACAACCCTCCCCAGCTATCCTTGGAAAATTGCAGGGTATGAGCAGAGTTAGCCGGGAGCGCACATGGCTATCGGCTGCTGAGGCGTCTGCGGGGAGAGAAAACACATTGTTGCCATTAGCGTGTGACTCTGCTTTTAACAAACGGCTGATCTGTTGTGACATGCTCTTCCTTTCCCCGGTGGATCTGTGACAGGCATGTAGCAGAGATAGGCTGCTGTCGGCCCGGCGCGGCCAGCCGCAAACTGCTGTCCATGAGATTTGTTAAAGGGGTATTTAAGCCTGGTTGATTATCTGTAAGCTTTAGGTTTTGTTTGACAAAATTACAGCCACAAACTCTAATAACCACTTATTCTTTTTTAAGTTGAGGAACTTAATATGTTTTTCCTTTGAAAACATCTGTGCCTTTTTAGTTCCAATTCCTTTATCTATGTGCAAATGCTGACTTTAGGACAGCATGTATTATGATTAAAGTTGATTTCTGTCAGTATGTGATGCTATTAAAAGTGTACATTGCATTCATTTGGGTTACAAAATGTATTTATCAGAGAGAGAAGACATATTTCTCTCTACACCTACCAGACGTGCAGGATGAGCCGCATGGAATGTCTACTTTTGATTCTGCTCCATAATGAAAAAAATCCATCATTTTAAAATAACTGAAGTGACAGCTGCTCTTACAAAATGATTCACACCGAAGTAACCTCAGTGTGCTTTCATTTTGTGCTAAAGTTGACAAACCAGCAGGAGTTTTTATAGGCTCACGATAAACCGTTTGACAGTAATTTCCCTAACAGGAATGTTAATGTACACGTGTTTCCAATTTATGAGGACATTAACTTTAAATTTTTTTTTTTTTTAAAGATTATTTTTTTGGGCATTTTTGTTGCTTTATTTATAGTGACAGAGTGAAAGGGGGTGATAGAGGGGAAGACATGCGGCAAAGGGAGCTCAGGCCGGATTCGAACCCGGCTCCACCACAGCACATGGCATACATGGCAAGCGCTCTACCGGTGTGAGCCACCGGGACGCCCATTAACTTTAAATTTAAATAAAAAAATGCCAATGGATGTTTTTATCCTTATCTAATGCGTCAAGCGTTTCAAACTACGCCGTCAGCTAATTCTATTACAGTAAGTAAATTAATGCCACAAAGTATTTTCAAGTGTAGGTGTCAGTCTTGTCAGATGGAGGATATCTCATGTTGGCATGGACCTGCATTTGGCTTCAAGCAGACAGGCACAGAAGCTTTGAGGAGTCGGATCGCAAGATAAAGCTTTGTTTTGGCCTCACTTGGGAAGCTTACAGTCAGGATACACTGCAAAAAATGTGTCAGGCCTTATATGTTTTACAATGGATGTCTATTACTTCGTTTTCTTCAGAATTAAACTGTTTGGTTAGGTTAATGGAATTTCACTTTCAGCCAAATAAAATCACCAGTTTTCTTCAGGATAAGTATTATTTTTACTAGGTTACATTTATGCAACAAATGAACTTGGTTAAGTTGAGGAAAATGTTCATGTTTGGTATTAGAATAAGCATGTTTGTTATATAAATGAATGAAATGAGTCAGCATTGACTTTTGTGAACTTTCTCGCTCTTTATACTACATCACCTGACTTGCAGGGGCACTTGCTCTGAGTTTCTAATATTGCCACGGATGAGTTTATATTGGAGTTAATTGAAAGCCGTTATCAGACGCCGAGAGCCATGACAAAAACTTTATATTTTGTTTTCGGACTGCATTTTGTCTGTGTTGGAAGCGGTTTTCAGCAAAAAGGTATAATAATCCCACTATAGGCTACTTGCCCAGCACCATCACCAACATCAGATAGACAAAGCAGTTAGCTGGTGAATAAAGTAAAACAATTAGTAGCTAAAAAAACAGATATTTACCTCAAGACTTGGTGGAGACCAAAAAAGAGCTAAAAGGAGACCTGCATTCACTAGGCAGAAAACTGCTCTCCTTATTAATGCTAATGTTGCTACGTGTCTGTTGGATTTGTAAATAGGTAGCAGATTGCTTACACGTCTGCCATATAAACTGAAATGATTATTGTGTCAGCCTTGTGCTCACAGCTTGGTTTTGTTGCTCGCATGGAACCAAAAAGTCAGTTAAAGCAGGAATAGATGAAACTGGTTTGGAATAAACTTAGTATAGACCTTGAAATGCTAGTACCTATTATCTTACTATGTTAACAACAGTGAAAAAAAAATTGTGTACCTGCCCTGTGATTCTGATCCCCTTCCAAAATTGAATGGTTCTTCCTTAATCCATGCTACACCCTTTCAAGTTTTTCAGGAAAACTGGGTCTGTAGTTTTTCTCAAATCCTGCTGACCAACAAAGAAACTGAGTCAAAAACATAACCTCCTTGGTGGACGTTAGAGAAAACATGTTTTTTACAGTATGCAGCAGGTATACAGCAATAAGCTGTTGCCCATCCCAGTTCCCTAACACATGACGGAGCTTGGCAGTGAATTCTCCTATTACTCAACAATAACATCCATTAGTGACGGAACTATTAACCTGATCCAGTTTGTATTGGCTGGCTGCAGCTTTCACATGGCCAAGAAGGAAAAAAAAAACAGAAAAAAAAAAAAAAAAGTCGGAGGCATTAAGGCACTATCACACGCTAATTTAGACGCATTTCACTAAATCCTGTCGTATGGAGTTTAGTCTGGGACATTGCTCAGGCTCTTTATGGAGATTTAATCCAGGCTGAAGGTGATGGCCTGTGACACTAATAACCAGCCACCCAGTGACACGGACCACCACTTTGACAAAATGTCCTTACACTTTTTTTTAAATTCAGACTGAATATCCAGGGAATGAGATCATTTAATTTGTCCTCCAATGAAATTTGATTTTTAAACAGCAGTCCGCCTCAGTGGACAACCAAAGACCAGCATCTAACTGCTCTGAATCAGATCCATGGGTGGAGGCGTGCAATCAGGGTCATGGTCCCTTTGGGTTAAATAAGGGTCTAATGGCCAAAAATATGGAAATTATTGTTTTCCACTGTATATATCCCTTAAGTCCTATTTAATATGAGGAATGTTTTCCTATAAGTTGCAGACAGATTCCATGCCTCAGGACTATACAATACAATCAGTGACATATCAGTAACATACAGCATAACGGGCTCCTCTTATTCTCAACAAAAACCAAGGCCTTTGTGCTATTTTAACAGCAGCTCGACTGTTTTTTTCTTATATCTTTTCTATTGTTACAAGCAGATCTGTCCTTAATCAGCACTGTGCTCTGAGGGGTGGTTCAGCAGTACTTTTCATGATGAAACTGTACGCTCAATGGTAAAACCTCAAGCCAGAGACAATAAACATCACAAACACATGTTTGTTTACTCGCCAGCCGGCGCAGAACATGTGGATGTGGTGTCGTAAACCGGTGATACTGAGATGTAGAGAGGCTGATGCTTGTGGGAAATGGATTAGTTACAGATTTAGTGTAAGTCCCTCTTTTTTTTCACTCGCTCATGACAACTAACATACACGCACACGGAGCGACTAAATCAGGCACTAAAATCTTCCCTCAAAGGCATGTCTGAAGCTATTCTTTCCAATTGTAAAATGGCTGTTGTCAGTCTATTCACGTGACTGCTGAACTTTGACGGCCGTTTCTCACCCTTTACTCTCAACCTGTGGAATACGAGTCCCATGGGTGTGTTGTAAAAGCACAGGGAGGGTCACAATGGGAGCATGAACAATCACAGACAATTCCCAAAACTCAAGGACCACACAGCAGTGTGATGAGACATGTTGTCTATCACAGAAACTTCTGCATCTGGGTTAAAAGTCAGGGACTGTTTTATAAAGGAATAGTTCAACATTTTGGGAAACATGCTGAAGCCACAGACATAAATTTATTTTGGTTCTGCAGACAACTGTGGACTTGTATCGGTTCCATTCATATTCCAGTTGGTAGCAGTAATTCACCTTAAAAATCTAAATTGAAACATGCATATTTCGATGGCATGCACTTTCAATTCTTTCAAATGTTTGCACAGTTTTTTGCAAGGAATTCAATCGTATTTGGTCGTCCTTGTATTCCTTTTAGGATGACGGTGGATCTCCTTGCACAACCTCTTTTCAAAGCATGCGCCCATTTTGTTATCGTCTTCTTCTTTTTGGAAATCGACCATAGGGTTGCATATGCCACCCATGAAAATGAGATAAACTAGAGCATGCAAGATGACAAATTTTGGGCCAGACTTGGACTTCCATTTAAGGGTCCATGCAGACCAACACAGTCATAGCTGGATGGCGACATTTACACCATGCTAACCAAAGCAGACTCTCGCAGACACTTAAATATAATTTGGCCTCTACAGTTAGAGTGTAAATGATCTTCTTGTCCAACTTACAAGAAATCGAATGAGGCTATCTCCCAAAATGTAAAGAATTCCTTTTTCTTTTTTTTATTGCTGTCTGTTTTCTCTATATTCCCATTTTTACCTCCGTCTAGAAACCTTTTTGGCCTTTTTCTCACATGGATCTGATAATAATCTTAATCTGGTCGACAGCCTCAGCTTGTCTCCTCTCTTATCTCAGTGTACATGTGTGCATGCTTTTTTTTTTATTTCTTGAGCATTTTC
This sequence comes from Centropristis striata, assembly GCF_030273125.1. NCBI lineage: Eukaryota > Metazoa > Chordata > Actinopteri > Perciformes > Serranidae > Centropristis > Centropristis striata. Next base: position 8,729,355 of record NC_081538.1, on the reverse strand, counting down.
CATGCTGTGAACTCTTACAGTCTGTACATGCACAAGGACATCTCGAGGTGGATCATCTGCGTAGGTGTCTGCATCCCTATCTACCTGGGCCAGTTCTGACAGAGGCCACGAGGCACGTGCGAAGCCAGGTCCTGCCCACCCACCCCACTCTCCCATGCCTGACTGGGAGTGTGGGAATGTGTCATCCGATATCATACCTCCAGCAGGACCTGTGAAGACAGAGAAGGGGTGCGTCCTGATCTGATCAACACAGTAATGCAGAGGAGACGCTAAGGGATATTTGACATATTTTACAGTGCACTAATGTTCTGTGTTACAATGCAGATGTGGGAACTTGAACTATGTGTCAATTTAAATTCTTTAAAAAGGGGTAACAGCTGCTCAGGTGCTGCAACCTGCCTATTCAGCTGCAATGGAAACACCCTCTCGGCTGTCCTTGACCTCACCCCAAACACACACCAGCGGGATAATTGAAATCAGTGTCACACACTTTATATTGAATCAACGCCAAAGTATACTGAAGCAGTTTTGGCAGTTTGTAATGTCCCAGCACTCCATTAAGACGCACATGTAGGTGTTTTCTTTAATTTAGGGATTTCCTTTAGTCCAAATCAGCAGGTTACATCATTATAATTTTTTCCAATATGTAAGTGCTTTAACGCACAGACTTAATGTATAGTGTGTTTGTCATGAGGGAATGTCAAACATCCTGTTCAAAGTGTAAATGAGAAACACAAAACTTTTTAGCTGCCGCATGAAGAAATCACCTTTTACGAAAAAACTAAGCTAAATTAAAAAAAGGAAAATACTCCATGTGCAAAGTCAAACCCTGATTCTTAAAAAAATCTAAATAAAACAAAGTTTTAATTTACTAATCCTTTGTGACATATAGGTCTATCCCATATCTCTGAACCTACCCAGGCGGGTATGTAAAGGGGCCACCAGGAAAGTTTTTAGTATATGTATTTCACAATTCCAATTGCAGGAGTGGCAACGCCTCAGTGCCTTTAATTGATCACATGCCACTGCGATTATGTCATGTCATCCATTGTTAAAATCGATAAAAATATTCAGAAACTTCCCAGCTTCTGATAAATGTATATCGAAGCAAAGTAAATGCCCAACACAAGAGGTCGAGCCATTAAAGAAAAATGTATTTCCAAATCAAATTATTGGAGGATTTATTGCCTGACCGCTGCTTAACGAGATGAGAAGAAATCCATCTGTTGAAGTTTGGTCATCTGAAAACTTAGCTCATTCACAGGCTCATAACGAAGTCCAACATTTCCTCTTAGATGTGTCAGAGGAGTAATACTATCCACTTTGTAGTTGCATTATGCAGATGTGTGACAGCACCTCGAGCCCAGCCTTGTCTGCCTGACCATCCCATGCTCTCCAAACCACAGAGGTCTGGCTTTCTTAAAAACCCATTCAAAGACCATTAAGCCATTCACTTAGCAGAGGGAAGAGAATAAAAAAGGGGGGTAAAGGAATAGAAAAGACAGAAAGACAAAGACCAGAGGCCAGAAAAATCTAAATGGAGACCAAAATGTAGACAAAGAGATTCTGTTGTGGGAACAATTGTACAATACAGAAACTATATGAAGTTAAATAAGGAACAGTCAGAGGGAGTTTGGTGGGAACAATCTGGATCCACCTATTTCTTGATCCTTTCGTCCCAATGAGGCCGTCACCATTGCTAATCCCAACTGAGCTGTTCACGGGAATTAAAAAGATGAGTTACGTAATTGCTCATATGCACACTGTTTTCTTTTTCTAACCTTTATCAGCCCATTCGTTTAGATAATGTTTCTTTAACCATCAAGTCTAAATATACCCAAGTAGGGTCATTTCCCTTTTCTCTCCTCTTCTGCTTTGTTCCCAGCGGAGCAACAAGAAAACATGTGAAAAAAGGTTGATGCAATAACTCAGATGTGACAGAAGTGAGGAAACCTCAGATTAAACAGTGTTTATACCCCAGCAGATGTTCAGATGTATTCAGTCAGAATCTGCCTGGAACATCCCTCGAATGCTGGATATTTCTACACAAGAGTGTCTCTTGATCTGCTCCGACATCTTCTACATCCGAGGAATTTCATCAGAATCTGAGTCCTGTAGGGAATCGACTATACATCCACATCCACTCAGCCCTTATCTCGATAAATCACACAGACTTCACAACAAAACTGAGCATCAGAGTCAAGAGCTTCAGCCCTGAGTCATTCCTGAACTCCTGGCCATGGCCGACACATTATGAGCAGCTTTTTCCATTGCCGTACACACGGCCGTACAAAGCAAGTAAAGCTGAACAGTGCTTTTGAAATAGGCTGATGAATTTCACACCCTGGTCTATTGCCAGTATCCAATATTAAATGCATGGTTGGAGTTGACATATGAGAGTCATTTTTCCACAATAGATGTACAGTGATTTGCAATGGAAGCCTTTATTTCATTGTGTGATAGTGATTCAGCAGTGTCCCATTGATTCCCATTGATGCTTTAAGGCCGTACGCTAGCTTATTCAAGTGCTAAGAGTTTATTTTCAAAACAGTAGCCAACCATTACTGAAATAACAACCTTATCCCAATGCACTGTTTGCTTCAGAGTTCTTACATTTTTACCTTTATTTGCGAATGGCAGTCTTTGAGCTAAATGCTAACATCAGCATGCTACAGTGACAATGCTAACATGCTAATGTTTAGCAACTATGTTTACAATTATCTCTATTTTAGCATGTAGGCATGCTAACATTTTCTTATTAGAAACACAAAGTACAGCTGAGAGCATTGGACTATTTAACAAAATGTTTGACCTGTTGATGGTGCTACATGAGAAGTTAAGGCTTCACCAAAGTTATTAGACTTATTTCAGATGGGAACAGGAACATATGTCCGAAATTTCATGGCAATACATCCATTAGTTGTTGAGACAATTCCCTTCAATCACAAATACCAACCCCATTGGTGGCTGTAGATGAAAAGTCAGGCATAACCGAAGTCAATCACCTTCTTGGAACCACAAATGTCTGTATCAAATATGCCAATCTGGCTACATGAGATTTTTGACCTGCTGGTGGTGCTAGAGATTAAAAACTAAAAAAGTGGGCAAGTTTGTGGAGCCAAAGTCAGTAGGGATAATTCTCTGGTGACCATGAATATATGTAGCAGATTTCATGGCGATCCATCTGATAGTTGTTGAGATATTTTAGCCTAGAGCAAAGTGGTGGCCCGTCCGACTGATCAAAATTGACCGAAATGCATAAGAGAAAGCTATAAATAATACATTGAGAGAGATAAGTAATGATGATATTTAAATATGTTTCAGTAACACAAATCTTTAGTTTCATGTTACATTCGTAAGAATATGATTTAAGCTCTTAAGCTTCCAGTAACAGCTTTCTTCTTGTTTTCTGATTGGCCAACATGTTCTTTACGTGGTTGGTCAACATGACTTTAGTTTCAGGGTGTCGATATGCAGCCATATGTGCCGCCTGTTGGTTTAGCATGCACTTGCCAGTGATTCATTTGTTTTTGCATTTATATTTGTATGGAGAAATGTTGGTAGATGAATGACCCAAAGTCTCTTCACTTTGAATAAACACTGCAAACACTTTTCTCTCAGCAACAGTGAGAGAAAAATCTCCAACTCAAACAGCTTATCCAGACCACAAGTCAACCTTGCGTTTTATGTTTATTATTTGACAAGCAGTTTGAGAAACATATTTAGTGACATTTTCGTGAGCATTTCTCAGGCTTGAGAAGTAAAAGTTTACCTCAATTAAACTGCTTTTTCTCCTCCAACTCAAACATCCTGTCAGAAAAGGACCCGGCGTCCTGTACTCGCACTCCAATGAGACTTCTTTTGACAGGTTGATGATGTTGACATTGGAGATAAATCCATTTGGAGGAAATTGGCTGTGAAGGATGTTCTCATGTCTCGATCTGAATGTGCTGAACTCCCATTGGAGATCATTGAAACATGCAAGCGTTGTACTCATCCAAAGAATCATGTTGGTGAATAAAGAGTGCATGGCGGTCCATTGAGCCTGTGTATTTACACGAATCATAGGAAAGAACTGATAACAGCGGGAAAATGGCTGAGGTGTTTGAATCTGTCATGCCATGATTGTGTATAATGTAGCTACGGAGTTATGCTTTATCATTTCAGAAATCTACAAAGAGCAATACTCATATCTGTTCCTCCCTGTGTGGCCTGGTATGTTGTTTCCTCCAACCAGCCGCCCATCATCCCATCTGTTGTGCCCAGTTGTTTTTACTCAACAGAATTCAGTGTGTTTTCATGTTCGTTTATGATGAATGATTTTTCTCTTTGTCTTTTTTCTCCTCCTAACTGCACCAAATCCATTTCCTCTGCAGAACAACGGTTTTAAAAAGAACCACACGCACAGATGCATGTCAGGTTTTTCCAGTTGCCCCGAGACAATGGCTCCATTCTTGGCAAATGTCCCCCCATACTAAATTTAATTAGACATTGAACTGTTGCATACTCTGTACTTTCTGTTCTTGCTTCTCAAGCCCTTTGTTTTTTGTCTTCTCTCCCTCTGTCTCTGCCCTATTCAGCAGCAGTTAGTGTCATCTGGGTTTAAAGACCAGTCGAGTGATGCTCAGTTTCTCTAGAGTGAGCACACATTTAGTTATAAGACACAGGCTATTTGTGAATTTCATAGAAATGTATGGAGGCTTGAATGGAGCATCTCTGTACTGTGTATCATTATATGTCACATCACAATTGAAGTCTAGGAATGCAATCCATTTTACTAACTCTTGGAAGGGAAATGATGGTTGTCTTGCATTCTTTACATTTATGCCATTATATCGTTTTCAAAAACATACCATTTTCAACGTTTTCCACCATCCAGAAATGGTTTCAGTTTGTGACACTCAGAAAGGACTTCCATCCACTTAAAGTTCTTTTTTTAATCCTGTATTGTTAGAGGCTAAATCTGTACTGTTCTCTGCACCATACAAGAGAACCAATTTGACATTTGCACAGAGACAGAAAAATTCAAAGTTTCATTAATGGATGCCTAAGGAAAATACTGAAAAGCTATGGGAGCGTACAAACCTCCAAAGATGGAGACGCGGAAAAGGATATGGAACTGAATTGAACACATCCTACGCAGGGATTCAAAAAACATCACCAGACAAGCACTCAGGTGGAACCCCCAAGGCAAAAGAAAAAGAGGAAGGCCACAGAACACCTGGCGAAGGAGCTGGGAGGATGAAATGAAGAAAGGAGGATATAGTTGGCGCACCCTTGTTCAAGCAGCACAGAACTGACCCAGATGGAAGCAAGTTGTCTCCGGCCTATTCTCCATGAAGGAGTATAAAAGGCTTAAGTCATAGGCTAAATCAGGGCGTACTCTATACGATTTAGCCAGTTTTGGACCCACATTTTATCCATACAACTCATTTAAGGGTCGAACTGAATTTTAGCTTTGCCTCGCCTTGTTTGCAGTGCAGTGTTCCAAGTCATCCTCATCCCAACTAATCAGCCCTTGGCGTGTGATACCGACGCACACGGAAACCCTTTGCTTCGGTTTTGGACATATCAGTCACGGTGTGTCACTTTCTGCTTGTTACATGCATAGTGGCTTTTCTAAATAAACTTCTGTGTTGACAGGAAACTTTAACCAAAAAACACAGACAAAGATTCAGGTAAAAGAACAGAGTTGGGCCTAAAAACAACCACTTCTACACCTAACTACCACAGTGATGCAGGTTGACTCCAAATAACAACATGGACCCAGGAGATCAGTGTTCGAGTCGAGTGCAAAATCATGAGTCAAAGTACTCCAGACTTTGATGTGTAAAATCAGTGGAGATCCCCTTTAAGGTTTGCAATATGTTTCATTTTTCATTAACGTAGCAAGTGACTCCAAAGATTTTTGGCACCTAAACCTTTCATGTCAAAGACTACTTGAATGAATTAACATGGAAGGGCTGCCAACGGCCCCTGCTTGCATCTGGATTACTACGGCTGAAACAAAAAATAAAGACGACTTGATGCTTAATGTGATGGATTCCTGTTCTCATGCTAGTTTCAGATTTCTGCATTTCTCTGCATTTTGAAGTTAATCTAAAACAATGGTAGCCTGGAAGGAAGAAAATCAATCTAAAAAGCTATACTGTGCTTTGGCAGTCATATGAGGTATACATGCATTGTGGTTTATTGTTTAAAGACAATGGGGCATTTAAATCCTTCTTAAAAACCATGGCAAAAAGGACCATAAAGTTTCTATGGAATTTTGGAAAAACAAGTTAAATCTATGCCTTGACAACTCATTCAACTACTTTTGCAGATGATTGCACAATTTCCAATGAAGTGAGAGTTTTTTCACTTCACAGACTTTCCCATAAGATTTTCATAAGCTTTTACAGTTACAGTTTCACGTCTGTGGCAGAAAAAAGACATAAAGAAAGTAGGGTGAGATTCAAAGCGACGGGAGTGGAACAGAGATCGAAACTGGAGTTAAAAGAAAGGGAGTAGACAAACACAGGGGAGATATATGTGCCACAGGCCTGATGCCTGACTGTTTGTATAGACACAGAGAGAGAATAACAGCATAAGTGCGTGCCATATCGAGTTTTAGTAGGCTCTAATGTGTCTGTTTGCTTAAATCTCTGATAAATAGTGCTTTTACTTTCCTCAACATATTATCTAATGGTCTAAGCATGGCTGGATGTGAGATAGCGTGTAGATAATTTGGCATATGGAGATATCAGCCGGCCATATGTAAACAATATCTGTCATTCCTTGGTAAAACAGGAGGGAGAGTGAGGGGAACTGGGGCAGGGGGCTTCGTCGAGAGGACTGAGAAAGTGAAAAAGATGAAGAGGGGGTAGGGCGGATTGGTGCGGGATATTTAAGAGCATCAGGAAATAACGATGGTCCCTCAGAGCTCCTAAATAACCTCTACCAGGACAGGAAGCGGCTCCATCAATCACCACGAGGACAGCTCTCTCTCTCTCCTCCTCGGGCACTGAACCCAACAGACACACCGGTGCAGCTGCTCCAAAGTGGCCTGCCTCCCATTTTCATTCCTATCTGTCTATGAACACACACACACAGACATATTTTGTAAATGCACACACACAGCTGGGATTTAGTCAACAAGGTAATTACAGGTCTACGGCCAGCCTCCAAACCAGCTACACCACTGAGACACTGATTGATGCAAAGGAGAAAGGTTGACGGCAATGAAAGGAAACTTCAGCAATGTGCCTCTCAAGGACTGTATGTGTGTGTTTGAGAGAGAAAAGTCAGAAAAACTCCCCTCGACGTACAAGACGTGTGTATTCCTTAAAGAAATACATTTGATTTTCACACTTGCTTTCTGGTCAATACCACACTCATGACTGCATGTATGAAGCTAGAACAAGGAAGCGGCTAGTTGGCTTAGCTTAGCATAAAAACTGGGAACGCTAGTGTGGTTCTGTTCTAAGTTGTGTATTAGAAAATGAAGGTGTGTTCGGACAGAATGAAGGACAGTTTTTGCATACAAAATAGTGGCATGTCCACATGTTTTTAACTGGGGTTGCCCAAGTGGAGCACTACACACACAGACACACACACTAACACTAACATTGCTGTATCTTAGAGTTTCTAACATGCCTGTGGTTAAAATCATAATTTAACTTTTCAAACAGTTGGTTGGTTGAAGTTAAGGTCCAGCCTTTGAAAGTTTAGGATAATTCTGCATCAAAGGGATGAGGAAATACATGCATTTGACTCAAAAAAGACCAGGCAGACCAAAAAGAAGGGAAAATGGCTGAGACTCCAAAGGGTTAATTGATAGCATTGGCTGGTTGGTGGTGATTTACAAAGAATAAAAGCAGGCTAGCTAATGATAGTGTTAGCGGCTGTCCTCATCAGGCTCGAAAACCACCCTCTTGCCCAAATATGGTCACTTCTGGCTCCAAAAAAAACAAGATGGTGGTGTCCAAAATGCCAAACTTGAGGCTGTTGAAAAAACTGTAGTCCACAAACCAATTGGTGATGACACTGTGGCTACATCTACTTTGTTTATGTGGTCTGTTTTGCCAGTATTGTGAAAGGTAATCAAACCCACAGTCTTAAAGCGATTAGAGTTATTGAATGTTATACGCATTGACTTTTTCCCTGTTCCCAGTCTTTAAGATAAACTTTAATTTCCTGGGTCCAGCCGCATATATAGTGTAGAGACTTAAGAGTGGTATTGATTTTCTCATGTGCCACTTGGTACAAAAGCAAATAAGTTTATTTTCCTAAACTACAGTATAGTTCATTTAGTAAACATGACATTACGATGTGAGTTTCCATTAAAATTTCTTGTCTGTTGTGTTAAATTTGCGAAAAAATAAATGGAAAATTACATTAAGATGTAATTTATTTTGTTAGTTGAAAAACATTGGCAATGGAAAAGTTTTAGTTTTCTTATGTGACAGCATGGTTGTATATGCTTGCATACATTTCAACAAGGTCTCAGTGTTGCAGTCCGGAGCTAGCGAAGATGGTTCGTCTCTCTCTCTCTCTCTCAAACCAGTGGAGGGACGCCATTAAAAATAATGAGCGTTCCTTCACCTCCCTGCGCTTCACAGCCAGTCAACAGATTCTTCCACTCTGGCACAGAGTGCTCTCTGTACCCAGGCAGAGGTTTAACAGTTTTTTTTTCTTCACTTTTACAGTGTGAGAAAAATTCCCAGTTGTAGCGAGTAACCCATTAATGGCTCATGTGCAAGCAGTTTACCACGAGTGGTGTTTGTGCCTGAGTGTGTTAAAAGTTGGGTTGTTCGTTGGGTCACAAGCAGGGCAGGAAATTAAGTTTTTCCATTGAGTGGACGCAGTGAGTGGTCCGATCCAAAAGTCAACAGCCACTTCTTGTATTTTAGCAGCCAGACGTTTTATGGCTTTTTATTTATTTTATTATAGAAAAAAGCTGTGCTGAATCTGTGCTTCATTTGCAGCCAGAGACAGAATTTACCAGCATATGGCTTCCAGTTATAACTTTAATTTTCCATCCTGGTTGCAACCTAACTGTGCCATAGTTGCTGTTGGGAATCATGAGTGGATTATGTGACAATGGACCCCTGGACAAAGACACACCAGAGGCCCCACCATCTTCCCTATATAGGAGCAACACACACACTGCAAAAAAGTGGTGTCTAAAAATAAGATAAAAACACAAGTCTGAGGGAAATTATCTTGCTGCATGGACAGATAATTTCACTTGACAAGATTTCTTGAATTAAGATTGTTAAATTTAGAAATAAGCATGTCGAATGCTTAAAATAAGTAATAACTCTTAAAACAAGATAAATTATGTAACACTTCTAAATCTAAAGTGTTTTTCATCTTGGTAAGAAACAAATAATTTGCAATGCACTCTGCTCGGGCCAGTTCATCGCTGCTTGCAGCTTTAATTTATCTTGTTAATTAGGGCCCGAGTTAGAAGAGGCAGGTAGCAATGGTGGAAAGTAACTATGTACATTTACTCAAGTACTGGACTTAAATTTTAAATCTTGATCTGAAAAGTAATTAAAGCTGTCAGCTAAATGTAGAGGAGTAAAAAGTACAATATTTGCCTCAAAATGTAGTGGAGTAGAAGTATAAAGTTACATAAAAGTACCTCAAAATTGTACTTTAAGTCCAGTACTTGAGTAAATGTATATAGTTACTTTACACCATTGCTACCTGCTTCTTCAAACTTATACATATCAGTTAAGAGTCCTCCTTCAGACACTGTATAAGGATTAAAGGGATAGTTTGTGCATTATTATACAAAACTTGGTACAATTATTGTCAATGCCCTCCTGAGGATAACCCTTTAAGGTTTTATTGATCGGCCCCTAGGTGACACTGTGGTGGCAGTCTAATTTCATATTTGGTACCGTGGCCACACTATAACACTTAAGGCAATGAAATTCATAGGGGTGGTATAGACTGGCCCCTGTAACGCAGACACCCCGAGGGCCCGTTCAGTACTGCTTGTTTATTATTATCATCTTTTATTTTAAGCGTACAACATGCTTATTTCTAGATTTAACAATCTTAATTTAAGAAATCTTGTCAAGTGAAATTATCTGTCCATGCAGCAAGATAATTTTCCTCAGATTTAGTGTTTTTATCTTGTTTTAAGACACCCCTTTTTTGCAGTGCACATACACACTTTGTGTTGGTTTTGCGTCTTTTTGCGTCTTTTTTGGTCATTCAGTGTGACTTTGAAGTTATTTGTTTCTTTATTTTGGTTGTCTTTGTAGTCATTTTGTGAGTCTCTTTATAGTCGATAGTGTCTCTTTGTAATAATTTTGTGTCTTTCATTATCATTTTGTCTCTTTGATGACTTTTTGTGTCTTTTTGGGGGGGTTGGTTGGCATGTCTTGCCAGGCATTGTGTGTCTCTTTGTAGTCATTTTGTCTTTTTTTCGTTGTTATGTGTCTCCGTGAGTGACATTTTGCAGGTGAAGTCCAGAGGGACCCTTGGGCCTTTGCCCAATAGGCCTATTTCATAATCCATCCATGTTAGGAATAATCTTTTAAGACCACCATTAAAGACACAAAATTTGAGGTAATCTTGAAAAGTTAATTGGGCTGAAATACATGATATGAACTTGTCATGTTTTGGTGTCAAATCCTTGATCATGACCTTTCCCGGGACGGCTGACTGAGCCTGCATGCTGTTTTTCACACTCATGCAGTTAGACACACTCACACCTGGAGGCTTTCAAGTGCAACTGCGGTTTTCCGACACATCTGCTGACTTTTTAATTCTTCATTTTTTCCTCTTGAACTGGTGAAATTTGAATTAATTTATATGACATTATATCAACTGACGTCATGGGAATTTCTTATGTTTGTCCTATGGATCCAGCTGCTCTACATGTGCAGGATTCAGTGATGCTCTCAAAGCACTGCGGCATTACTTTCCCCATTAATCAATCTCATTTGAAACAGTCATGCCTTTTTCTCCTTTCCGCTTGTCAATAGCTGTGCCGCAGTTATCAGGTCAGTGTATTTTCCACATGCAGGCCTCTCACATGTGGGACACTGACTGGAGTACACTGAATGGGTGACAGAGCAGCCTCTGGGCAGCACAGATGCTTCGTGGTTTTACTTTTGAACAATCCTACCCGATAATGGAAAGGTCACAGGTCAAGTCTTGCACATGGCACATGTGTCCAGCAAGCTTTACTTGATTTCTTAATACATGGATATTTCCAAGAAGGCAAGGTCTAATATGAGTTACAATTTGGTGCCGCGTTTTTGATGTGTTTAATGTGAATTTTTATGTGGTAAAACCATTTGCAAATAATTTTAACAGCTGGTTTTGACTTTTCCCTTTCCAACAATTACAGCCTTGTTAGATTCAATCTTTGCAATCAAAGCACCAGAATCCAATCCAAAAGCCTTTGTGCACCTATTCCAAGAATGTCACTTAAATGCATCAGTTAAATAAATCACATAAATAGTAAATCCCTGCAAGTGGAGCAGTTCTAAAGAAAACACTGGACGGATATTCACATTAATGTTAAAAGTAAAAAGGCATATACTGTATATAAAAAAAACAAGTCACAACAGTCGGAGAATGTGTTTTTCTTTTTTTTACTGAGATTAGTCAAAATGCATTGCTTATGCTTCCATCCAACCTTTTCTCGCCTGTGCTCAGCCACCTTGTGTACACAGGCTGTCACGTCTGGACAATCCTCCTGCAGCAACACGGCTGACAGGGGCCCAGAAATAACACACACTCACTGTTTTGCTTTGTCTTTCGCAGGCACAGACAAGCTCACAAACACACACACACACACACACACACACACACACACACATGCGCATACATTTTTCAAAATTCCCACATGCATTGTCCCATATCAGCGTCTGCTCCAGGAAAAACACGGGGAACCACTTGCCAATCAACTGACTGGAGGAGAGACAGCTAAGGCAGGTCAAAGGTCACTGGAATGTTTATATGTCTAATCATGAACGAGGAACCGTGTGTCTGTGTGTGTGTGCGATCCTCTTACATTACCAAAAACTCTGAATAGGCTGATCAAAACAGAATATACAGCAGCAATACTGGTCATTAGTTATTCACTCACTGAACTGAAACTGATTTACAGATTTACAACAGTGAGGGAAAAGATATGTCCCTCTCTCCTCTTATTGTCTTATTTTACTTCCTCCGTATGACAGGTGTTTCCAACATCACTAGTACGATCATTTCCTTACAAACCCATCTTTTCCCTTTTGCTCCCACACTGAAAAACTTTGATTGCTGCTTACTTTGGAGGTTTTCAAGAAAAATTGTAAGAATTGACACAAAGTGTAGTTTTGAAAATAACCTTAATAAATTAATCTTTTTGTCCAACTGTTAAACATTCAATGAATCTAAAAGCTATTAGAGTGTGGGTTTGATGGCTTTTGACAATGCTGCCAAAACACTGAATAAAAGAAGTAGACAAAGGCACGGTGATCTCATTCATGGTGGCAAGGCCAGGTAGCCTTAGCACAGCAAATGCTGGGTTATTAACACGGAGGCTATTTTTGGCTACCAGAAAAACAGACTTAAAACAAAATGTAACTACTGGCAAAAAATGACTTATTAGCATCTTAAGTACAACCAAATGCTAAATAAAATATTTTTAGGTCTGAAAATGTTACAATTCATTTTCATGAACCGAAAACAAACTGCAAAAGGGTCAGAAAGTTCTCATACAAAAACACGGACAATACCCAAAACCCAACTCATGGCTGTTGTATTGGTCACAGTGTCATGGATAAGCACACCCTACTCTATTATCTACTCTGACCGGGATTATAGTTTATAAGATGAACATCATGCTGTATTTTTAGAAGACTTCAAACTAGTGTCTGAGACCATAAACTTATTAGGAAAATGTTTATTGAGGTAATAAATGTAATAAATCAAGTGAGAAGTAGGGTAATTTTCTCATATACTTCTATACAATCTGATTTCTGTTTGCAACCATTGAAGTCGTCCTCTGCTGGCCATTACAAAGAATGCATGTTTAAGGGACTTCCGCATTGGCTTCACTTTTCGGACCTGGAGGTAGCTGCGTTTTGCAGAATAGCCAAACAAGGTGTCCATTGCTATTCTTGTTGGTGCACAGAAATATGTGGCTTCAGCTTTTTCCATCTGAGCTCTGCCCACTTCAAACCAATGAGAAGAGTACACTGAAAACCCCAATTCCAGAAATCTCCCAACTGAAATGACCAAACTGTTGTAACTTTGGCAGAAAACTACATATAGAGCCTCATTGCTCATAGTAAGAGGCTGATTGAGAAAATATGTTTTGGGGTCTTTATAGGAATGCCAAAAAAAAAAAAAAACTTGGCCAGAGAAAGCCATACTGCTCTGTGTCTTTCATAACCCTCGGTTTCCTCCTCCTCCGTCTCTCTTTGCGAGGACAAATATATCACTGTACGTCCATGGTAAATGTCTTTCATAACCCTTGACTTCCTTCTCATTCTCAAGCCCTTTGCTCTGCTCTTCAACGAAGCGAGACGTGTAGTAAAGTTGTCATCTTTGCCTCTGAAGTGGGTCAACATTTATCTAGAGCCGGCTGGAGCGGGATTCGGCCCGAGGATGTGGAGAAGTCACTTGTCCATTTCTGTCAGCGTAGAGGAATTATATCCCAGCAAGTTATAGCCCCATTCTCACTATCTGTAATGTAGAATCAGAAGGACTATTTATACTTTTCAACTGCAACTGTACTCACAAGCACGCTAAAATACATTTCATATATTGTGCAAAGAACAGAAAACAAAACAATTTACTAAATAGGTGAAACAGTCATTGATAGTATCAGTGGTGCAAAATGTGATTCTAGAGAAAGATAATTCACATTTCTAAGGGTTGGTGTTTCTGGGAACAATGAACTATTTTCCATCAGAATCACATACTGCACCTTGACATGTACAATTTTGAGACTTGATTCTTAACTTAGTATTGGTACTAAAGTTGGAGTTGTGCAATACTGTCCGACTCAATTCCTTGAATGCAACATTAGATGTGTAGTGTAGTCAGTAGTCCCTTTCAGAATGTGTTCCTGCAAAAGTCCCAAAAGTGCCCTAACAAGCTCGGCATTTCACCTCAGGACATTCATACAAATTCCATTCACATTGCAATCCGACATAGCGGTGTAAGCACGCAGAGCAGTAGCACAGTAGAACAGTACACATACTGCCGTTGTCGCACTATGTGTACAATAAGCTGCGGTAGTATGTCTACGATAATCGGCAGAAGTACATGTACAATAAGCTGCGACAGTACGTGTAAAATAAGCTGTGGCAATATGTGTACAATAAGCTGCGACAGCATGTGTACAATAAGCTGTGACAGTATGTGTACTATAAGCTGCGACAGTACATGTACAATAAACAGCGACAGTATGTGTAGAATGAGCTGCAACATTATTTGTATAATAAACCACAACAGTATGTGTACAATACGTGATGGTTCAGTTTAATGCACTTGCTGCTGCCGTTTCTCACTGTAGAGATTCTACATAATCAAGCTAAGTTGTTCTGCATTTGCTTCATATTGATCCCACCTCCAACAGTCTTGCGAAATGTCACAGAGGTGTCAATATCGCAGCTTGAAACTGCAGTCTGAGTGTTTCATGTGAAAGGAAGTCAATGACGAACAGACAGAACAAAGACAGAACTACACATGGTACCACTCTTATGTTTGTGTGAGTGGTAGCGTTCCCCAGTCTCTGGCTGATGAGTGATGAGCAGGCTACAATTACTGTTACTTATTCTTTAATCTTCTTTAATCAAGACCAACATCAGACAGACAACGTACAACAACTAACTTAACTCTCCTGGAGTTCACAGCTAAAAGCCAGTATTGCATCCACTTGACTACTGTCCCCAAAAACAAGGGCAGGTAGGAACTAATTAACCTTAGGCCAAGGTGACACATAATATCAACTTAAACTGTAATTTATTTATCAATTTTCATGTGTATTATTTAAGTGCCATACATAATAATGAAATAATCATTGTATATAATAGTAACTTAAATCATTTAAATAATCCAAAAACATATTGTATCTATGAAGTGAGGTTACATTTGCATGGTACACATGAAGCCACAGCGAGTAGCTGGTTAGCTTAGCATGGCCATGAATACTGGAAATCGAGGGAAACTGCTAGCCTGCTTCTGCCAAAATGAAACAAAATTCACCCATCAGCACCTCTCAAGCTATTTTCAAAAACATATTTTACTGTTTATTTTCACAAAGACTCTCATCTTTAACTGGTTTTGTGTGATTATTGGTCGGTACATTCTGGAAATGGCCTGTTTTAGTGAAGACATCTGCAGGC
This sequence comes from Centropristis striata, assembly GCF_030273125.1. NCBI lineage: Eukaryota > Metazoa > Chordata > Actinopteri > Perciformes > Serranidae > Centropristis > Centropristis striata. The sequence continues at coordinate 8,714,005 of NC_081538.1, read as the reverse complement.
AAAGTTACATAAAAGTGCTGAGGAATTAATGAGACTAGAGAGCTCAAGGAGTTTTTTACACTTTAAATATGCAGCCTTTCTACCACCTGGAGGGGATTCACCAAGCAGACTCAACTAATGTCAAAACACAAAAATCACGATAATATTATGAGTGTAACAAACGTGAAGAATTTTATCTGTTAAGATTAAGTTTGACTCTCAGGGCTAGTGCACTGATTTCAATTATCCGTCCTCCTTTCTCGTGGATAGTGTGTCATTTTGCAACAAAACTCTTCAAAGAGTGAAGAAACTCATTACTGCTAATGCGTCTCCTTGGCAGACAGTTTAGCTTACAGGCAGGCACTTCATCAACCAGCGCTATGGGTTGATGACAGACTGCATGTCAGAACCCACCTCCAACTAAAACATCCATATATTCACTTTGCTTACAGTAACGGGTATTAATAATAGCCTGCAGGTACATCCAGCGTGCATGAGGGAGGTTTTATATGCTGCTGTCTTTAAACGTTCTCATCAAAATTGCATAAATTAGTCACAGGAGGCAAAGCTGGCTCGCGTTTAATTCAGATCGAATGCTGCCCCTCAGCACCGTAATTACGCCTGAGTTTAATGCTTCATTATTTTTTATGCTGGTTCTGAAATGCCTCTCCTGCTGGTGTGCAGCTCTTTTTTTTCCTCTTTTACGTGAGAGTGGATCATATGAACAGACACAATGGATTTAGTCCCAGATTAGGAGTGTGATACGCTCCTATTAATATAATGAACCTTGTGGTGCAAATAATAAAGTGCAGGTGCTGTTTTCACTCAGATAAGGACCTCAATATAGTGCAAACATGGCTCAGGGTAATGTGGTGGACACTAAGGAAATTACACATTTTACAGATAAATTTAAATTATCTTTTTACATCAGAGGAGCAGAAGTGCCTGTATGACTTGTTATTGTGTGTTGTCTCCATCTAGTGGAGATAAGTGGGAATTACAACAACTAAAAATGAGTGAAAAGGAGAAGTGTCCCAATTTTGTAAAGTGCAAAGTGATAAAATTCAGGGGAAACACTATAGATGAATTGGATACCGTTTTAACAAATAGATGACACCATTAAACTATTCCAGTTAATTTCTTACATGAAGGCAATTATTTTTGTATTTCAAGTTTGTTGAAATGTATGAATATGCTTCTTAAATATGTGCTGAGTTAGAAAAAAAAAACAAATTTTTGAGCGCTGATGAATTGACACTGTTTTCCCACAAAGCAATGCACAAAAGATGGTCACAGCTGGAGAAATACATCTAAATGTGAATGGTAGGGAAGCATTACATTTTAATTTTAAAAATATTTTTGTTCAAAATGGAATGTTACATGGCTGAATTTTATTTATTTATTGTGGATTAATCTGACGATTTTCTCAAAACATTTTCTTGAAAATCAATGTTGTTTGATCTATAAAAAATCTGAAAATGGTGACAAATATCAGTGTTTCCCAAAGCCCAAGACCGCATCCTTAAATATATTTTTTCCATAAATCAAAGAGGAGTAAAGACACCATAAAATATTCACATTTAAGAAGGTGGATTCTGAAAATTTTTACTTTTTTATTACTATTTAACCAATTCATTACAACGTTGACAACTAAACAATTGATCTTTGCAGCGGTAGAATATATTGTTGTTATTACAATTACTAAGAAAGAAACATAGTTTATCTTGATCTTGATTAAAGTTATTTCCTGACCAATAATCATTAATTTTACAGTGAGAAATTACCAAAAAAAACGCAGTGGAAGTGCCCTCTTGGTCCCTGTAGTGATAAAACATGACAAAGTGTCCTTTTATGCGAAAGGAGCCCCATTGGAGCCCCATTGCTTATAGCAGGTGACCTTTTTTAAAAAAAATAATTTTCGCTCCTGCCCTTCAAACATCCTGAGTCAGCCAGTTATAAACATGTAGAGATGGGTCTAAATAGCGTCGGTGTGTCAAAATGAAAGAGCAAAAAGTTGCAAAAAAAAGAGAGAAAAAAATAAAGATTTCAAAAAGTTTTATTCATGGCACACAACACAGACACAGTTAACACTGTTTTACATTTAGATTTGTTCATTTATCAATTGTACTTTAGGCATTATTTCTATTGACTGTATAAACACAGTGTTATGCTCATTACTTCGACAACAAACCAAAAGGCTACTAATAATGTATAACAATGATGGGTTACAAAACAAAAAAAACAAACAAAAAAAACTCCTTTTCTTCTGCAAAGTATGTAGAAATACAGCAGGAATAATGTCCTTTGACCTCTAGGGGTCACACTTCATGGTCTCTCTGAGGCAAATTGTAGCGTAGCAGGACGAGTCCAGGTCCAAGTTTAACGTGAGGGTGAGTGCGTCCTGCTTTCCTTCTTCTGTTGTGCCATTTAGCTGCCGGTCACTATGTCTACTGCTGTTCCCTGTCACCTCTCCTCTTCCTGCCTCCCCACAGGCTGCTCTCTGCAGCTGGTAGCTGACGTTACGTGGCATGGCCAGCAGGGGGCGGTAGCAGCCAGGAAGATTTAGCTTGAGGTTGCTGACTCTGAAGCGACAGTCGCCCAGTCCGTCTCTGGCCAGTCTCTCCTGGAACCAAGTCCCCATGGTGTTTTCTGGGTACTTTACAGTGTTTCCTGGCATGGGCAGTAACACCTGACAGGATAATGAAAACACAGTAGCACCAGTGGTGAGAAAAGTAGAAACAGCAGCATTTAAAGGACAAGTATTTCCCTGCATTACGTACATGTGCCAGTGTGTACACTCCTTCTTGCTCCTCTTGCTCCGTCACCACGTGGATCTGGAAAAATCAGAGGACAGATGTACCAAGATGTGCAAACATTTGGAGATTAAACTATTTAACCCTTTATCAGGCGAAGAACCGTATTTGTTAACTTCAGCGGATATCCAAAATAAAAATATTTCGAGAACAAAGTTGCAAATTTACTAGATTAAAGTGGCAGATCTACAAGAAAAAAAGTCACAGATTTAAGAGATTTAAAGTGGCAAATCTACAAGAAAAAAAGTCGCAGATTAAAGAGATTTAAAGTGGCAAATCTACAAAAAAAAAAGTTGCAGATTAAAGAGATTTAAAGTGGCAAATCTGCGTGGAAAAAAGTCACAGATTTACAAGAAAGAAGATGGAAAAAAGCAACTTTTTTCTCACAGATTCACCACTTTAAATCTCGTAAATCTGCGACTTTTTTTCTTGTAGATTTGCCACTTTAATCTAGTAAATTTGCAACTTTTTTCTCGACCCCATTATGATATCCACTGAAGTTACCAAATATAGTTCTTCGCCTGATAAAGGGTTAATTGTGTGATGAGATTATTATTATTACCTGAGGCGGGCCGGCCTCTCCAATGTCCTCCTGCATCCACACCAGGTCCCCCCATCTGGCACTGTGGCCCAGAGTAGTCAACCTGTGAGCCACGGCCTCGTTCCATACCCTGACAATCACAAACACATTAGTGGAGCAGAGAAGCAAACTAATAATGCTCTCTGCTACACTAAGACACACATCAGCTACTGACCTTATGTCACTGCGCCGCAACGTGGGTTAAGAGATGCAGTCATGAAAACATTATTCAGTCAAATTTAAAACGTTAAATATAATGTGTTCATTTTTTGTGTGTGTGTGTGTGTTTTGGGGGTAGGTTCCCCCATTCAATATTTAAAATATTAAATATGTATAATATAGTGTAAAAAATCTTTATTTTGCAGAAGGTCTGTCTGTGCGGTGTACGTGTAATACGAGCATATGAATAAAACATAATTGATGTTTACCACTTGTAATGACTGCAAAAAAGCTAAACAAAATCAAAATTGAACAGCCTGAAATTTGTTGCCTTCTGCCTAGTACCAGGGGTTAAACCTGAAATGCCTCCACGTCTGAAAATAAACTTCATGGTCTATAGAAACCATGGAAGAAGTTTCATGCTTTAGTCATAAAATGCACAATTCCTTCCATATATAAGCTCATCTGCTCCACTATATTAGCACAATTATCGCTACCCATTTAAAAAAAAAATTTTTTAGGGGGACAGGGGGTCTTTAGGGGGAGATAGTAGGTCAACTGTAGATGCCACATAGAAGTGTACATCATTTGAAAGCTGGAAACCTGAAGATTAATTTGAGATGCAGCTCAGCACTGTTTGCGTTCTAGTCAGAAATATGTAAAACAGTTTTTGCTAGATGCCTATTCAAATGCTGAAAGAGTACAAGGCCTTTATGATGTGAGTATATGATGGCCATTATCATGCTCACTTGTGTCTCATAAGTTGTTGGAGCAATGTTTGAATATACAGTAGTGTTCAAAATAATAGCAGTCCAATGTGACTAACCAGATTAATCCAGGTTTTTAGTATATTTCTTATTGCACAGCCTTAAGAGCTGCATATCACGAATACTGGGTCTTGTTGGTTTTCTGAGAATCTACTGCACCTACTGGTACCTTGTTTGCCATGTAGCAATAAAAATACACTAAAACCTGGATTAATCTGGTTAGTCACATTGGACTGCTATTATTTTGAACACTACTGTATATACCATTTCTTACACAGATTTTGTGCCAAATCTAAGCAAAATGATCGAACTTGCTCCACAACATCACATTAAGACACCAAGATCTTGAGGAGCAGCACTGTCAAATCTATGCTGCAGCTTGATTTCAACGCAACATTTTGGCCTGGTTTTTGCACCAAACTGTATGGGATTAGCATAAAGAATAGGGAGACTTGTTGGAAACCATAAAACACATTTTCATTAAGATATCTTGAGGTCAGAGGCCCCTGAGAAAATGACGATGCCAGTTTTTACCTCGCCAAAATTAAGCCTAACTGTAGAGCATCTTTCAGTTTGGCACAGCGTTTTAGAAACAGTACTGTTGGCTGTGATGAAACATTATGATAATACATGAGATGGATAGGGATGTGTTAACCCTGAAAGCAAATAGATAATGTTGTCTCCTTTTTCAAATACCTCTGTCAAAATGTCCTTATCTCCCAGTTTCTGCAGTAGAGCTAAATAACCAAAAGTAAAAAAACTACAATATGTCTGTTTGCGCAGGGCAGGATTCCCATTAAAAAGTGTGTTTTGGGTTATTTTCCCTGCAGCTGACCTGCTGCAGTAGGCGTGTGGGTAGAAGACTCTCATGCTGTGGGGCAGGCTGAGCCAGGCCTGGGTACAACCGTCTGGACCGGTCCCGTAGCGGTTCAGGGCCCGAAGCATCAGACGCTCCCTGGCCTTCGACAACGGCATTAACGCCAAACACTCCTTAGCATTATCTGGTGGAGAAGGAGGAAAACAAGACAGGGATAAAAGGACCCAAATGAGAAAGAAAATGTTAATACTGAGGTCATTGACAGTGTATAAAGATACTAGAACTCTTATTTCTGAAACCTGTAAAAAATGTACTTTATTATGTGTTCTCAACACTACAAAAATGAAAATGAGTTTTCTCCACAATAAACGGATTTTTAGCAATTTTTTAAAAATAAATTCAGGAACTGGGTAGTTGCTTTTAAGTTAACAGGGAAGGCAGGAAATCACCCATAGAAAATTAGTTCCTCAGTCACAGTTCCTGCAACTCACCTTTTCCAGTCATGTCGCCTCAGTTACCCGGTCATGCCGCTTTGCACTTTACAACATCAGAAAAATCAGACCTTACCTAACTCAACATGCCACTCAACTCTTGACACAAGCTGTTGTCATCTCAAGACTTGACTACTGTAACGCCCTCCTGACAGGCCTGCCAGCCTGCACAATAAAACCCCTTCAGATGATCCAGAACGCGGCAGTGCTCCTGGTCTACAACCATCCAAAAAGGTCACATGTCACACCGCTGCTCATTGAGCTCCACTGGCTACCTGTTGCAGCCCGCATCAAATTAAAATCTCTAATGCTGCCTATAAAGTTGTCTCCGGTACTGCTCCTACCTACCTGAACGCCCTGATTCAGACATATGCTACCTCACGACCGCTGCGCTCTTCCAATGAACGGCGCCTGGCTCTGCCCCCCGTTGGTCCAAGGCAATCCAGACTCTTTGCACTTCTTGTTCCCCGCTGGTGGAACACACTACCAGTTCCTACCAGAGCAGGGGCGTCCCTCTCTACCTTTAAAAAAACTCCTGAAGACCCAGCTCTTCAGAGAGCATCTTCTCTCCTAGCACCACACAATAATTCTACTGCTTAAAGAATTGTCACTAGCACTTATTGATGCACTAATAGCTCTTATTGCACTATACCTTGATTGTTTGTTTTTATTCTTCCTGTAAGTCGCTTTGGATAAAAGCGTCTGCTAAATGACTAAATGTAAATGTAAATGCTGTGTTGAAAATTTCTTTGAAAGCACATTTCACATACTTTTGGTCATTCTCTGTAAAAATGAACTTGTTGAAATGAAATTGTTGTCCTCGCTCTAACCTGTTTGGAGGAAGTGTCTCTTGGCGTGGCTCTGAGGATCGTTGCTGTCGTCTGGAGTGAAGAAGAGACGCACAGCGCTCACCTGACACACACACAGGACAACACACACACACACACACACACACACACACACACACACACACAAACAGGACAACACACACTGATGTCAAAAATTTTAGTTATTTCACATTTCATCCTGGAAGTGTTTCAGGCTTCATGCAGTCGCTGATACCCCTTATTTCACAGCATTAAGCGTATTAGCATCTGGCCATGTATATAATAACTGAATGCAACACTTACCATGTCTTCTTTGAGTAAAGCCAGCCCCACACAGTCAGACTGAACACTTTGGGCGCTCCCAAACCTCTGTGGTCCGTAATAGTTGACAAAACCTCTGGCCTGCAAAGAGCAACAGACCAGGTGAGAGTCGTTTGAAAGATCACTGGCATATTTCACCATTCATCCACCATAAAACAGCAACAACGTGTTACTTTCTCTGTAAAAGCAGTCGGTCTTCCCTGCCCTATCCGTAGCTCTTAACAGCAAGTCCATTGGTTACTACTGAAGGCATAAATCTTGACAAAAATGTCACATATCTGGTGTAATTAAAGAAATTAAAGAAAAGTTTCAATTAACGTATTCCTTTAGAAGCTATATGATTTTTGGCTTAAGAACAAACATTTTAAGTTATTTTTGTGTTTTTTATAACAATGGAGCTCTATGGCATAGATAAAAAAAACTTGAAATGACTCAAATTATTGAAGTTTTTTGGTATTTTTATGAAATTTAAAAAATAAAATATAATCAGACTTCTCATTTATCGCTATAATAGATTTATAGGTTTAATTTTGTGTGAATGGAAAAGAAATGTACAGGAAGTAACACATGTTGTAATATCCCTTTAGTATACACAATAAATGTAGTAGTAGTAATAGTAGTAATGTGGGTATACATTTTTGATTGATCAGATATTATGATATAGCTACATTGTGTCTTGTTTTGATATTCCACTGCTGTATCAATGACCTCAGTGTCAAAAACTAGAAGAAACATCAAGATAGATAGATAGATAGATAGATAGATAGATAGATATTCAAGTACGATAAAATACAATAAAATACAATAGAATAAAATACTGAGGTAGCATAAATAAAAACAACAATAGAAAAAAAAACACAGAATAGAACAAGGACACTTAAGAAGTTAAAAAAAAGCAGATCAGTTGGTAGGTTGGCAAGATGATGGTAATAATTATAATTATACTGATGATATGATGAAACTGAATCTGAATGATACCTTGACGTTCTCCACTGCTTCCTTCACCAGCGCTGCCAGGCGAATGTGTGTCTCTGCATGAGACGCGTGTGCGTCGCTGGCCCCGTGTGGTCTCAGGTCCCGGACCACCAGGTCGAAGTGGTTCCCCTGCAGTCGTCCCAGTCTGAGAGGCTCGCTGACGGAGCGGATCTGAGACAGACGCATCCCTCTCTTCTCAAACTCTGCTGTCTTCTCTTTCAACCTAGGGATAAATAACATCAAATAAATAAATAAGTGGTGGATTTCTGGCATTAATTCTGAGGCTTTGAAGGGAAATTTAAGAGCCATAACATCTCAAATGGCAGCTTTTTGTCTCACCGATTTGTGAATAGGGAAAATGAAAAATCTGTAAAAGAAATGCACAACTACCGCTGAGTTGAGACCTTCTTCACCACCATGGACTGGTAGGTGATGGCTCTCTTGTCCTTGATCCCAGCATAGGTGAAGTCTGAGGGTAGGACTCCGAGAGCAGCTGCCATGTAGCTGATGGCCTCCAGAGTCTCCAGGTTCTCCTTACGCAGAGTGAAAGCTGAAAGAAGACACACACAACACAGCTGTGTTTTCTTTTCTACATGTCTCTTCTGAGAAATCTGAAGACAAAATGTTATATTATGAGTCAACTACCTAAGGGCATATAAAGTAGAAAAAGTAATTGTCCTATGTGGACATAACTTTTTTTGCAATTTTTGAAACTTCCATTTAAGAATATTTGCTGGCTTTGATTCTGTTATATGTTGTTGTAAAATATCCCAAGGAGAGGTCGACAAATTTCCTATTTTGTCCAGTTCTGAACCTGAGGACATTCAGACATTTTAAAGGCACAATGAGTCAGATTTGTCTGCAACTAAAACATTCAAAGTTGGCCCCTCCTCCCTGGCTCAGCAACATCTAATAGTCAGTGGTTTTAGTGTTGCTTAGTCTGACTCACTAGTCAGGTGTGCAGCCAGACTTCTCCACACTGACACACCACCACTGTGTTCTATGCCAGACTAGTTTGCTAATCCTGGGGAGAATAATGAGGCAGATTTTGAGTTTGAGTTGCCCCTCCCAACAAAGGACTGAATGGATTATCTGTAGGTCCTGGAGTGTAAATATGTACTAAAACAGTATGTTATGTGTGTGGTTGTCCACGTTTTTAAAATTGGTTAATATTTGAAAATCCTCCTCAGGCTTAAAGTCATGGTATTTGTCTCAAGACAGAATAACCTATAGAAGCAACAAATTGAAAAGAAGAGTAAATTAACAGACAGCAAATTCTCTGCAGACACAGACATGAACACACACTTCTCCTGGGTCAGAATAAATGTTTGCATGTTTGTTCTCCCTGTGTCAGCATCGGTTTCTCCGGGTCCTTCGGCTTCCTCCCACACTTCAAAGACATGCAGCTTAGCTTGGTAATTCTAAATTGCCCATAGGAGTGAATGAGAGGATTTGTCTGCCCTGTGACGACCTGTCCAGGGTGTACCCCGCCTCTCGCCCAATGTCAGCCTGGATCGGCTCAAGCCCCCCATGGCCTAAGTTTGGGTAAGCGGTTAAGGATAATGCATTAATAAATGAATAAATCTACACTTTACCAGTGTAAACTTCCTCTTCTTTACGTTCCTCTGCCGTTCTTTTCTTCGGCCTCCCCTGCTCCCTCAGCCTCACTGAGATCGCTGTCGTCCCCTGGTCGCTGAAGCTTTTAGTCTCCACCAGTTTCCCAAACCTTCGGCTCAGGAAGTGATGGACCGTCGTCCTGTGATCCTTATCGTCGTCAGGTCCAAACGTATAGGATGATCCTCGCACTTTGGCATCTATGAACCTGAAGAAGTCCTCTGCTTCGTCCTCCGTAACCAGCTGGGAGAGCTCCCTGTAGTCCGGGTCTTCCCTCACCCTGATCTCCGGCTGAATGGTGACAGTCATGAGGAAGGGGAAGCGGTGTCTGACTGCTCGGTGGACGTTAGCTCTGTGGTGTTTGTCGGGGAAGGATCCCAGAGACAGCTCCTGCTTGTTTGGCTTTTCTTTGAGAGTCAACACAAACTGCTCGAGCTCGTCGCTGACCGACTGGCCTAAAATCACACTTAAATCAAAACTGCCTGGACTAGGTATGGTGACATCCAGCCCACAATCAGCTGGAACATCAGAGTCCTGTGAGACTGAGGAGTGATTATTCCACTTACATTCTGCACTCATTGTTTCATTGTTTTTATTATCTGAGCAGGACCTGTCTGCTGTCTGAGTGGCAGCTGCTGTGTTAACACGCTGTCCACTGATGTCTATCTCAGTCACCACAAAGTCTTTGATAAAGTTTTTGATGCTTCCCAGAAACCCTTCATGGTTTGATATGAAGCACGCAGGGACATTGGCAGCGTCGCCGTCCTGCTTCATGGTTCAACCAACACTGAGAGTTTACTCTGTTGGGAAAGGATAAAGTTACAATGTTAAAGAATTCAAACCCAGACATATCTATTTATATATCAGATCCATACACTTAAGGCCATGTCACGGTGCTTGACATGTACTTATGAGGAGAAATACACTTTAAAAGAGAGAATGTAAAAACTAAGAACATTTATACCAAATCAGACACAAAACAGGAGATAAACAGGCGATAAACACAGTAAATGGACACAGAGCATTCAGAGTCACGGTACACCTTAAACACAATGTGAGGAGGTTCAGAGGGCTGATAGTTGCTTCATTTCTGCTTACACGGTGCTATTTCTGTTTATTTCTGCTTACACCGTGTTAAAATGTTTAAAGTCATCTCTGAATCATTAATCCTTCACAGAGCTGACACAGAGTCTGTCGGCTGTAACAAAGGAAACACAGCACATACCTGTCTGTAGAGCGGAGATATGCAGCTACTGAGAAGAAATCTTAATGAATTAACTGTTTGTTTACTCTACGCTACGGCTCCACGCGGTACGGCAGAGATGAGCTGTTGGTAAACACAACAACGGTGAAAACAACTCAGGCTGCTTCCGCGTCATGTGACAGTCATGTGACCTTTCTTAAAGGGCCCGACACCAGTTTGTTACACAACTGTTCCGTGAAACTGCAACGCTGCTGATATAACCATAGAATAAAACCACAGTCTATGGATACAACCATAGGATAAACCCATAGTCTATGGATAAAACCATAGAGTAAAACGACAGTCTATGGATAAAACCATAGAATAAAACCAGAGTCTATGGACAACACCATAGGGTAAAACCAGAGTATATGGGTAAAACCATGGAATAAAACCACAGTCTATGGATAAATCCATAGAGTAAAACGACAGTCTATGGATAAAACCATAGAATAAAACCACAGGATAAACCCATTGTCTATGGGTAAAACCATAGCCTATGGATAAAACCCACAAGATAAAACCATAGTCTATGGATAAAACCATAGGATAAAACCAGAGTCTATGGACAACACCAAAGGATAAAACCAGAGTATATGGGTAAAACCATGGAATAAAACCACAGTCTATGGATAAATCCATAGAATAAAACCACAGGATAAACCCATTGTCTATGGGTAAAACCATATTCTATGGATAAAAACCACAAGATAAAACCATAGTCTATGGATAAAACCAAAGGATAAAACCAGAGTCTGTGGATAAAATTACAGTCTATGGATAAAACCATAGTTTATGGATAAAACCACAGGATAAAACCATAGTCTATGGATTAAACCATGATAAAACCATAGTCTATGGGTAAAACCACAGGATAAAACCATATTCTATGGACAAAACTATAGGATAAACCCATAGTCTATGGGTAAAACCACAGGATAAAACCAGAGTCTGTGGATAAAACTATAGGATAAACCCACAGTCTATGGATGAAACCACAGGATAAAACCATAGACTATGGATAAAACCATAGGATAAAACCATAGTCTACGGATATAACCAGTCTATGGGTATAACCATAGGATAAAACCATAGTCTATGGATAGTATTTCATTTGTTTGATGAAGTTGCTTTCACACCTTAACTCTTAACTGAGATTACCCGAAGGACTGCAATGTAAACATTTCAAATTAAAAATACAGCTATTTGTCCAGTATTTACAGACTAAGTGAAAGGCTAGATGAAGACAGATAACCAGCACTTACCTGTGTGATCTATTGTGTGATGTGTGCAGTCCACTGTGTGGTGACACTCTGATCCCCCTCACTCTGGGATTCACATGTTGCAGAGAACTAATCGTCTTCGCTGGAACCTTTTCATTTGGATTTCCAAACTATTCCCTTAAAACTACCTTCAATAATCTGAGGATGTTGGAGTAATACACTCCTCTGCCAACGACCTTGACCATAGAGGTGAATGGCTAACCAGTTTATCACTTACCTTTCCGAGTGTGTTGTTGCCCACAGTTCCCTTGATTGATGAGTAATCCTTTGTGTTCATTTTAAAGTACAAAAATATCTTTAAGTTAGATTTTGTACCCTGTTGCATGTCCAGAACTATTGCAAGAATGCCACCTATTGTTATATGGTAGGGTTACGATGTAGGTTAGATTAAAAATGCAGATCCATGAAGGAGTGCTACAGGACGAACATGTGCAAGGGGCTGTAGATACAAAAGATATAATTAAAACAAGCAGTACTGAACGGGCCCTCGCAGTACACGCGTGTCGGGGCATGCTGCCGTAGGGGCCAGTCTATACCACCCCTATGAATTTCATTGCCTTAAGTGTTATAGTGTGGCCACGGTACCAAATATGAAATTAGACTGCCACCACAGTGCCACCTAGGGGCCGATCAATAAAACCTTAAAGGGTTATCCTCAGGAGGGCATTGACAATAATTGTACCAAGTTTTGTATAATAATGCACAAATTATCCCTTTAATCCTCATACAGTTTCTGAAGAAGGACTCTTAACGGATATGTATAAGTTAGAAGAGGCAGGTAGCAATGGTGGAAAGTAACTATGTACATTTACTCAAGTACTGGACTTAAAGTAAAATTTTGAGGTACTTTTATGTACATTTTATGTAACTTTATGCTTCTACTCCACTACATTTTGAGACATATATTGTACTTTTTATTCCTCTACATTTAACTGACAGCTTTAGTTACTTTTCAGGTCAAGATTTAAAATGAAAAACATGATACATTTAAAATGATTACCCATTTTTATAAATTAAACCACTTAAAAGTTTATTAGGTAGTTAAAATGAGCGGAGTGGAGTCATTTCACAGTGTGGTATTAGTACTTTTACTGAAGTAAAGGATCTGAACACTTCTTCCACCACTGTCTGTTTTACTTCTTTACTTTTTTTTACATTTATTTTTTTTTCTTTATTTTCTTGAATTTTTTTATTTTTTCTATTTTATTTTATTTTATTTTATTAATTATTATTTTTTTCTGCGTTTCTGCGCATGCGCTGCTTTTTGCGGTTCTGCACATGCGTGGGCTTTCTGGACAAAAAAAGAATAAAAAAAAAAAAGTAAAAAAAAAAGTAAAGAATTGTGGAAGAAGTGTTCAGATCCCTTACTTCAGTAAAAGTACTAATACCACACTGTGAAATGACTCCACTCCGCTCATTTTAACTACCTAATAAACTTTTAAGTGGTTTAATTTTATTTTTTTCTGGAAAGAAAGATTGAGGGTTCGAGTCCCTTCGTGGTTAGAAACTAGAGCATAGTCCAAAGAAACAAGGTGTGAAGGTGCTTTATTACAACCTCAAGATCAATGTTTACAGCTACACTTGTGTAAGGGGAAACCACCTGAGATGAAACAGAATTTTTGCTCTGTAGAAACAAGTACTTTGGGTCAAGTTTGGTATTAATTCCATTAATGTTCACGTCAATTCTACAGTCGAACAATTTAGCTTTCCCCCCTTAACCAGGTCAAAGTTGGGATGTGACCACATCTTACTGACATTTAAAGATTATTTTCGTGCATTCTGATTCAGTTTATTTCTGGAAACAATTTTGATGCAAAATTCCACCAAATCAGGCCGGTTAGCTCAGATGGTCAGAGCGTGGTGCTAATAACGCCAAGGTCATGGGTTCAATCCCCATACTGGCCAGAAACTTGAAGTTAACACAGCCAAGTACTTGAGGAAGCTTGATGTTTATTTTCCAATCCTACAAATATGTCAAATATCTGGGATAACTAACCAGGCCACTGCATGAAAGATGAGCCTGTGTAGATCCAGTGAGATGCCTTTTTCTGCCTCCAACGACCAGATACGCTGAGCGGAAAACCATGGTGATCACACCTTGTTGACATTCAAAAACTTTATATGGAAAATGTGAAACATTTATATAAACAGTATTTCTTAGATTTCCTATTTTTCTGCATACTTGAAATTAGTCCTTTACCATTTTTTTTTGCTTGATTTTATTTTGTTTGTAGAAAAACAAAAACAACCATGTTATTTGTAGCTGTTAGTTGTATTCATAATTGTTCCCAGGTAAGATCTGTGACATTACCACCAGGAGAATAGTGGCTTATTTGACTGTGACACCAGGAAAAACAATGTTAAATACAGTTTAACAGTAGCTGCAAATGTTTCTTGATTTATAAAAGTCATAGGAGCTGACTTAACTTTAAACCATGAAATCTCTGGTGAACCAGCTTCCTCCTCCCACTAACTGCAGGCCATCTGGACAATGGTCCCCCTTTGGGGCGGATAGAGACTCCTCATAGGCTCCAAGATACAGGCCAGTACTCCTGGCTCTGATGGCTGCCCCACATATTCATTGAAAACATAATTTATTCTCCTCTATAATATTTCCTCAGATAACAGAGCTCTTGGCTGCAGTCAAAGAGATAATTTTTATTGTCCTCCTCTTCAGGTCTGTCTGTCAGCTGTTTTTTTTCTCTCTCTGGTCATTAACATGTTTGTCCGACAGGTTCCTCTGCACTTTTAACAGCTTCTGTTTGGGTTGTGTGGGGCAGCTGTTGTCCATGACGATGGGTTTAGATGTCATATCAGTCTCCTCCTCCTTGGCTGATGTGTCCTGTAACCATGTGACAACCTAGTGTTAGTTAACTACAATAGAAAAGTGATGCCAGTTCAATAAGTCACTATGAAAGCCATTACTTACTGTCCTGTTACAGTAACATGCTATTAAAATAGGTAAAGCGACAGATAAGCAAAAATATATCAAGAATATAGCTATTTTTTTACCCTCTATGCATTCAGAATGTAGTAGATAATACCAAAGAATTATGTCAGGCACAGCCCCAGTATAAAGAATAATCTGTGATTCAACAGCTTCTTTTCTGAACTTTATCTAGTCTTGATTTGCAGTTCTCATGTGCAGTAAATATGTTAATATTTCTAATCATGTGAATGTGTCCCTCTTTGTAAAAAAGCAGCATCTGTAAACTATAGGTAATTACTATGCTATGAACTAATGGAAAATTACAGACAGAGCGATACTCCAGTATGTATGAGTTCAAAATGCAGCTGCACAATGTTTCATCAAGCAAGCTGGCTAGTGACTCCCTCTTTAAGAAGAGCGTATGGATAACAGATTAGTCGACTGCCCATTTTCTTGCAATTAGAGTCACCAAGATCAATAAAGAAGCTGAGTTGTTAATAGTGCCCTTTCATCACCAAGCCTTCTGGTTATGAGCAATTACATGATATCATATTATTTTACAACTTATAAAAGCATTTTAAATTACATAAAAACAGATCATCAGTGTTTACTAATAAAAAATAGTCAGCACTCAGACTATCTGATCCAAATCTGAAGCATGAAGTAAACATGTGAGAGAAACAGTAGTGAAGAGAATGAATGACTGTACTTTGTCAGCTCGTCTTCTCGGCGGGTTCGGAGTGATCTGTCTTGACTTTCTTGGAAGCCGCGGCGTCACCGACAGTTTGAACTGATCTCTTTCCCGTTTTAGCTTTGCCCTTGCCAGACACAGCTTTTACCTGTGGGTCATCAAAAAACATTTTTTAGCTGACAGGGGCAAAGACCTACATTTCTGAAGACATGTCCTGTGGTCTGACAAAACTGTAATCTGGCTGTTTTATGTTTCTTTTGGAGTAATGGCTTCTTCCTGGCAGAGTGGCCTTTCAGTCCATGTCTCAGGACTCGTTTCACTGTGGATAATGACACACTTTTACCAGCTTCAGCCAGCATCTTCACAAGGTCTTTTGCTTTTGTTCTTGGGTTGATATGCACATTTTGGACCAAAGCACGTTCATCTCTGGGACACAGAGCCCATCTCCTTCCTGACCGCTATGATGGCTGGACATTCCCATGGTGTTTATACTTGGGTAATATTATTTGAACAGATGAATGTGGAACCTTCAGGCATCTGGAAATTGCACCCAAGGATGAACCAGACTTGCGCAAGTCTACAATTCTCTTCCTGATATCTTGGCTGATTTCTTTTGACTTTCCCATGATGTTACACAAAAAAGCAGTGTATTCTTTTTCCACTTTTTTCTCGTAAATCTGTGACTTTTTTCACACATATTTGCCACTTTAAATCTCTTAAATCTGCAACTTTTTTTCTTGTAGATTTGCCACTTTAATCTAGTAAATTTGCAACTTTTTTCTCGAAATATTACCTGAAGTTACCAAATATAGTTCTTTGCCTGATAAAGGGTTAATCGTCGTAGAATTTAGCAGGACGGCATTTTGTCCTCCCCTCTTTTGATATAGTTTAGGTTTATGCCTGCTTAAAAAAGTAAAACATCTTTACTTTAGCAGACAATAGATCAGTGATTATACTCAAGTTGTGGCCCAGGAAACCAATTTGGCCCACAATTAGGGTGCCAGGTGGCCCATGGATGATTAACAAGAAGATTCTCAATGGGAAATATTAATAGTAATATAAAATTTTCTAGTTGTGTTATAATAGATACGACAATCTGTTTCATTGTTATGTGATACATCATTGTCCAAAGCATTTACTCACCAGAGCAGATGTAGTCCCTGTTGTCCTCATCTTCATGTGAAGTGTGTGAGTCTGGTTCTTCAACAGAGGAGCTTTCCGGCCCAGCTTTACGTAGAAATAGGTTGTGTATGGAGTGAAGCTGAAATCCTCTCTGAAGATAGCAGACAAAATAACACACCTCTGTCAGACAGATTTTGAACTGTCCCAAAACGTTTTCTTAACAACATCATATTATTGTGATTACTTACAATACAACTACTAGGAGTAGCCCAATCACCTAGTAACCGATATACCCAATATTAACATGTAGGGCACATGTCCTGTGTGAATGAAAGCAACGGGTCCTGAATGTCCAGATTAAGTTTGTGTAATAAATTATGGAAGACTCTTACATTTGCGGAATTTGTTACACTAACTGTACAGATGAATGACCAATTGGCGAAATACTATCATACAACCCCAAACTACCAGCATATTTGCTTCATTATATGTTTAACATAGCTGAGTTTTTTTAGGAAAACATCTATATAAAATGAATATATTATATACTAGGGATGGGCATTTGGAAGAAACCTCGAGCATCTATAATGTTAATGATCAATTAATTGATTAATGGCTATGTTTATATACATACTCGGGTATGCATAAAGATAAAAACATGCATACATGGGCAAAACAAAATAAATATAAATATAGTACTGTGCAAAAGTCTTTGGCCTGTTTTAATAATGGACACCTTTATTTCGAGAGGACAAAAAGAGACTTTCTGTTGATCGTAAAACTAAATCAAGATAACGTCAAGGAGTTCAATGTTTCATGTTTTAGCACCCCCCGAAGAGGCATAAGGTTAGTTTTCATAGTAATCTTACTTATTCAAGTATTTTTTGTGTTTACTTAAATCTTGGCTCACTGGCTTATTCACGTATGGCCATTCTTCATTCATATCTCTGGTTAAGTACTGAATGATTAGGAGAACAAAACTTTTGTACTTGTCTTTTTAAAGAACGAATTCTAGTGAAACATACATTAGTGTGATAAGAACTACCTTAAATGACAGAAACCATCGCTGGGGAAAAATGTATTTGACATGAATTTTGAATTTTTAGTTCAGCTAACATGGAAGGGTCGGGGTTTATGTCCTATACTGCAGCCTGTTGAGATTTCTTGGCGTAACTTATAGGTTTTATGGGGAGAATAGGTCGATGAGTCTTGTCAACGCAAATTTTGTTATCCCAACTAGAAACAAATTTGAAAAAAAATCAATAATGTAAAAATAAAAACAATAGAAATAAAAAAAAAAAAAAATAGAACATGACAACTCACCTAATGTATCCCTGCAGCAGCAGCCGCAATATCACAGCTTCAGCCTGCAGCCGACACAATGTGGTGGTCTGGATCATTTTCCTGCGCTTGGCTGGGCCTTTGCCCATCCATGTCTCAACCAGCTTTAGAGGAGTCACATTCTCATTCATTGATGTTGCTAGCTCCACTATCTGCACCACCTGCTTGGCATGCTGGGTAATGTCCACATTGGTGTAGTCTGGAGGTATAGAGATAAGATGATTATTAACTAAAATTTAGAGAATAAAGGCCTTTCACATCTCTAAGACACACGCACCCTTGAATTCTAAAAATATACGATACACACCTTTCGCATGGCGGCAAGTATCACACATCTTGTTGCATCCTTCATCGTCCCACACCTCGTCAAAATGAACAGCCATGAGAGAGCGTCTACACCTTTACACATCAAACATGAGACCAATTAGACATTTAATTTGTGGTGTATAAGGTATCATTTACACGTATTCATATGAAGAAGTGAGAATGTGTGTGTGTGTGTCAAGGTCACGTTTATTTCTAGAGCACCTTATATACAACCAAGGTTGACCAAAGTGCTTTACATAACTGAATAACAACAAAAAATCCAATCCAATACAAGATACATAAATGAATAACAATAAACTCACAAAATAAAAATAAAAGACAATTTCATCTAATAATATATGAGATGAGATGTACAATACAACACACAGAAACAACTTTCTCCTCACGCAGGTTTGAAAGCCTGGGAGAAAAAAATGAGTCTTAAAAGAAGATTTAAAAATGTCAAAAGTCTTTGACGACTGAATATGCAGCGGTAAACTGTTCCACAGCTTCGGGGCAGCCACTGCAAAAGAGCGATCGCCTTTTGTTTTTAGCATTTAGGCACATCTAGGTAGGAAACATTAGCAGACCTCAGAGCTCTGGTCGGTCTGTGAACCTGTGTGAGTTCAGCCAAATACGCTGGAGCTAATCCGTTTAAATGACACATACCGGTTGACTGTTCCCAAAGTCTGCACCGTACTCGGTAAACAGGCTTTTATGTATCGGGCTCCCTCATCCTGGAATCTGCTCCAGAGCAGCCTCAATCTGCAGGACCTTATTACGGTCACATCCTTTAAAAAACTCTTGAGAGATCTGGAAGCAGACTCGTATCGCCTTTGCACTTGTTTTTTATGATGTCATGATCTTGTGCTGTCCATGCCAATCTTACTGTGTTGTCTGGCTTGCTTGTATTTTACTGTAGGTCCATGTTTTATTGTCTGTTCTTGTCATGATGCACTGTCTGTCTTATTGTTGTAACTTTTAACCCTGCTGCTATCTTGGCCAGGCTTCCCCTGAAAAAGAGGTCTTTGTGTCTCAGTGGGACCGACCTGGTTAAATAAAGGTTAGATAAAAATATATATACACTACCGGTCAAAAGTTTTAGAACACCCCAATTTTTCCAGTTTTTTATTGAAATTCAAGCAGTTCAAGTCAAATGAACAGCTTGAAAGGGTACAAAGGTAAGTGGTGAACTGCCAGAGGTAAATAAAAAAGGTAAGCTTAACCAAAACTGAAAAATAATGTACATTTCAGAATTATACAAGTAGGCCTTTTTCAGGGAACAAGAAATGGGTTAACAACTTAACTCTATGGAGTCTTGGGCTATTTTGTCCATTTTTGAATTCTTTTCATGTCTTTGTAAGTAATTTTGTGTCTTTTTTTAGTCATTTTGTGTCTTTTGGTGTCTTTTTTTGTCATTTTGTGTCTTTTTTTTAGTCCTTTAGTCCAACATAATATGTGATTTTGAATCTTTTTTTTTTTACTTTCAAAACACTATCATGCTCAATTAAGAATTTTAAATGTTGCAAATGTGCATTAATTTAGAGTACACTGAGACATTAAACTACATCATTTTCAATTAAATTCTGGAAAAGTTGGTGTGCTCTAAAACTTTTGACCGGTAGTGTATATATATATATTTTTTTAAAACAAACATCAGGATCTTAAAATCAATTCTGAAACGGACAGGAAGCCAGTGCAGAGAGGCCAGAACTGGGGTTATGTGTATGTGTGTGTTACCTGTCAACATTCTGGCAGTAGTCGACCATTTGCAGCAGCTTCTGTTGACCGGTGTTCTCCATTACCACCATGGTGCTAATCCTGAAAATATCAGAAAAGCCAAAGTAGATGATGCAGTCCGCCTGACAGTCGTCTCGACCTGGAGACACACAGACAGAGGGATTTTATTGAGATATATATCCAAAAGAACAAGCGCTGTATCAACTAGTACTCTGTCCTGATAGAACTGAAACAGTGTCTACCTGCACGTCCACTCTCTTGGTAGTAGTTCTCGATGGACTTACTGATGGTGTGGTGGATAACAAACCTTACATCAGGCTTGTCGATGCCCATGCCAAATGCCACTGTGGCTACCACCACCTATAGGATAACATCATCGTACTGTGTCATGCCTTTTTCAGACCCTACTACAGAAATGATGCATTGCTATGTAGAACAGAAACAATAAAATTACAGAAACATTAATTGAAGAAAATGGAAAATGAAAATGAAGAGATGCATTAAATTAACCCTTTATCAGGCGAAGAACTATATTTGGAAACTTCAGTGGACATCAAAATGGGGTCCAAAAAAAAGTCGCAAATTTACTAGATTAAAGTGGCAAATCTACAAGAAAAAAAGTTGCAGATTTAAGAGATTTAAAGTGGCAAATTTGTGCAAAAAAAGTTGCAGATTTACGAGATATAAAGTGGCAAATTTCTGCGAAAAAAGTTGCAGATTCATGAGATTTAAAGTGGTGAATCTGAGAAAAAAGTTACTTTTTTCCCCCACTTCTTTCTCGTAAATCGGTGACTTTTTTCCACGCAGATTTGCCACTTTAAATCTCTTAAATCTGCGACTTTTTTTCTTGTAGATTTGCCACATTAAATCTCGTAAATCTGCGACTTTTTTCGCGCAGATTTGCCACTTTGAAATCTCTTAAATCTGCGACTTTTTTTTCTTGTAGATCTGCCACTTTAATCTAGTAAATTTGCAACTTTTTTCTCGAAATATTTTTATTTTGGATATCCGCTGAAGTTACCAAATATAGTTCTTCGCCTGATAAAGGGTTAATAAAGCATGAATTCCCACTATATAAAACAGACCTTGTCTTAAGACATTTTTCACTTTGTGGACTTTTTATTGGCTAAATAAAAAGTATTTTGATTGTTAAATCAAATTTCAAAGAGCTATTACCAGTAGGTGTTACAAATACCTGGATTTTGTTAGAAGACCAGCTGGTGTGGATGCGGGACTTATCCTCAGGGTCCATGTGAGCATGGTAGGGATAAGCCAGGATCCCTCTCTTTTTGAGTTCAGAGGACACTGCCTCTGCATCCTTCTGAGAGAACACGTACACAATCCCTGTAGCATAAAAAATATGTCCGGTGAATATACACTTCACAAATACTCTATTCAGTCATATCTTTAGCTTCAATGTGATTAATTAACTTTTATTTTTTGGGTTTATTCAGTCCTGTTTGCTGCAGTACCTGAACGATCCTTGTATCTGTTCTTTATCAGACAGGCAATGTCACTGATTGATGCATCATAGCAAGAGTCTTTAATACGAACCTGGGAAACAAGCAGACTGTTAGTGTTAATGTAACATTTCCTTAAGAGGTGTGACACTGAGTTGTTGAATTTGTCAAGTTTGAAAGGGATAGGGTCTTTTCCAAAGAGTATTTATAGAGAACAGTATTGTTTCTAATAGACTAAACCAGGGGTGGGCAATTAATTTTCCCAAGGGGCCACATGACGAATACCATGAAGGTTGCGGGGGCCGGACCAAAACTCGGAACTAATGCTAATATTAATTTAATCGCTTTATAAAATATATTAAATTATCTGGTTTTGAGCTGCTACTGATAGGAATACATGTTATGATAAGACTGTTAATGTGGAGTAAATCAAATATAGCAGTAAAATGTAGTAAATACTCCAATCACTATATCACTTTTCCATTTATAACTGTAAATGACCTTTAGCAAGGTTCCTATTGGTGTATTTGTATTATAGAGCTTGTTTTTTCATGTTTGTAAATTTTCTAGGTGTTTTACAATGTTGTGATGCTTTTATTTTGAAAAGGCGCCATCCAGTGTGAAACGGGTGCTTTCATTTTGAAAGGTAGTGACAGGAAATAACAGGTAGCCCGGTAAAAATTAAAAACGAACGGTAAATAATAACGAGTGCGTCGTAATTCATATAAAGTTGATATAAAGTATGAAAAAGGTTTCTATAGTGGTTGGTTGACAGGGGAACAAGGTTTGTTAAAGTTTATTTTCTTCTGTCATATTTATTAGTGGCTATATTTGTTGTCTTAACTATAGTAAAAGTGCTTGTTTGCTCAAGTGCTAATGCTAATGTTTGTTAGCTCTTACGGTGGATTCACAAGGTGACCAAGGAATTTCTTTAATTTTTACGTTCATGGAGTCTATGAGCTACGATTTTAAATAAATCTTGTAAACAATCAGTTAAAGAGTCGAGTTTTTGCAGGGGGGTACGTAAACCGCCTTCAAAATAAAAGTACTGCGGTTGTATTGATTTCTAATTTCTGGGTAACCTCATGCGGGCCCGACGAGGACAGCCAACGGGCCGGATGTGGCCCGCGGGCCGCCCAATGCCCAGGTCTGGACTAAACATTCAAAAACACCAGTGTGGTCTTTTATGTTTTGCAAATTGATGCAAGGCAGTGTGGATGATATTAAAGGGTCTGAGGGGTGTGTAAGCAGGTGCCTGTAGTGCATGTCAAAACGTGCTTGAGTTTAATGTGTGAGACAGATGCTGTTGCCATGGTTATCACCTCATAGTAAAGGTTGGTTCGGTTGAAGGATGCAGAGAGTGTGATTGGCTGTGGCACACACAGGATCTTCTCACAGTCCTTGAGGACATGGCTGGTTGCAGTGGCTGTGAGCCCGAGCAGCGGCACTTTGGGGAACTGCCTCTTCAGGATGCCGAGCAGTTTATAATCTGCCACATATACAAATTAATGGTAAATAGACTGCACTTGCATAGCGTTTTGCAACTGACAGAAATCGCTCACAAACCCATTCACACACTCATTCATACTGGTTGTAGTGGCAAGCGTAGATCTTAATTCGAAAGCCACTCAATTTATTAGCAGTAGGCTGGTACAGCTCATATGTTACTGTTTTGTGTTCCTTAATTACACACAAACCACCGGAGTCAGTTCGTAGTTTCGTTGGTTTATTTCTCGTTGCTGAATCCAGGTATTTCCATTAATACAAACATCATTCCAAGCATCTCTTGGTTTTCACAACGGTCCGCAAACATTAGGAAGTAACTGTAACATCTGAAAAGAACTGTAACATCTGAAAGTGACGGTCAAAAAAACTTTTTTCCCTGTACCTCTTAGCACTCTGCTAATCCACCTTTTTACCTTTTAGCAAGTCCTTCGGAACAATAATGCGCATGAGCAGCGCCTACTTCAGGTGCTGTGGTAAATTTCAACTATACAATAAAAGCAATAATGTCATAACACAACCAAAACCAATATAAAACACGCTGTAATCTACAGTAAAAATCTCAACTTTCTTTAACATAATATTGGCTCCTACACTGGTGACCGAGTATAGCCTACATGGGCCACCTGCCACCATCAGGAATCCATTCATAGCGGGAATAATCTGGGGTTCACTATCTTGTCCAAGGATACTTTGATATGTAGGCTGCCGTGATCAGGCCATACCTTTATTAACTTTAAAGATAAACCTCAAATTGAATATGAATGGGCCTATTTAGGTTGCCTTGTAGTAGTTCACCAGTGAAGAAGACCTCTCACCTGGTCTGAAGTCATGTCCCCACTGGCTGCAGCAGTGCACCTCGTCCACAGCAATACGGTTCAGCAGATTTGCGTTATAGGCTTTCTCAAGACGAGACATGAGAAGCTTACTCTTGGCGATCTTCTCTGGAGTCACATACAGCAGCTTGAAAGGGGCATTGGGATCTGTCATTCCAGCCATGACAGACTTGGCATGTTCCTAAAAAAATGTAATACATGTAGCTTTTTTTATTTTTTCACAGTATGAAAGCTGGAGCGGGAGCAAGAAAGTAAATCCAAGAAGAAAATCCTGTGTTCATGACTAGTGTACGTTTCTAAGAGAGAAAAATTGCTATGCAACGGTAGAGTTATACCGCCACTATAGCTACTGTTAAATGTTCGTGCAGTTTTGTCAAAGAATAGCATAAGAAGGGATCAACAGACTGGAAGGTGAGCTGAAATTGAATAATTAAGAAGAATATGGCTGCCACTAATTACCTTGCTGCTGGATGCATTCACCATGACTGCTGGCACATTGATGGATGATAGGTACATGTTCTGATCCTCCATCAAGGACACCAGGGGACTGACAACCAATGTAAAACCTGGCGCAAGAAAATATGCTGTGATTACAATAGTACAGACTGAGTCAATAAGCATGTATGTACTCGCAAGATACACAAAATTATCAAAAATCTGCAAAAAATGGTGAGCCTTACAGCCCATGAAAAAAAATCTTTTTTTCACACTCACTTCCTTGTTGCACACTCAGACTACCGTAGAAACTCTTTTTCTATGTAGTAGGTTGGTAAGGTACTTCTGTCCAATCTACCTTGAATTTGAAGCCGCCAGAAAATGTAGGCTTACTTAAATTTAGGTTATAAACTCAAAAAATCAATTATTTATCACACATTTTTATTGCACATTTTTTTTGGGCACGACACACACATTAAGCTGTCTTGCTCATTCCATGAATGCACAAACCTTACAAGTTGTACCTCGTTTTAAAGGTGAGTAATCATGTTAGCCAACGATATATGATACAACACCAATAAGTATTATTAAAGGGGAGAAATAATTGACCAAAATAACATTTCCAATTTCTTGTTGAGGAGTTTATGTCATGTGGTATACCAACTGTGTTAGTTGATCTGCTACTTTTAAATAATAATCTCACAAAAAAAAAGGACATTTTCTACACTGTGTTGTGTTTTGTGACCTGACTGCAGTGGCATGCATGCTATAGCATCATCTTAAGGTAATTGTACACATGTCTGAATATACCCTTGGAGCAGACTGCAGGCAGCTGGTAGCAGAGGCTTTTCCCCCTTCCTGTGGGCATCACCAGAAACACATCTTTGCCTGACAGCGTCAGGTTTATGGCCCTCAGCTGCAGCGGTCTGAATGTGGAGAGATGGAAGGACTTCTTCAGGTGCTGCTCCACTTCTATCGACCAAGGAAAATCTACCAAACATCAAAAGATTAGCACAGGTCAATAGACACAATGGGCCAAATAATGAAGCAGACAACAAATAAAACATCTATCTGTCTGTGCATTTATATATATTTTAATTTTTTTTTTTTTGTTACTTTTAATCCAAGTCCTTTGCTATAAGTTTAAAAGTCCATTCTGACCTCCTGTGTGTGTAACAGTCAGCTTCAAGCCAGAGACTCCCTGTAAAGTAATAACTTACACTAAGTTACTACACTAATTTGGGATTTGTCAGAAAAGACACAAAATGACACAAAAAGACCAAAAAAGACACAAAATAACCAAAAAAAGGACACAAAATAACCAAAAACAGATACAAAATGACCAAAAACACACAAAAAGACCAAAAAAGACACAAAATGACCAAAAAGACACAAAATGACCAAAAACAGACACAAAATGACCAAAAAAAAAAGACACAAAATGACCAAAACAAGACACAAAATGACCAAAAACAGACAGAAAATGACCAGAAAAGACACAAAATGACCAAAACAAGACAGAAAATGACCAGAAAAGACACAAAATGACCAAAACAAGACACAAAATGACCAGAAAAGACACAAAATGACCAAAACAAGACACAAAATGACCAAAAAGACACAAAATGACAAAAAAAAAAGACACAAAATGACCCAAAAACACATTAGATGACCAAAAAGACTAAAACACATGAACACTTTAACACAGCTGAGACAGAGCTGACTTCCAAAATGATTTGGCGACCCCCAGAAATCATCTTGCGACCCCAATTGAGGTAAGGACCCCAAGGTCGAGAATAGCTGATGTAGAGTACCTGTGCCATCATAAAGCTGCATATCCTTTTTGCTCATTACTGGATCAGCTCCAGAGGACTTTGAGGAAGATGATGACGAAGAGGATGATGGTTCTGCAGCAGAACAGGCCTCCTCCAGCCGTTGGAGCAGTGCATTTTTACGAGTAGTCAGATCAGCCTGCTTCTGCAGAAGCTCTGCGATCTGCAGCTCCACTAACTCCAGCTCTGCCTCCACTGAATCCAACTCTGCCTGCTCACCTAAACAGGAAAAAACACACAAGGAATGCTGTTAGGAACAATGGGCCTCATACACTAATATGTGCATAGAAATGCTTGTGACTGTCTGGCTACCCAATAAATCCAAATCCACGCAGTTGCCGTTTTGTTACATTTTAAAATACACAGACAAAGGCCATAGTTCTGGCATTAAGCTTCCTAAATCTATGTAACACTTCCGGTTTTCATTGCCAGGTATTTCAAAATAAAGGTCATGTATAAGTGTTAAAACATTACAGAAATGTTCTTACTTACGCATAAAATTAGTGCTTACACAAAATTACTGACAGATTCATGACACATGCGTATCTGCCTTTTTTTTATCTTATCGCTGTGCATATAATTTCTAAATTGACAGCCAGGTGCCCCCGATTTGGAATCAACATTCTGGCACTTTATTGTTTCTTTGGAGGAAATGCAATGAGGTATATCATGGAAAATGCGGAGATGTTGTTGCAAAAGAGAAGCGTTGCCCTAAAGCAAACAAGATTCATGTGCAAGTCACAGCTACCCGTTTGTGTGTGGTGAGTAGGTTTGCAAAGGGTTGAAAAAAAGTTCATGTACATTTTTGGTAAATTTTCAGGTGAGCTGAGCGTTAGTCAGACTGATCTAAGATTTTTCAAAATATCATTATTTCCGTGTTGCAGCATTGCGCTGTTTCCGATAGGACGCCTTTTAGGGGAGCTCCGCCCCATTGTGTGATAGGCCTACACCTGGTCAGTAACACAATTCATTCTGGATTTCCACCCTGAATCATCTCATCTGTAAGTCTATTTAGCCTACCTGTCTTTCAGAGTTTTAAAGTGCGCTACAAGGTTCGATTTTCCAATAATTTTCAAACAGTTTCCAGCGTATATCAATTCTCAATGTGTATGTGCTGGATGGTGTTGTACCTTATGAAAAGTAAGTGTTTTATGGAGTTGAAGACGTTGTAGAGGTCTGCATGTAATGTGCAAATTCTGTTATTCGCGATTAGCATGCTATGCGGAGATTTAGCTTTATTCACTTCTTCTGTTATGACAGTAACATTCAACTAATATGTTACTAATATGTTGCAATTTATTTTGTTTTCTTATTTGATTTATTTTTCTCTGCTATATCTGTAGCCGGATGATTCTTCCTTTTAAATGTTCTCTAATGAAATGATAAATGATAAGTGTATACAGCTGATATTGACACTATAGACATCTGAATTAATGATTTTTACAGTATAACATTTGTCGGGTAAATATGAATGTAGAATTTTTTTAACAGTATTGCATATATGTATTAATTGAGTTTGTTATTGTTTTTCTTGTATGTACTGTTTTTGTTTATGTTGTTTGTATGTCATGTTATATGTCTTTTTAGGGACCCCAGGAAGACTAGCAGTCGCCAAGGCGTCAGCTAATGGGGATCCATTCAATAAACAATAAACAATTCACAAGCCTGGATGATTACGCATGACTTGTAGAACTATAGTCATACATTAGTTTCCTATTTTTGGAGACAACCCTCATTTTGCAACTTTGAGCACAAAATTAAGTTATTTGGCAAAAAAATATTTGGCAAAACAGTGCTGCTCCTCAACATTATCAGAAAGTGATTCAGTAAAATGTGAAATATCATAAAAATTCCAAAATACACTGGAGAGGGGCTAAAAGCCCAGAAGATCACACCTCCACATTTAACCTAATTTATTTTCTTTGTTGCTGGAGCAGAGTGTTATCTGTCATCAGTCTGAATGGTGTCTAACTCCTCTCATACAAAAACTGCACAATTATCGCGGAGGACTGTGTGACTGCTTACATCAGCTTTATTTCCACGAAAATTTAGACAAACCTTATTTAAGCACAATGTATTCCAGTGAGTAATTATCTCAACAGTTTGTTTCTCGGCATAGAACTTACCATTACTTCTGCCACCACTGTCCATATTTTTGAGACTGATTTGCTCAGAAAGATGAGCAGACTTTCAGAGATGTTGATATGATTCCCTGCAAGACAGAGACAAGAAATTCAGGTTTTGAAGTACCATTTCCTTTTAACGTTTGAATAGAAGGCACACACAGACTTGTGGATGATGCAGACTCACCCAGGAAAGATAATTAGCTTCTCAGTCATTTATTTATAGAGTTTTATTTTACCTCTCCAAATTGGATCTTATTTATGTTTCCTAAATAGCAGCTAAATGTTAATTTCTTCTTTTGTGAGGATCAATCTAGCTGATCAAAGCAATTCATTTTAGGAAACACAGGAGGATCAAAGATACAAATTGTAAGAAATTAAGTTCAGATGCACAAAAAGAAGATCCTCTTCTGTGCATTCCTGCATTCCTCAGTTTGAATAAACTGTGATAAGGACTATCTAGACCGTGAAAAAAAAGTGGGGGCTGTGTAATTCGAATTAAATAGTGTTTGAGGCAATTTGATTTGTCGTTTGTTTTTGCTTTTTTGCTGATATATTGCCTGTCCTTGGTTTAGAAAAAAAAAAGTATACTTGATTTATATATATATATATATATATATATATATATATATATATATATAAACATTTACTCAGAGCCTCCATTTAAACAAAATCAACGTTATTAATGAACGTATATAACTAGGGCTGCAACAACCAGTCAATTAAATCGAACAAAATCCATGATTTAAAAAAAAGTTGGCAACACATTTAATCAGCGATTATTTGGATCTTTGTTATGATTTTACTCCTGAATAGAGTTGTGATTTTCAGCATTAATGTGAAAAATGTTCATTCATTCCATTGTACAACTCATGCAGCCAAGAATTCTGTTTATGGGAATAATCCAGTGTAGTTAATTCAAATTATTTTCTTAATCGGACTACTCTGTATTTGTGTACATGCATGTAGACAGAATTTTTCATTTTTTTCTCTATGATTGCAATTGAAATTGTTAATTTTTTTATTTTGTATTCAAGTTCCTAATTAAGCAAGAAAATAGTCTGTACTTTTCATTTATTTAATTGATGCAGGAGTAAACAAACATAGGCTTTACATGCGGTTATTTCTTAGACAATTCCCTTATTGAAAGCATGCAATATTGTGAATATGCATCATTATTGAGACATGCAATTACCTATATTGGTATGAAGGATTTTGGCAATAAGCCTTGATCTCTTTAATGAGAAAAAATGACTGATGCCGAGGCAGAAAGAGGGGGCCGGCTTGAATGGATCAGGGCAGTCTGTGGCCTAGAGATTAGAGATTCTGGAAGGTCGCTGGTTCAAATCCCAGGACTGACAGTCAGATCAAGGAATAGTATCATCCTCAGCATGTCCCTCAGCTGATTGCAAGACATTCAGATGCATTATTTCAAAATTGAGGCCTTTTGATTTTCACATTATCCACTATTTGTTTTTTAATATCAGATTATAATAAAAAGAAAACCGTCCGGCTTTAATTCTGAAATTATACATCAGAATGTCCTGAAATCATCTGAGGGACATACTGATGTCCACTGTCCACCTGCAGTGGAATAAGTCTTTGATTGTAGACAGTTTTCTTTTTATTGTAATCTGAAATTAGAAAAAAAAAAAAAAGTGTATTATGCAACTTTTCAAAAGGCTTTAATTTTGGACTTTAATCAGAATGTCCTGAAATCAGGCGCCACCTGAAGTGGAATGGGTCTTTGATTATTGATTGTTTCCTTTTTATTGCAATCTGAAATTAGATGGAAATACAGTTAAACCGGAAAACTGCTTGTATTTTAAAGGCCGTTGTAACACATTGGTACCGTAATGTCTAGTAAATACATGCATCGCGAAAACAGGTGGCGGGCTGGCGGCTGGCTTGCCTGTTATCAGACCTGGAGATGTATCCCAGCCTCTAGTTTGTATACGGGTCGCAGGTGAACTCATCCAGTTAACGATAGAAAACCTACAGCATCCCGCTGCACGGCGTTTCGATTAAACATGTCGTTTGATCCAAAAAGTTTGAAAATCTGAGTTTGAACGTGCCCTTGTTTATTCTTGCTTGTTACTGTTAGCTCGTATAGCATTTAAAGAAGCATCAGTTTAGCCGGCTCTCTCACATCACACGAATACTTATGGGACAACACTTTGAAAATGCATAAAATACAAATGACTAACCATTCCGCAACTCCGTCCAGATCCTTCTCTTTGTGGTAAATCCCTGTCACTACCACCACGGGTGGCTATATTTTTTTCCTAGGATGGCGAGAGCAAGTCTTCTTCTTCTTCTTCTTCTTCTTCTTCTTCTTCTTTTGGGTTTTTCGGCAGGCTAGACCCAACAGAAGCTTCTTGCTGCCCTCCACAGGTCACTTTAGTCATTTAGACTGTATCAGATCCTTACATAGTAGTGATGCTTTTTAGTGAGCCGGATCATTTGGCTCAGCTCACCAAGAAGAGCTGGCTCTTTTGGCATCCAATGGCTCTTCATTTTACCACTTATACCTTTCATAATTCAGCCAAATTTAGCGCTGTTAAGAGCCTGTGTCTTTATTCCCAAGATCTCTGCCTCAGGAACTCTCCTCTTGCATCTCTATGCACCAGAGGTGGCCAGTCTCTGTCTGGATACATACAGATAAATCCAGAGCTGCAGTTTTGTACCTCTACAGCCCCTGTCTTATGCGACACAGTATCCAAAAATGAATTAAAACATCAAACCACATAGTTTCAAGCCTTGGTCAACCATGTGAGATGAAAAGTCAGTGTGCAGTATTTGTCGCAAAACATGTGAACTCAATAACACTTCTGACAAGCTTGATTAAAAATAAATAAAAGATAAACTCCAGGTTGTTGTTGTTGTTGTTGTTGTTTTGCATTATCATTATTCTGAGACTCTTATTGCCAAAGGATTAAGGTAACACCAGTGACCAAAAAGTGTAAAAGATTAATAAGAATGATAATAATAATTAATGTGTCCAGGCTATGTATAAGCCAATTAGTTACGTAATAACATGGCCTACATCTAAATGCTTCATGAGCGGACATTTGTGTAAAATGACCTGCAAAATGTGTGGTTCATGTCCTGTTTTTTTCATTTTTTTTATTATTATTGTTGTTGTTCTTTGACTGTGATAAAACGTGCTGAGGAGTTTATTTGTAAATATATAAATAAAAGTCATTTATTTCATTAAGCCAATCTGTTGTGTAATAATGCTGTCTAGGTTTACATTTGAGAGAAATAAATACATTTTAAAACATCTGTTGCTGTGAAATACTCCTGATAGCAAAACGGTGCATAGATTGAACGTGTCCTGCACCGCAGACAAACATTGTTACGATTGGATCAGCGCGATTGACACTGCCGCTGGATTGGATGAATGAGCTGATGAGCCAATGAGCGTTCACGGCTCAGCCAATGAAAGGCGGCGGAGGGCGGGACATACCGTCTTTGCCTTCATCCACCTATGAATAAAATCACGGTACCCCGTCTCCAACTTTGCAACCGTACGTCAAACGTCGCTACGTTGAATGCGACACGGCGCGGCTCCGAAAGGTGACAACGCGAGAAGAAGGCGTGTTTCCGGAAGACGTGGCTGTTGCTGCAGTGGCAGCTGTCATCCAAGTTATTCTGGAGAAGATCTTAAATCTTACTATAATATTTCCTCTACTTCTATTTTATCAACACTCGTTTATTCGGCGTCAAGATGATTTCGCTAACGGACTCCCAGAGTAAGAGCCATTGTGTATTTGAGCATGTTTGTCGGTATCTTCCCTCTCTGTGAAACCGGCTCCGTCTCAGCTGCAGCAGGTTAACTAGCAATTAGCACACATTGCTAGAAAAGTTAGCTTTATGTTATTCTTCCATAGCGAGTCATAACCCGAGGCTCAGATAGCTGACAGCTACTTCCTTCTATTAGATGACTGGCTTTTGGCAAAGCCCTTTTCTTGAAAGTAACATACCGTATAATTCCGTAACGTTACCTCAAATGCTTTGACTAACAGTAGTCCTGTTAGTATAGATTGGACAATGGACGTCTAGTGGAAGCTTCAGTAAATTACAATTAATGTTGTTACTTTCACTTTTTTTTTTTTTTTTAAATATCGACTAGTGCGGGGTGATATGGCCTAAATTTGATATCACGATATTTTCCCCCTTATATATCGTCACCCTGTTAAAATAATTGCCTAGCTCAATTTTTAAAGTTCTGCAGGAAACACAAAAAAACTTAACCAAAAGTGTAACATATAACATTTATTGATCATTTCACTTAAAAAGGATGTAACAAAGGATGGCTATTGGCATATTAATAACACTGTGTAAATTATGTAACTTAAGATAAATAAATGGCTTGGGCAATTTTTTTCAACATAACTTTGTGACTTATGCAAGATATGGTAACACTTTATTTTGAAGGTGTCTACATAAGAGTCACACAAGCCTGTCAGAAACATGACATGACAAGTATCATGAGCATTAATGTTACTTCAAAGTGTCATTAATGTTCATGACACATCCCATGTCATGTTTATGACACGCCCATGTCACTGTTATGTAGTATAGCTTGCCTTGTTAGTGACCTGTCAATCAACGGTAGCCACGCCCCAAATCATATGATTCTTTATCTTCTATTATCATCTAAATGGGGCCATTATTTGAACTATTAACATGAAATTCTCTTGAAGATTTTTACTAGCGATTGAGACAGTAGTGTTGTCCTTAAAAAAAATTCTGAGGTAATAAATCAAGTTTAGAAATTTTTCATTGAAATGAATGGACTGATTTTTTTTGCAGCCATACTTGGCACCCCCTGCTGGAATTTTTGGTAGAATGCAGCTTAAGGCCCCTCCTGGTTTGCCTCCTTGCTCAGACCCGGAGGTTTCCGCCTGGTACAGCTACTGCCATTCGCCACCTCATTGACCAGTTCTCATTATTACTTTTATTCCATTTTCTCTGATAGGAAGTCAGGAAAAGTTAGCAGGGTTCTTTAGTATCTCTCTTGGACAACAAGTTTTGTCTGATTGACCACCCATAACAATTTAGATATCACTTTTTAGGCTATTTCAATATATTCTTCAGTGTTGAAGAGCAATGGCATGCAAGAAAAAATAAAAATAAATGGTGGTCAATCATATTTCAGCTAATGGTGTCCTGCTCTGCCATTTAGTGGAACATTCAGATGAAATAATATAATCTTTCTGTGTCCTGCAGAGATTGGGATGGGATTAACAGGTTTCGGCGTGTTTTTCCTCTTCTTCGGGATGATCCTGTTCTTTGACAAAGCACTCCTGGCTATTGGAAATGTGAGTGTTCCTGCTTCATTGAACTAATGTTAACTTATACATTTTCAATCATTCATCTTGCATGTTCTTAAGTATCCGCAAAATGTTTTGCAATATATTAGCAATGTGCTGTAGTACCTAGATAAATATAATGTGAAACACCACACACTATACCCAACAGCAAAAAGTACATGAGATCAACTGGGTTATGACACCTGGAAAAAGCTCCTCCAGAGGCACAGAACACAAATTCATTGTAGTTGTAGTAGTTGATAAATAAAACTATATTGATATCATTTGAGTGCACCATTAAAGTAGGCAAGTGTTCTTTTAGTGCTCACAAAATTCACCATTTTTCATCACACAGTTGCTTTCTTTTAAAATGTTTGCTTGAACTCAAAAATCACATTCTTGTGCTCACATTTCTTCTTCTTGGACACAAACATTTCGCTTGCACTCAAATAAGTGCTTGGTATTGGTGTATATATTGGTGTATATATTGTCTTATATATATTATATATTATTATTATTATTATTATATTAAATTAAATTGCATCCTTAGTCTTGGTATTAATGCCAGCAGAAACTAGCCTGGCTAACACCAGACTATATCACAAATGAGATATAGTCTGGAGACCACCTGTTCATTTTCCGTAGAGGAGGCGTGGTTTACGATCGTCCAATCATATCAATTATACCAGATGACGTATGTAGAGCGACAGAAATTCGACAAGGAAGCATCGAGGAAGAAGACAACTGATGTTTACATGATGGCGCCGAACGATTATTGCCGTTTGTGCAAGATATATATGAAGGAAGAAGGACACTCCACATATGCAAACTCTTCAGACATATATTTTTCCAAAAAACAACAGGCACATCAGAGAGGTTAGCATTATTAGGAGTGATAGTTGCCCAAGAGGCAATCAATGGCGAGAGGGCCACAACGACCGGGGTCTGGCCAAACCCCATTAGTTTAGCCACTAACGGGGCTAGTTGGTAGATTAGGCATTTGCCAAATCCTGTTGGAAGCAAGGCTAAAACATCCTTTTTGGTGGTGATAAAGGAGTGTAAAGCCAAACGTTGTTCTTCTTTTAAAATTATCTAAACTATCAAGAACACTGTCTACAGCTAGATCAAAAGAGAGCTTCGCGTCTGCTGCAGCCATGTTGGATCCGTAAGCAAACTACAAGCTTCCGTCTGTCGAGTACGCGTCATCATCTTGCCGTCCCTCCCCGTTCTGTGATTGGATCCCAAAAGCAGGGCTAAGAATCGGCCATGGACACCATGCCGCCTGGCAGTTCGAAACAAAATTGAGCGTGCAAGGCAGCATGGATATACCCAGGCTAAGCAGAAACAGGAACTCTAACCAAAATAGACTCTTAACTCAAGATATAGGAAAAGGCGGATGGGCTTCTGTGTTTTCAAAGTACCAATATTTGACGACTCTAATGTTTGTAATGTCCTTTATTTCACTGTAGATCCTGTTCGTTGCTGGACTCGCCTTTGTCATTGGACTGGAGAGGACCTTCCGCTTTTTCTTCCAGAAGCACAAGATGAAGGCCACAGGTTTCTTCCTGGGAGGTGTGTTTGTGGTACTGATTGGCTGGCCCATAATTGGAGTTGTGCTGGAGATCTACGGCTTTTTTCTCTTGTTCAGGTAAGAGGAAAAAAGGGACTGAGAAACTGACCAAATTTATAACGCTCATATTATATGTACAGTGGGGTTAGGAACTACAATGTTCAGCACACCTGCACAGTAGGGTGAGGACCTGTGGGTAGTGCAGTAACCTCCCATTGAAGCTCATCACTGGCAGGGAAATAGTGTGATGATCATGAATATTGCCTGTGGTTATCTTTAGCTGCCACAGGCGAACAGTAGGTTTAATTAATTTCTGTTCAACATACACATACAACTCTGTCCCTCATTTCGAATAAGGAAAAAATCAACCCAAAACATAGAAGGAACGTCAGAGCAGCTGAGGAGGGATATATTGGATTGCATTTATTTCAGTTACAATACCAAGTTTTCTTGAACATAAAATACATTTTCAGAGATGTAATCCTGTAAATTCTACAAGGAACCATCTGTATTATTACAAATATAAATTTTAACATTAAGAAAAGTATTCAGAGATCCAAGATCCACGCCACTCTAAGTGAGCACTGCGTCGCTTTTTGTTGTTGTGTCATAGATGTGACAAGAATCCTGCTTGCAGCTTGATATGATGAATTCATTGCATTTATTTTTTTTGTTCTTATCTCTGAATTCTGAGGAAATGTCTCTTCAAAATTCCTATGCTTTGTCTTATAATGCCGTTTCAAATTGAATATCTGCATCACAGCTATAGTCTCCTGGCATATTAAGCACATGGGTCTTGTGCAGGTTGGAGGGAGAATGAATGCAAATTTTTCAATCCATTCTTCTTTGAATTACCTATTTTCACTGTCCACCTTTCTTTTAGTAGATAACTTGGAACACTCCATTTTCATGCAATCTTTTTTTCCATGCAATCGAGGCTCCTACAGCTGGCAAAGTGTCAATATGCCAACCGCTCCAAAAACGAACGTGAAGTCCTGATGTACCCGTACTGACCCAACCAAAACCCATAGTTAAGAAATAACAGTTCATGGGCCGCCTATTGAGTACCGCTGTTGTACATGTTCAGACCCTTCCTTACACTTGTACTGAACAAAAAAGTGTGAAATAACTGAAAACATGTCTTATATTCTAGTAAGCAAAGGGTGGCTACTTTGAGGAATCTAAAATACAAGACATGTTTTCAGTTATTTCACACTTTTTTTGTTAAGTACATAATTCCATATGTGTTCATTCATAGTTTTGATGCCTTCAGTGAGAATCTACAATGTAAATAGTCATGAAAATAAAGAAAAACGCATTGAATGAGATGGGTGTGTCCAAACTTTTGGCCTGTACTGTATTCTTTATTAGAACTCTGACTAACTTTGCTTTCTCTGTCTTTGTCTCTTCACCTCCCTCGCTCCCTCTTTCACTCTTATCCAATTCAGGGGTTTCTTCCCAGTTGTGGTGGGCTTTATCAGAAGAATACCTGTCCTTGGTTCAATTCTAAACCTGCCCTTCATCAGTGGAGTAAGTATTATCCAGCACTGCAGAAATTCTGAAGCTATCCTTTGTTAACACAGCATTTTTAGAGTCCGAGCCTCGACATCGTCGTCGAGGAACCTATTGAAATTGTAGGAATTATTATTATTATTATTATTCCGATAAATGAATAGCCTTTTTGAAGGCTTTCTCATAGTCAAAAAGTTGTGACATTTTGAACTTATGTCAAGCCTGGTGAAAAATTTTAGTTTTTTTAAAAGTGGTCGACGAAGGGACTTGGCAAATCGGCTCAGTAGCTCCCACTAGAAGATTGGCTGGGTGAGTAATCCACTTGGAGACTGTCTATAAATGTAGTTGGAGATTTATTGAAAAGGAATCAGACTTTACATTGCAAGAATGCTGTGGTAACAAAAACAATAAAGGTGTTTCAGAATTGAAGTTATATCAGGGTCATCTACGCTTTTAACTAAAATGAAAAGTTGGCAGACAGATTTGTGGCTTATGGACATGCGCCTTTCATGCTGATGTGTGGGAAGCTTTGTCTTGAGGTGAATGTCTCTCTGTCTTTGTTTTTTTATTAAAGCCTTCATAAGGCTCTGAGGACAATCAGCAGTCGTGGTCAGTCACTGCCGATTTTCCCTTGCATGCAAAATATTTAATACACTTTACAGTATTCAAAAAACAAGTGTCCCATGATAGAAGGGAAAGCATATTTTATGTATATTAAGGAGACGGCTATGCTTTTAAGAAATTATCTTAATTTATTCATTTGGCTTTAAAGGCACACACTGCAGGTAAAACAATATTTAAAGGCAAATATGAATTCCAAGTTATCTGTTTAATAATACTTTCAATATTTTTGTAGCCTTTTAAAAAATATATATATATTGTATGTGGGAAGTGAATGTTGCAGAGCAGAATTGATCAGTGCATCCTCGCCAAACTGGTCCCGCTGGAAGGTTGATGGCATGGGGACGGCTACGAGGTCAAATTGGTGATAAAGCAGATAAGCTTAATATTTAGTATTAAGTTCGTATTGCTTGATTACTATTTATTGTTATTTTATTGATGCCTCTTTCTATTTCAAATATAATTAATTTAAGAGACATACTTGTAACATGATCTCACAATTTACAGGAAATAATTTCTCTCTGTGAATTAGTTTACTGTTGCTTTGTCTCTAGGTCTCCCTTGCAAAGAGGATCTTGACTTGAATTTGATTTACCTGGTTAAATTAAACAATACAGGACAGCTCCCTTTATTTTGAACTACATTTTTTTAAATACAGTTATAAGTAAGAAATGCATTTCCTGCTGAATTTGCGTGTGAAAGCTGAAATTAATCACAAAATATTTCTAAAAATGCAGAAATATGAAGCTAAAAATGTCAAACTGACAACATTGTTAGGTAATGCAGTTAGGTTTAGACTCTTAAAAGCTAGAATACATTAAAACACAGGGACTTAATGATGCATCGCGAGACGGCTAAAAAATCAACACAAATGTGTGGCATTTTTAAAACTGTTCAAATGAAAAATTAATTGCGATACCCATTTTCAACAGCAGAGGGTGTAATCTACTTTTGATTTCACACATTAACTTGCTAACAGCCAACAGAGGACATGAATGTGCATAGATCTCAGCTTCTGCTGAGAATGATGATATGCTGATCTTCCTGGGAAAAAAAACAGTTGTTTATTATCTGAAGACATTTATGTATTTGTATTATTCATTTTGTTATATTGATGCGGGATTTGTTTTAAAGATCAAAATGTTTTATTTAACATAAAATAAAATTTCTGTTGTAATTTTAAGGACATATGTTGTTTCAGTTTACCTTACACTCAGATAAATAAAAATGGATTCTCTTTAATTTGTTAAAGATAAGAGAACATATATTAAGTCGTTTTTATATATGTATTTATATATATTCAAACATTCGTTGCATAATTTGTCTTTTGTAGTTACACCATATCTCAGAAATGTTGTTTTTTGTCTGAATATTTTGTTATTACTCTTAAGCTCTTTTAGTTATTTTGCTTTCTAGTGGTGTTGAATGAGTATGTCACTGTTGACCTATAACACAAACGATCCAAACAAATTGAAACAAACATTGAATACATTTTTTTTTTGTTTTAAAACTGTTAGAAAGGGGAGATTCTTGGCTTTCTTATATCAGTATTATGTTTGTACTCCAAATATTAAGCAAAATATGTTGAATTACATAGATTTTTTTTTTTATTCAAATGTATCATCCAAACATGTTAACACAAACGCATACACTATAATGTTGACCCTTTGTCACTTACACAAGTTAAGGTTCAACTCCAGTTTGCATGTTCTCCTCGTGTCAGTGTGGGTTCTCTCTGGGTTCTCCGGCTCCCTCCCATCGGCCAAAAACATGCAGCTTAGGTTTAATTGGTGACTCTAAATTGTTGTTGATTGGATGAACGCTAAGCGGAATGTGACGTAGTACTCGACGCCACAACAACGCGCACCATTTTTAAACGCTGGCGAAGTAGCGAGTTGTCACAACAATAATTTTGTCATTCGTCTCTTCTTGTCCATAATCATCGCCACCATGTGCATGAACACAGCGACAAGAAACACAGCAAGCTCCGCTCCTTCCATCTCGGCATCAACTTCCTTATTGTTTACAGATATTGTAACCTGCAAGGCATCCCTGCCAGAGCCGCAGGGTCGTCAGCTGGGAGCCACCCTTTACAGATGTTTCCCCTCTTTGATCCCAGAACATCTCTGTGTGGCGGGGCAGCAATAGGGCCTACGACTGGCCCAAGGATCCTTGGTTCATCCACTTAAGGTCTCTTCTTCTTCATGGTAGAGATTGACCCCAGGATTACGTCTGGCTGTAGTAAAGTGGTGTTTTTTTCCAGTGGAAACTTGAGCCCCTTGTTCGGGTCAACCTTCATCTGCCACTTGCATCCAGGTGTCAGTACAGACTGCTCCTTCTGGGTGATTTTTTCAGTTCCCTGCCTTGTGAAGCAAACCCGCAGTTTGGAGGACGATGGGCTGGATCTGTCGGCTTTAAGCAAGCGTTCCTCCAACACCTCTGACAGTTTTCGGAGCAATTGGTCGTGGCGCCGTCTGTAACGGCCTTTGGTCAAAGCTAATCAATCCATCCATCCATCCATCCATCCATCC
Organism: Centropristis striata; assembly: GCF_030273125.1. Taxonomy (NCBI): domain Eukaryota; kingdom Metazoa; phylum Chordata; class Actinopteri; order Perciformes; family Serranidae; genus Centropristis; species Centropristis striata. The sequence continues at coordinate 8,674,266 of NC_081538.1, read as the reverse complement.
ATCCATCCATCCATCCATTTTCAGAAATTTCTGAAGAACTGAGGACTAGTATCCAATGCAACATTAAGATCTAACAAGACAAGTACAGAAAGAAGTCCTTTGAGGCATTTAGAAGTCAATTTCTAATTTTCAACAGTGCTGTTTCTGTGCTCTGATGCTCTGAAAATCCTCCTTTAAACTTTTACGTAGCAAGTCACAAAACAGATTTGGCACTGCTTTGTCATTGGTCTTAGAGAAGAACTGAAGGTCTGTAGTTGGCTTTGGAATCCAGCTCACCTAATGTGCCCAGGTGTCTTCAGTCAGGTAACTTGTTGTTGAGTATTTTAATTTCTGCAGATTATTTTTTAATTTGTTCCACATCCTAAAACTCTCCACACTTTCCTACTGAATTTCCAGGAGTGGTGGTATTCCTGGGTGAATGGTTTTCTGCCATTTCTGAGATTTGGAAAACTTTATTGTTCATTAGATTTAACAAAAGACAAAGTTGACCTCTGCAACGAAGCTCTGTGTATCTTTATTTCACCTCTGTCAGCAAAATTAATTGAACACTGCTTTTTCATTTAAAAAAAAATAGTTTCACTCCAAAATTTCTATCATGCTGATGTTACTAGGCCCTTGATGTGTAAAAAATAAATAAAAAAATAATAATAGAAGACACATTTCTGCGTCCTTTAAACAGTAAACTAAGTTATACTTCAAAATTAAAATAGGAACCTGCACTTAGAATTATTGACAAAAAGGGTTTCACATGTGCACAAATTTGCACATTTCTTATGAAACTATGTATAATTTTAGTTAGATACACTACAGTACAACCAAAAATGACCGGGAGTAATTTTGTCTGTTCTGTTAACCTGTGGTGTGTCTCCTTAAGTCATGCATGCTTTCCATTATAAAATGCTTAACCCTTTATCAGGCAAAGAACTATATTTGGTAACTTCAGGTAATATTTCGAGAAAAAAGTTGAAAATTTACTAGATTAAAGTGGCAAATCTACAAGAAAAAAAGTTGCAGATTTAAGAGATTTAAAGTGGCAAATCTGCACGAAAAAAGTGGCAGATTTACGAGAAAAAAGTGGGGGGAAAAGCAACTTTTTTCTCCCAGATTCACCTAAACCTCATAAATCTACGCATTTTTATCTCGTAGATTTGCCACTTTAATCTCGTAAACTTTTTTTCTCAAAATATTATTTTCGTATGTTTTTTTTTTTTTTACACATTCTGGCTGTATGTAATATCCTCCAATATTCTCTAGGGTTGAAATTTGGAATTTGCAAGTATTTCAGGTGCCCTATTAAGGGTTAAAGTGGTGAATCTGGGAGAAAAAAGTAGTTTTTTTCCCCACTTTTTTCTCGTAAACCTGTGACTTTTTTCGCACAGATTTGCCACTCTAAATCTCTTAAATCTGTGACTTTTTTTCTTGTAGATTTGCCACTTCAATCTAGTAAATTTGCAACTTTTTTCTCGATATATTACCTGAAGTTACCAATTATATTTCTTTGCCTGATAAAGGGTTAAGGACAGTGGGCAGAACAGTGCAGTCCAGGCATGGGTTTATTCCACACTAACACTTTGCATTTCATCGAAAGCTTCCAGGTATGTTTGTCAGATCATGCAAATGAGAGAAGCTGAAAATCAATCAGAAGACAAATCACTAACAAGGTTTCTATTTTTTCTTTCAGTACGTGGACAAAGTGGGCGAGAGCAACACCATGGTATAACAGGGACTGTTTGTACCCAGAGAACGCTGTTTTAGTACAGCAGGTTTTATAAAGCAACAATATCGCCCATCGGACTGATACACATTCAGATTCCTCCCCACTCCAGCAGGCAAAGACTGCTTTCTGTCCATCTGCAATATCAGTGGTCAGTGCTACCAATCAAAGTTTCTTTGGAGTGTCGCCCAACCAGTCTGTTACCGAATGGAGTTACTAAGGTCACTACAAAAAAATATTTCCAATTCTATTGATCCGTTGATCATTGAATGCATATTGAATCAGAAAACGGAGGATGGAAGACTCGCAAAGCACCATTGACTCTGTCTACGTGAATATGGATGAAACAAACTAAATCCCTGTCCCTCAACAAGGATAAGGAGTCAGACGTCAGTTTGCCATTTTGCCACATTCTGTGCCTGTGCTTCTACTTTATTTGGACAAAAGCTTTTAAGCTCAGAATTTTGTCTTATTACAGTAATTCTGTGACACTTTATTTTTGCGTGTCTATTGTAATATTTTCTCTTTGTTACATGTCATTTTGTTTATGGTTGGCCAATGAGTACTTCAGTATAAATTATTTTTTAAATGATAAGTGCTTTACTTCATGGAACGTGAGTTAGTGTAATGTCATACTAGTATTTGTTACTATTATTATTACAACTGTTAAAGTCTGGTCACACCAGAAAATGGCAACACCTAATTCATCATGATATGTGGATGATGAAGTTAATTAAAGTGATGTTAAAATATTTAGTAATGTGGTGACTAGTCGTCACATTAAATGGGGCAGTGCAGCAATTCGCAGCAGAGTTGTGTGGCGAATGGGGACTCTCACTTGAATAACCTGTGTGACGCGTTGTTCAAACCCTGCTGGAGTACAAGTAGACTTAATATTTCACCTTTATTTTGTTTTGTCAGGGTGTCTATACAGACAGGGGGACTATGTGTTGGAGCTTGCTGCAGGAAACATACTGTCAAAACCCAGAATTATTCTAATGAGTTGTTACTTAACCCCTTAGCGATTTCCCCCTTTTTATAGAAAGTTGTTGGGCAGTGGATTTTTAGGGGGAGATAGCAGGTCAATAGTAGATGCCATATAGAGCTGGTGGACATCTGAAAGCTGGAACCTAAAGATTAATTTTATTTGCATTCCAGCACTGTATGTTAAGTTGTTCTTGTCATACATCTGTAATATATATAATTTAATTAATCATAACTAAAGATATTAAGTTAATGTTCAACTATGTCCCATAACTTGTTACAGCAGTTTTTTTTCTGTTGAGACCATTTGTTCAACATATATACTGCTGAGCAGATGCAGGCCATTTTTTTTAAATATTGAGAATGGATAAAAATGGTCGAAAAACACTCCGGAATATTACATCCATACACCAAGACCTTTGGAACAACATAGAAGAATCCAAGCTAAGATTGTTGATGGTTTCAAAAACTTGAGACATTTTGGAGATTTCTGTATTTTCGGTGATTGGATTACGACCACTTCCCATCTTTAAACTGCTGAGAACCCCCTTATTGTCAACATACCCAGGAAAGTGTTACAGCTTCTGGATGCTCTAGGTCTCTAGTTTGTGGATGTAAAGTTTCATGAGGCTGTGATTATCCTAGAAGTCACAGCAGCTCATTTTAAGTCAGGTCATTGCTTGTGTTTTGTTTTCCCCTTATAGCTTTTTAAACTTTCTGTTCTCTCACCAACTCACTGGTTACATGATTGCCTCAGCATGATGTGGAGCTGTGTTTCTTCAACAGTTGAGTATGCTTTGACTTTTATGTCTCATACGGATGCTTTTTTTCCCCAATCATCCCATGCGACGCCAACTACTGCAGACCACGCACTACCCCCTCCCGAATGAAAGGGATTACTTGTGTTTTACCAACTGCCAAATTAAATTTTAATGCAGCCTGAGGCTAGTAAGCAAACTACTATAGCTGGAAAGCTAACACCTAACACACAGCCAGGAACATGCTAGCAGTACACTGCAAAAAAGCCAACTTATATTATTTTTTGGCCTAAAACCGCGATTTAAGTTGGTAAAACTTGGAAATATAAATTATTGACATTTAGGGCAATAATGTAAGTTAGCACAACAAAGGAAGCCAGTTGTCTGCTCAAAAACAAGTTTGTGAGTTGTTGTTACTTATTTCTTTAAGTTGGGGTTCAAAACAAGGGACAATAGTTCTGCTAACTCTTATTTCTTTGTTGTGAAATTCGGTCATAAGCAAAAGCTAGCGGCTAACTGATGCTAGCAGCTAACTGATGCTAGCGGCGCTGCTTGTTACAGCTACAAGAGTAGCCATTAGCGTATCAATGCTAGCTCAAAATTGTGGTCGCAACATTAGCTGACATTCATAGCGGCGTTACAATCGTGCCAATTCAGCACATTGCAGAAGTTAGCAGAAGTAAGGATTAAAAGTTATTACAATGTAAAATTATAAGTTAGTACTTAGTTATAAGTTTGACAAAAATCTGAATTCAGAGTTGAGCCAACTCCAAAACAAAACTTAAAATATTTAGTTTAACTGTCCAACTTAAAATTTTATCGAAGTTTGTTGCCTTGAAATTTTGAGTTCACCCAACTTTTATTTTTTTGCAGTGTAGTCAGTCACAAAAGTTCTCTTGCTGGTTTGCTCACTGTCAGTAGCAAGCTTGGTAGCTCAATCGGCATCTCAACAGAAAGTACTGAAGGTTCAGTTTATTCAAAAACATATTTTTATCATCATATTCTGCCTCATAACCTTCTTTCAACCTACAAAAAGCACTTGAATCAAGAAAACATTTTTCAGAAGTTGTAATGGATTATGTGAGCAGCATGTTGAATTTAATAGCACACTGCAATGGACCAGTGGGCTGCCTTTAAGACAGAAAACTGTTCTAAAATATATGGTATGTTGTGGGAAAATAGTAATATAAAAGCTACATCATATTAGCCAAACCCATTAAAGTAAGTAATAAAAATATTAATATAAAAAGTACCCTATAATGGACTAAAAAACATTTAAAACACTGGTATGATCCTGATATCTCGCTCATAGAATGTATTGTTTATTCAGACATTATTTCAGCGGTTTCAAGCTTTTCAGTTTTTGTGGAAACAAATTAACCCTTTCCAAACATGAAAACTTGCACACTAAAGCACCTACAGCTTTATTTATCATTGGACCTATAACTTTTAATATCTAAATGAGCATTAGTTTTATTCTTGAGGAAAAGCTAGAGTTATCTTCTCATTCATGTCATTTTAGTGTCCTTGAGCTCCAAATGGTCAACTTGTCCTGTTTTTCCTTATTCCTTTCTGTTTCTTCTTTTTTTTTTTTTTTTGTTGAGAAACACATTTCTGCATTGCAGACATCAACCCCCACAACCCAGAAACTGAAAAAATGTGGGTCTTTGTGTCCAAAGTACCACCAAAATTAAAGTTACCTGTGAAATTTCAATGTTTTGCTGTACGTGATTTTGTAAATATACTTTGTAGGTTTGGTTTGTACCTGCCATTGAAGTCGTTTCTGTTCATTTATTTCTCTCTTTTCATGACTCATTACATACACTGAAAATTGGATTCACATCCACATACTAGATATGTTTACATACTGCAGAAGTAAACTTAGAAAAAAAGCATATGTACATCATGTGACATAAACACCTTAGAATATATTGAAAATCTGAGAATATATATTAAAAGCTTCGGTTAAAACCTTCAATATATATTCTCAGGTTCCAATATGTATTCTCAAGTTTCAATATATATATATATATATAATGTGTATATATATAATATATATGTAGGGGGAAGGTTAATACCTTCATACCACCAGTACATTCTACTGACGGGGAGAATCTATAAACTCTAGAGAACAACTCACTTACTTTTGCCACTTATCTGTATCTGAAAAGTACCAGACATTTACCATTTGGTATTGATAGTTAGGTACTCCAGAATAAACTAATGCTTTTGGTTACCCCTAACCTTTTCATTAGCACTATCGAGTCCAACTTTCCAGTTGAAAACAAAATCTAATGGTCAAATAGGCATAAAATGTACATAGTTTAAGCAACTACAATTAAATCAGGAGAGACTTTGGGCGCTTTCACACCTATCTCGTTTGGTCCGGACTTTAGGACTTTTCAGTTTGATCCGAACCTAAATTCCAGGTGTGAAAGGTGCCGTGGTCCACGGTCCGCACCAAAGGACCAAAGTTTGGTCCAACCAAAAGAGGTGGTCTCGGTCCGGACCAAACCAACCAAGGTCCGAACCTTTTGCAGTGTGAAAACAACTTTTTTTATAGTTCGTACGTTCGTATCAATGACAGGAAGTGTTTTTCTTCTTCTGCTCTCTAATTACGGTACAGGAAGTTACGTCATGCCGTACATAATCAGCCGTTACAGCAAAACACAATTAGCCTAGCAGATAAAAAAAAAATATATGACAAAATGAGCTGCGGCAGTACATGGGGAGGTGAGGAGATTAGATGCCTGATTGAAATCTGTTCGGAGGACTTCATAAAGAGCCAACTGGAGAAAACATGTAAAAATAACAAGACTTTCAACTTGTTTTCTGAGAGGATGAGAGAGCGAGGTTTTGAGAGGACAGGTGAGCAGTGCCACCTAAAGGTGAAGAAACTGCGCCAGCAGTACACAAAGACTTGTGATGCTATGAGAAAAATCGGTGCATCTACAAATGAGAGATACAAATGTCCCTTCTTCAACAAGCTTGATAGCATCCTGGGTACTCGCCCGACAAGAACACGGACCTTGGTTCGGACTTTCAGGTGTGAAAACGCCCTTAATAGATACCATAAAGTGCTTAGAGAGAATATTGGATTATTATAACAGATGATATGTGATGATTGTAACAAATTACGTCATCATTTTAGAAGATGAGATAATTTAGTCTGGTGTTTAGGCTGTCTTCAAAAAATCCATAATCTGCTAGAAGATAAAGCCTAATGACCAACGTACAGATAAAAGAGGTTAGTCATGAAAACAAATAATTGAGGGTAGAGAAGAGAACAGTGAACCAAGATGTGTGTGCTAATGAAAAGAAAACATACTGCAAGCAGCGTATTCTAAATGGAAACAGAAAATCAGTCACGAAAATGACTCAACAATAAAGCATGTTATGGTTATTCTTTCGTGATGTCAAGCTAGACCCATGAATGCAGTGCAATTAGTGAGGCCATGACGGATCAGTGCGATGAGGTCACAAAGGACTATTGCAGTAAAACAATGGTCATGATAGACTAGAGCAATGACAGAGGATATGGCTGACCAATGATTGAAGGCATCCTGAAAGTGTAATGAGAGAGAAGTTGCCTACAACTTAAGTGCAATGACTGATATCAACTTGAAAAAATTCAAATATGTGAAGTTTCGATAGACCAGTGTAACGAGAGAAGTCAACCTGGGATTTCTGCAATGAGAGGTCATGTTAAACCAGTACAATGAGTGATGGTAACTTTGAATATCTGAAATGAGTGTGGTCATGATAGACCAGCATCTATCTATAAAGCAAGAAGCTTCTGTGAGTGTGTGTGTGTGTCTAGGTCAAATCTCACTGACCGTTAGTCAGACTGACCTAAGATTTCGTATGTGGCTTGCGCATGGCACGAAAGTGTGCATCCTCGATTTTGAAGATTTCTGAATTCATTTTTCAAAATATCATTATTTACGTTGGACGTGTTGCACTGTTTCCGATCAGACGTCTTTTAGGGGAGCTCCGCCCCATTGTGTGATAGGCGTACACCTGGTCAGTAACCCAATTCACTCTGGATTTCCACGCCTGACTCATCTCATGTGTAAAGCCTGATTTCCACCGGGCACGTTACAGCAGCGGAACTGCAGCGACGCGGTCGCCGTTGCAAATCGCTGCCAGTCTAATCAATGAGAGCATTTCCACCGGGCGCGCTGCGAACATTACAGCAACGTCTCAGCCGCGGCTCTCCGTGAGCATTAGCTAGCACTTCTATTTTCTCCGCGAGCCGATGCTAAACCGCGTAAATCTCAACAGAGCAGATCGCACCAGACAGTTCAATGTGTATGTGCTGGATGATGTGCGTACCTTATGGAAGGTAAGTGTTTTATGGAGTTGCAGACGTTGTAGAGGTCTGCATGTAATGTGCAAATTCTGTTATTCTCGATTAGCATGCTAAGCGGAGATTTAGCTTTATTCACTTCTTATGTTGCATTACTATGTATTTCAGGTATGACATTCATGTTGCTTAGCATAATCATTTGATATGAGATACGTACATGCAATATAGTATATCAGCTAACTGGGTTCATGTTAATGTACTTTTAGTGCAGCATACTGCGCAATGTGCTATCTCACGATTAGCATGCTAACAAATACAGACTTCCTACGGGCACTGCACTAGTGTCATCTAAAACATACAATGCATGCAATGAGTGACGTTACTTTAGACCATGTGCCATGTAAAGAGTATGAAATAGAACAATATAATAGCACAATATAATCAAAATAGAGTATCAAAAACAAATTGTACCACCACCAATTACATACAGGACACTAGAGAATTAGGACTATTAAAATGTGTGATTTGCAAGTATAGTGTTAATCTGCACTGAAAGTTTTGTTTGTTTGTAATGGAGAGAGTGAGAGGGAGGGGCATGTCTTGAACGGCTCAGTTTTATTTTATACAGTCTATGGTTTTAACCCTGCTTGGCACTTGCGGTCTAGAGAGGGAGCGAGACGGGAGAGAGTAGAGCTCAAATAAACTTGACAAATTAACTTTTCAAGAAGTTATTTAGTTCGGTTAATTCGTCCAAAAGATTTGTTTGTTTTTTAAAGAATCGTTCGCAATACATAACTAATCTTCAGTATAGTGTTAACTTCAGAATGAATGAACAAGGTGTGGGCAGAGGATGAGCAATGGCCCGGTTGTTGCAGGAAGGTAGTTGAATTGCTTTGATTGGAAGCAGATGAAGCCATCCTAAATGAATGCCCTGAACAGTTCTGAAGGAATAGGTTTCTTTTGGTGAGCATTATTTTTTTAAATGATAGCTAAACATGCACCTCCACATTAGAAAGGCCAGCTAAGCAATGAAATATTTAAATTGGAAAAAATGGCGATCAGATTACCTGCATAGAATGTCCTGAGTAGCAGGTGAGGCTACCGGAGCAGGAGAAGTGGGAGAATGTTTCTCCTCTTGCTGGGGAATCGGGCATGGCTGTTACTACAAACAAGAGACTGGAAGAGGTACATTCATGAATGTTTGTCATTTGTGATTATTAGCACTGAAATCACGTCCGGAAACAATGAAGTAGAACAGATTAAACTGCGCAGCAGTGTCGATAAGCTATTGGATATGTGATCAGCTGATGAGAGCATCTGATAATGTGATTAACAGCCCCGGACAATGACAGCAAGGAATATGAGTGAGCATGTTTGAGGAGTGAATGCTGAATGTATGAGAATAAAACCACGCCAAAGCATTGTCTTCCTCAATGAAATTCCGCTAGAGCTTAATTTATCGGTAACGCTTTATATTAAGGTCCTTGTAATAACCTTTAATTAACAAGTAATAAGGCCCTTGTAAGTCCTTACAAGATGCTTATTAACATTATTGTGTGTTTATAAGCTTATATAAGTGTTAATAATGGCATTATAAACACCCATGACCCACCCATTATGTCTTTGCCATGCCTTTATTAATCTTATTTTGTTTGTTTATTGATATTAAAATATACATTATTGCTCATCTATTATAAGTTTACTATGAGTTAACTATGCTTTTTGCACCTACCGGATCTAAAGCGAGAACAATGCCTTATTACTTGTTAATTAATGGTATTATAAAGCGTTACCAATTTGTCTGCCTTTTTACATATAATTAAGTGCTTAGATGCATACCTGTAGTTTACTTTATATCTACACCAATTCCACAATAACAATTTTTGATTAAAAACATGCAGCTTTTGCATGACAGTATAATAAACCAATGTACAACAGTATTGAGTTCACTCTTTACTGGGGAAGTAGAGATGGGGGGTCTTGGCTGTCTTGTGTCTAGGGGGATGATCTGACAGGTAATGGTACTGCTAAAGACTGATATAATTGACAGAATAAAATTGTGCTCACAGTTTCACTCACTCATGTAGGCTTTGGTTAACTACATTTATAATTGAAACTGTGGCCTTTTGATTCAGTTCTCATTTAGCCATGATCTGCTCCAATGAGCAAGGTGCAAACATATTAATATTCCTTCAAAGTATGGAATATTACTGCTCGTATCGACAGTGGCAACATCAGAACCAATCCACATCTGCAGCTCCAACATGCGTAATTTTGAAAAACTACACAGGAAGCTGAATATGCTAATAGAAGCTGGTTAAATTCAGAATTACAGCTCCCAATGAAAGGATCTGAATCGATCTATGGCTCTGCTCATTTACTCTCATCACCGCCCCTGTTTCAACAAATTGGCGTGACCTATTGTTGCTGGCATCATGAAGGATCGAAGAGCACAGAGGTTTCCCCCATCCCAGAGGATATAAATACAGGCAAAGGGATCACCACCGGCAAGTATCCAGAGCATTTTGCTCTCTTATCCTCTCTGCTGGATATCAGGCTCGCAGGATCTCTGACACCATGAAAGTAAGTGGGCTACAATGCGTGAAATGTTTGAGTTTAATTAGATGAAGAAACTCAGGAATTCTTAGAAGCCCTAGATTTCTGGCAAGTTAGTTAGTACCCGTAATGCCTGGGGAAACTATTATTTATGCGTGTGCCTTTTACCTAGACTACACTTCAAAAAACATGTCAGATTCAGTCTTTCTCTGAAGGGTTTTGTAGCGTTACAAATTCTGAATGAAATATTTGTTTCTTTTCCCTTATCTCTCACAGGGTTTGAGGGCAATCACATTAACTTATGTACTCACGCTTTTACTGCTGGCATCATTCATATCGCAGTCATGGAGTGCACCAAGGGTAAAAATGATCACTTCTCTATAGTTTAAGATCTGAAAATGACCAATAGTCAATTGAAGGGCAGGATTAAAAAGCAAAAGCATAAAATGCAGTTTTAAGATTTGCTTTCTTCTTTAAAGGGCTCGTTCCAACGGAGAAACTGGACCCCACAGGCTATGCTGTACCTCAAGGGCACTCGTATGTATTTTCCCTGATGATCCCATGTCTGTATGGAAAGTGTTCAGTATTAAATTAATTGATAGGATTATCTGAAATAGTAATTTCAAATGCAATTGTGGCATTTTATCACCCCAAAGTTTTATTTCATAATGCCAGTTCTTTGTCAACCAATTAAGACAAACATGCATGATTTTTTTTAAGACTTAACTGATTAACCTGTAGCCCTTTAGTATTATTTTTTTACTTCACAATGCCTTGTTTATTAATTTAAAAACTTGGTCTCCATATTGCTCTAGATCTGTTTCCAAAAGCATGTGTTGGATGCACCTTTTCTTTTCTTTTTTCTCTAGAGGGACGAAGGTTCATCTCAGAGGACCGAAAAGAAGGGGATGTTTATGACACGTTACACTTAGGTACAATGAATGTTACTTAAAAGTAAAGTTTAATACATGTGTTAACCTTTTTTTTAGGCTACAGGAAATATCATCAAGATCTTTATCCCATGTAGTGTACAGATATTGCAGTGTTTTTTAATTGTCAGAAACCCGCAGTAAGAATACAGAGAAGCTGAGCATGGATCAGGCAGCCACCGTCCTGCTGAACCTCCTGCAGCAGACCAGAGAAGGAGGTGAGATGGTTTCAGTGGTGTGTGTGTGTGTGTGTGTGTGTGTGTGTGTGTGTGTGTGTGTGTGTGTGTGTATCCAATGAAATATGAGCCTGCTGCTACTTCTCAAGTGATTTAATACCGCAGTTAACATTCTCATGATGACTTTATGGTCCGAATGGTTAGTTTTAGTTTTCTTCAGCATGACAGTCAATGGACAGTCTTTTTGTAAATTATTTAGAGTAATATAGTAGATAAAGCAGGATGTGGCTGCCACATGATTGACATGACACTAATTAGATCTTTTACCCTTTCAAAGTTTGTTTTCACTTCATCAGAGTTAACTGGAACATTTTGATCAAAATCATTTCCAAATTTTGCCTGCTAATAATTTTAGCTAGCGCTATTGTTAGCTGATGATGTAGTGTCATGTAAGCCTATATTTTTACCAAGTTGGTGACTGTTAAAATGCCAGACTCAAGGCTTCAAAATCAGATTCCACATCAATAGGTGATGTCACAGAGACTATGCCCACTATTATTATACAGTCAGTGGTTAGGCCATATTAAACTGCTTGCACGCAGAGGGGACCGGGCTTTCTCTGTCGCTGCTCCCAACCTTTGGAACATTTTACCTTTGCACATCAGGCAGGCCTCCTCACTGTCCGCTTTTAAAAGAAATCTTAAAACCCATTTTATTCACTGGCTTTTAACTCAACATGAGCCTTTGCTCTGTTTTATTTTTTGTTTTTATTTGTTCTTTGTGGGGTTTTTTTAAATGAAGATTAATTTTAAAACCCACTTTTATTTACTGTTTTTTTGTTGTTGTTGTTGTTGTTGTTTTACCCAGCATGAGACTCGCTTTGTTTTAGTTGTTTTTGCTTGTTCTTTGTTTTTACTGTTTTTATTGTTGGTCTGTCCTGCCATGTACAGCACTTTGTATCAGCTAACACTGTCTTAAAGGGCTCTATAAATAAAGTTGATTTGATTTGATTTGATTTGCACAGACAACCCAAACACCAGTTTTTTTTTGGGTCAGGACACACTAATATAGTAATATTGGTCACACACCATCACTGGATAACTAATCTACATGTTAGTGTTCACAGTTTGTATGATGTTTTAATGGTTTTAAACACAAGAAAACAAATACCTGAGAAAGGTTTCCGACACATTTTTGACAGGTGAAAGAGGCACAGGATTCCCACAATTAGAAATCAAATTTATAGTTAATACTTGAAAATGAAATTCAATTCCATGTCTAATTTTAAGTTAAAAAAAAAAAATCAATAAAAGGGTCGCTTAATCTACTGACCTTTAAAGACATTTAAGGAATTCACATGCATGATTATATAATTTGCTCTGTCTTTGTCTCAAAGCTTATATTTCTATTCTTTTTCTGTCATTTAGCTGATGAAAACCCAGATGAAGTGTATTTCCAGGAGCTGCCAGTATGGAAGAGAGAATACTTCTGATCATCTTTCATACAAGCTGCCAGACAATAACGTCCTGGTTTTTGAATCGAAGGTGTTCAGTTCTGTGTGTGGGACAAGAACAGTTGCTTTGTAAATATGAATTCTCTGACTATGTTTCAAATGTGATGTTTTAATAAAAAGTTTCAATTCATAGCACTCTTGGTCTGAGACTCTGACTTTTTTTGAGGAAATATTGAGAGAAACATTACACTTTTGTGGTCTGTGCAGTGTTTTCTCTGAGAAAAGATTCCTTGGTGTTTTATAACAGGGTAAAGGAAAGATGCATGTTACATATGACCAAAACACCTAATTTCTTGATGGGCCTTGTGGTACAATGTATATATCTGTCATTAAGAAGAGTTAGGCTGCTGATAATATTAGATTGCATTATAATAAACTGTATGTTATCTGCATAGCAATTAACCCATAAGAACCCATGGTGACACCCTTGTAACAAACACTTTAAATCTTCTAAAATCTAAGATTAAACCCATTTAACAATTCTAACCTAACTAATTCTAATCTAATTAATAGGCTGTCCTGTATTGCATTTCACTTCTTCTGACCATATTTCCTGTCACACTTTTGTTATATGTTATGGAGATGCAAACAAAAAGGCAAATGGTTATTTGTTTTTATTTATTATTCATTTGTTACTTAAAAACAAATCTGAAAAATAATTTATTGTTAAACAGCACTATTAATGTCACAATTTTGATAAATGTTGTTGAGTTGCAAAGAAAAAGGCAAATTTGTGTTTCTGTAACCAGAAAATGTGTCTAGTTTATTTATTTTAAAATAAGAAATATTATGAACACAAATACCATAAACGCCCAATGTATTGTATATATGTCAAATCACAGATCTTTGACATTTAGGGGTAGTATTTTTTTTTTTTAAAACATCATAAATGTGTTCTAAGTGGTCCACTTGGTCCCCATCATTTTACTTAGGATGAATAGGTCTGGGTTCTTGTGGGTTAAAGACAGCATGTTTGTTCTGTATAACCTGACTAAGAGGATAAATTCAATTGAAAACACCAGTGGGCCAAGATTGGTTAACAGCACGATTAAACGTGCTCCTGGCTTTACAACAGGAGAGTTTTGTGATGGACCTGGATCAGCAGGGGGTATAATTCAAACCAGCACTATTAAGACTATTCATTTCCATAGCACTTTACGGCCTTTTATTATTTTTATCTCAATTTCACAAACTTTCATGGTTTAAATTTTTCTCAACACATCAATCAAAAACACTGGGTGACTTCATTATCTGCAGCTACTCATGGTAAATTTCAATTTCCTGACTGTCCGGGTTGCTTCTTCTTTATGGCACGGTACCCAGCGCAAAGGGAGCCTTGATGTTCAGCCGGTCCCTCTCAGCCTCCTCATCCTCATCGTAGGCCTCTTCATCATCATCATCCTCATCACTGTGGTGGGGGGTGGAGTGAAGGGAAGCAGAGGGAGACGGGGGCACTGAGTAGGGCCTCGGGTAGCGGAAACCCTCTGTCTGTCGAGACAAAAGATTTATTCCTAATTGCTCACTTCATAAAGTATACTGCAATTATACTTTATACTGCAATTTTCTGCCATTCAAGCAGCTTTTGTTTCATTCATTCATTTCCACCTCGCAGAGATGTCAAACTTGTAAATAAATTATCCATCAAAATCAGTTGCTTCTTGGACTTCCAACCCATTGTATACTTGCATTCAAAATATTTAGATGGTGCATTCATGTGCTGCTTAGAGCAGCTATTCTCAACCTTGGGGTCCAGACCCCAATTGGGGTCTGAAATTATTTCTGGGGGTCGCCAAATCATTTTGGAAGTCAGCTCTGTGTTGAAGTGTTAATGTGTTTTATTCCTTTGGTCATTTAATGTCTTTTTTGGTCATTTTGTGTCTTTTTTTAGACATTTTGTGTCTTTTTTTGGTCATTTTGTGTCCTTTTTTGATCATTTTGTGTCTTTTTTTGGTCATTTTGTGTCCTTTTTTGATCATTTTGTGGTCAATCGGTGTCTTTTTTGGTCATTTTGTTTCTTTTTTGGGTCATTTTGTGCTTCATTATTTGTACAAAATGTGTCGTATCAACTTAGTTTGTATGATCTGAACTGTGAGATTGTGTTCAGTGAGCGGGGGTCGCGGACAACATTCATGTTAGATTGGGGGTCGCGAATCAAAAAGGTTGAGAACTACTGGCTTAGAGGTTGCAACATCAGGGATCTCAGACATCAATTGTCAGCCTTTTTTCTCTTTTTGTATCCATCCATCCCTTCTAGTCATTGCCTCCTTCCCTTCTTCCTTTCTTTCCCTTTTATGGCTCTCTGCCTTGTTCCATTTCATTCTACTCTTTACTCCTTTCTTGCCTTTGTGCAACTTTCTTTCATCCCTTCCTTCTTTCTTTCATTTTTTCCTTTGTTGGCTCCTTAATATTTTCCCCTCACTTCTGTCTTCCCTTCATCCACTCCTTCCTTCATTTCCTCAATTCTTTACTTGCTTTTCTCTCTCTTTGGTTCTCCCCTCCTCCTTTCCTTTCACACTCTCTCTTTCCCATTCCCCATTCTTATTCTTTCCTTCCCTTATTCCCCTCTTTTAGTTTTCCTTCTTGGTATTAAAAATGGTTTGCCAGGAACCAGATATCATATTTATCATGGTCCTTGAATCATAGAAGGACGAGCAAAATGAGATGGGGGAGTCTTGTTTACGTTACTCTCCAGGAACTGGCATCAGCACACTCCACTGTGATGTCTTGTCATTCATCCAAATGTTAGGCTGTCAATTAAAGCCTGACAAATGTGGGAAAAATCCAAAAGTATCCACTGTGTGTTTCAGTCGCAGTTAGAGGAAGACTTTGTTAAATATTCTTAGAAAGCATTTCACTATGAGACGCCAATAGATGCTTTTCTATTTGAAGCACCATTTAGAAGTTGTGCTTAACAACTTAAAGGTGTTTGAAGTTGTTGCTCCCTTGTTTCTTCAGTGAGAACTCTTGCTAGATATACTATATAATACATTTGATAGGGCCTTTACCATGCTTTTGAATAGGAGTGTCAGACCTGGGTACAGAATCAAAGAACTGGGAAACATTTGTTAAAATTGATCTAAACACTAAACACATGCAGCTTTCAAAATAAGAGCACATGGATGTGTTAACAGGATCCAACACAAAAGAAGAAGACTGATGAAATATGATGCCTTAAATAAAACATACAAGAAGAAGGGTGGGTAGGTGGGGCCCCAGGACCCCCCTACATGGTTCGGGTCCCCCCACCATAGTCTCATAACATCCTATGGGAAACTTTCCTAAGCCCCAATTCCTATTTTGTGGTTAGTTAAATATTATACTTTGTGTAGGCTACTTATGTTTAATTAGATGTTTTGTGATTCCTTATTTCTAATTTAATATCTACTTGTTAACTGTTCTGATTGGGCAACTTGCTTTCTAAAAATAAAATAAAATGTCATAGACCAAGCTATTCAGTTTCTTGTGTGAGTATATGTAAATTGGCAGTGAAATTTACTGCGATGCATAAAATCTTGCCTAGGACGCCAAATTGGTTAGGGCCGGGACTATTTGCAAGTTAGTTACTCATTCACAAACTAATTTTATTGTTCAATATTTCTCACCTTCATAGGGGCCATGGGGTCCATCTTGAATTTGTCTGGGAAAGCTCTGTTCAATGCGAGATGGCGGGCATGTATGTAGAACTGAAAATCACAAATCAACAGAGATTTTAGTTAACAACTTAACAAAATTTGACTGAATATCTTATTATGGTATACTCATTTTACCTTTAAGTGTACTACAATTTCATTACAACATGAAAAAGGAAGTTGTTAGGCAGGAGGGGATACACTGAGGACTAAAGACACTACAGACTATAGGTTATCATTACTATAAGTATGGGTGAGTAGGGGCAACCTAAGCAAAAACAGACCCGTCCGAGGTATCTCCAGTCCAGCAGGTCAGACAGCCTCTCAGTACGGTTCCGCTGGATGATGCGCTGACGCAGAGACTGCTGGCAAAAACTGAACATAAACTGGGTCAGCTGGTTACAGGACTCTTCCCCTGAACGGAACCGCCGGTCCACAATGTAAACACCTGATAGAGACAGTGATAAATAAAAGAGGCAGTGGAGGAGAAGCAAGAAATATAAAGATTAATGTCATCATGTTGACAGTCCAGTCATGTGTGTGTGAGTGTGTGTGTGCATACCATATGCAGCAGGGTCTGACACATGCTCCTCCATGAAACAGCCGAAACCTGACAGGTTGGTGGTCACACTGGGAATTCCCATTACAGTACATTCACCTGGGGAAGTACAGCACAGCTCAGAAAAGGTATAGCTACCAAAATCTGATTGCATCTGTGTACCCAATGTGACATGGCCATCTAATTACATCGAACAGTATGCTAGATTGTGGAGATAACAGCTCACTGTTAGGATACCAGCAGGGTGTCATGTTTACATAGAATGTGAAGTCTAAGCCAGCCTGCCTTATTGCAAAGCGCATGATGAATAGATGCTGCATAGAGTATGTGTCATGTTTGTTTGAACTGGTTTCCAGGCTTCATAGGCTCACATAACTTGCCTTATTACAAAGTGTATACTGAATATACAGAACTTTGACAAAAAAAAAATCCAGTCTCATGTAGCTGATCAATGCTGTCTCCATAGCAACTGCTATGTTATCGCTTTTGACATTCCAGCGAGCTGAGACACGGACTGATTGGGTGAAGGGCAAAGGCGGGTCTCAGGCTTACACACCCAAACTCCTACACATAAACATATATGCAAACATCCAACTGCCCCACCCACCCCCTTATCCCACGCCTTCGCCGTTTCGTACCCCCAGCGAGACAAGCTGGTCTGTGACCAGCGCCTCAATGGCTGCAGGACCTAATGGCTGGCTATGACTATGCTGGCTTCCCCCTCCCCTGTGGCATGTCATAAGTCTGTTCATGTTGTGAAGTGTATTGTGTATGTGCTTATGTTGCTGAGGGTTTTTTCATAATTTTTTCCTCCTTTCCTCTCCTCATGTTGTGCTGTATTTCTTTCCTTTCATCTAGGTCTCCCTGTCCTGTCCACCTCTGTCATATTGTATGTGTGTTTTAAGTATACGTTTGGACGGGCTGATGGCTAATTTCGTTGTTCTAGTACTTGTTTCACAAATGTCCACATCAGAATCAGAATCACCTTTATTGACATTGCACTCTGTATTTTGCAGATACATGTGTGCTTGCTTATTATTGGTTACAATGTAAAGTTACCAGGCGTGTATCCCCATGGTTCATAGTAGGAGGGGAACACTCCAAGGTTACAGCCACGAACAAAGTCCTCATAATCCATCGGCAGCAGAGGACTGGTAGAGGACAGGAACTCAGGGTGGAAGATAATCTACGAGAAATATTGCAGCATGACATTTTTAGAAAGATTTAGAGTTGAAATAAGAGGTTCTGGAAATAAAAATATTTAGTTTGTACTTTGTCACCTTTGGGACTTAACCCTTGCGTTGTCCTAACTTTTTGTATACACCACTTGTCCCAAGGGTCAAAAATGACCCACCTTCACTAAACCCCTTAAATAAAGCAGTTTGATTGAAATTTAAAAAACAAATCTATTTTGCATGAAGAAACAACCTGTCATTCATCACAAACTTTGTGAATATTAAGGTTTTCCCCTCTTACAGTGCAGGAAAACTGGATTTATCAGTGGAATCCACTTTTTAACACACCTGTCATATTTAGTTTTAATGGTTTTATGTCCAAACGTTTAACTGCATCATCGCCAAGAAAGTCATGACTTAATGAGGTGCGTGTAAAGGAAGTATACAGGATATGTTGTCTACCTTGATGCGATCATTCCTGGAGTTGAAAAGGCCGATGCGTCTCACGTTGGAAAGGATGGGATCTGTTGAGTCGTCCAGCATGTTGTGAGTGGTCACTGGAGGCAGGCCGTGTCTCTGCATACATAGTTTGTTTAAAAAGCAGCAAGTGGTCAGTTGGTATCTGGATTGTGTATGCTGGGATTTTCAATCACTAAATTTACACACCTGACAAATTATATGACCGTTATTAGATCTACAACCATGATTCCAATGAGTTGGGAGGCTGGGTAAAATGTGAAGAAAATGTGACGATAATCCCTTTTGACAATGACTTTGAAGAATGCTCAAGAAACAGCTGTTTCAAACATTCCTCAGGCAAACAGGTTAATCAGTAACAGGCGATAGTTTCATTGGGTATAAAAGTAGCATCTCGAAAGGTTTACTTTTTCACAAGCAAGGATGGAGCGAGGTTCAACACTCTATGAATCTAGGATGATAGTGGCAGTTTTCAGATGGGCCAGAACAATAGCATGCACCAGGCAGAGATTGAAGATGTCAGTAAAAACTTCTGCGAGCTGGTGAGCACAATCCTTGAGAAGCCTGCCTGGGATACCATCCGGGTAGGGGTGGGCGATGTGGCCCTAAAAGAATATCACGATATTTCAGGCTATTTTTGCGAAAATGATATTCTTGACGATATTAGGAAATATTTAAAAAGTATTTTTTTAGTCTGTTTAAATAATTAAAAATCTAAAATGTAGTTTGAAGTGCAAATCTCAACAGTTGCCAAATACAAAAAATTTACTCTTGACTCTTGAGTATGAGCAAATAATAAAAATAACCATTTAGGGGTTCCGGGGGGCATATTTTAATGACATTTTGTAAAGGAGAATAAAGGTTCTTGTATGTTTTATTTAAGGCATCTTGTTTTGACAGTCTTGTATTGTAAATTCTGTGGTGGATTCTCTTAACACACCGTGCTGTTATTTTGAAAGCTGCATGTGTTTAGCAACAGGGAGTGAGTAGCTTTTTGTGATTAAAACCATAAAATTTAACCATTAAATAATTTTAACCATAAAAAAAAAAAATACCGATATTATCATAAACGATACGATATGGCACACCTCTACATCCGGGCTTGTTGCCTTCTTGGCATTCACAACAACAACAAAAAATTTCCCCTCAGGGATTTTTATGTTGATCAATAATCAGTCAATTAATCGTGTGTTCATTGCATCAAGATTAATAACTAAAACCACTGGTCAGAGAAAAATATTGAATTTAATCTGGTTTCTCCTGTATGCATTTGTGCCTCTTCAGTAGTGTGTCAGCCACATTTCCATACATGTAAATTTAAATTAACGCTGGTTACACAAATTCTATAACTGTAACAGTTATTTATTAATTTAAGAAAGCAGCAGAAATCTGAGTGTGAGCACAAAATGTGAGGCTGAGGTGAATAAATCTGACCACAAGAAGGAGCTGTTTCACTGAAAAGGAATGAAATCATGCTCTCAAACTGAAAATCTACGCTCTTGAATAAAGATAGGATATTTCTTCCATATGTTTCGTGTAAACAGAGGAAGAGAAATGCCCTACCTGAGTAGCATAAATGGCTCTCTTCATAATGGTGAAGTCGTCTTGATCTAGAATGGCATTCATGTCGGGAATCTGCCCCCTGAGTACAGAGAAAACAATAAAACACAAACATAAAACCATCCATCACAGAGAACCAATGTTGAACTACATAGTGTAAACTCAATAAAGCTGTGGGTTTACTTACAGTTTCCATTTACTTACTTTAACAGAGCATCATACAGCTTTTTACCAAACTTCTCCTTCACAGTGTGAGCTGTATCCCTGTGAAAGTCGAATGAAAAACTTTTTTCTTCGTTTTTTAGAATTGTACCTTTTCATTTACTGTTTTCCCAAAAATCCTAAACTTCACCAGCATTGCTAATCCAAACCCACATCCATGTGGTGAACCTAATATTAAAACAGAATCCCGAGGTATTATTATTATTATCCTTGAGGTCCAATTTTATGGTCTAGAGATTTCTAAAAACTTGATTAGGGAGGTTTAGGTAGTCTGCATGGAACTGATGAGATTGCAGCTGTACTGGGCAGTGTCCTCACCTTAATTGCTGTAATTGTAAAGTTGAAAGTAAAAAAAAGAAGCTATGCTGTCACTGACACTACCCTGGTCAAATAAAGATTTATAAACACTAACGCCAGACTATATCACAAATGAGTTATAGTCTGGAGACCACCTATTCATTTTTCCGTAGAGGAGGCGTGGTTTACGATCGTCCAGAGCCATTTTTTGGGCGCTACGAATGTCTATCATAAGCGTCTGTACGTAGCTCTTAGCCAATCATGTCAATTAGCTTAGCCACTAACAGGCTAGTTGCTTTTGCCAAATCCTGTTGGAAGCAAGGCTAAAACATCCTTTTTGGTGGTGATAAGAAGTGTAAAGCCAAACGTTGTTCTTCTTTTAAAATAAACTTTCGCTCTAAACTATCAAGAACACTGTCTACAGCTAGATCCAAAGAGAGCTTTGCGTCTGCAGCAGCCATGTTGGATCCGTAAGCAAACTACAAGCTCCCGTCAGTCGAATAGTACGCGTCATAATCTTGTCGTCCCTCCCCGTTCTATGATTAGATAACAAAAGCAGGGCTAAGAATCAGCCATGGACACCATGCCGCCTCGCAGTTCGAATCAAAATCGAGCGTGCAAGGCAGCATGGGTATACCCAGGCTAGGGGATGCATGCTTCATTCCTTGCAATTGGATCTGGATCTGGGTTAGAGTGTTAATCAAATACTTACCAGAGCTGCTTTCGTACTGCCTGTCCCTTCAGTGACTCCACGTTGAAGTTGTTGGTTTTAGCTGGCATGATGAAGAAACATATCACTGTCATATCATTTCTGTGGACCTGTGGAATTTTAAAAAAGGGGGGGAATAGGAGGAATTGATGGTTTCAACAGGAATGCAAGCTGAAGGATATAGCCTTGTCCTTTCTCTTTTCTTAAAGTTATACATCTGCACATTTTATGGATAGAGTAGAGTGCTTGTGAATGCAAAGAACTAAAGGACCTCACCCGCAGTAAGTAGTTGAGCCTGGACAGTGATTCAAGGAAAATATCCGCTCCTTTGTTGGAAAACTCATATCGTCCGGCGATGAAGAAGAAGAGGGTTTTCTCTAGGTTGAAATCTAGATGACTGACGGAAGGAAAATAATTAACAATTACAATGAGCTTTAAAGGTAAACATCTCTCCAGTCAGGTTTTCATCATTTTGTGAATCACATTGTTTCAGGAAATATGGAAACAAGCAGATATTTGCAATAGCTTCGACCATGAATTCGCATGCATCCATGCGTATCACACACACAAACACACACACAATATTTCAGGCACTTGACCTCTTTGACTAATTTCACCCTCCTAAGAAATCTGTGGCTGTGAGAGGGTGAGGAAAGTTCTTCAGACTGATCAACCGACCGTAGAGCATCTAGTCACAGCTCCACTCACCCATAGAAGTGTCCTCTGACAAACTCCTGGATGCGGGCCTTGCTGGTGGAGTGCAGGTTCTGAAACTCATGCATGGCTGAGAACTTCTTCACATTCAGCCCATTTGGGGTCACCACATCTGTATCAACACAGTCATAGGAGAGCTATTTGGTAAGTATGTCCTCATGGTGGTGCTGAAGGACAGGTGGAGGGGATCATTTAAAATATTTGGCTTTATCCTCTGGGGAACATACATTTTAAACTTTCATGTTAAGCTGGCTGGTAGATGTCTGGATAGTTGGCTGAATAGATCAACTGATTGATATCACCTTGCTTAAAATGAAACATAAATGCTTTGTTTTAATGGTGGTTCCACTTCCTCTCATTGACTTACCCTCAACCCTTGGTATTACATAACACTACACATCATACTGAAGCCAGCTGGAGGGCAGAGGGAAAGAGGACATCTGACCTTGTGCAACTTCAGCCCAAACTATCAACGGGTGGATCAACAGTGAACCAAATTTGGAAAGAGAAATTCCCATGTAAACTGGGAAACCTAAACCTAGGCTTACATGGAATAGAGAAAGTCTGATTTCACACCTGTCCTGGGCCAAACTATCAGTATTCTCCCTTTGTTTTAAATAAAGAGTGTATAGATTGGACTTCACTTCCAATGAAATCTCACCTTTTCACACCTATGTGCCAAGTCTGACACATGCTCAAACCCTGACCCCACCCTGGATCAGTTGAGAGACTGTGATGTGGCTGTGACGTCACTGCAATTTCAAAAATGACGTCTCTCCACAGTGACTCATCATCGCACCAGGAGGTGACAGAACGCTCATGTTTTATTCCACCTAGTTAACAATCTTTAACTTGCCGGAAGAGCAACCAACTGTTTTCTTTCCTTTTTCCCTTTTTGTTTTGTGTCCCGCCATACTCAGTACGATTTGTTCACCTTAATGTTTCTTTCTTTTGAACGAATCAACTGTTAAAAATTGCTGTCTTTTTAAGCTGACAGACCGCCGAGTCCTATAATTTCCTTGTAATTGTGGCTTACGTTTGAACCACTTAATTTGCTGTGACTTATTCATGCATGCACAGTATATTGATTGAATGAATATGACTAATGGTAATAGTCATAGTAGCAATTCATAAAAAATGACAGTAGAAGTGACATGTCCAAGGTTAGTACCCGTCCTCTTGCCCAAAGTCAGCTGGGATTGGCTCCAGCCCCCCACAAGCCAAGTTTGGATAGGCAGTTAGGGATAATGAATTAATGAACAGTTGATACTCAGTCTTTGAAAGCTTGAAATCTAATTTAAAAAATTGCAAGATCAAAACTTTGGTTTGAAGTGTTGTGTAATGAGATTCCTGACCAGCAAGTCAAGTGATTTTTTGGCAGAGTTGGGCTGAAACTCTGAAAACCATGGTCTGAAACTCTGATAGACGATCTGAAAAAGAGTTGTGATTGACAGGCTGCTCTGCCAATAGGCTAGGTCCACTGACTTCCATTTCCTAACGCTGTTGTTTCTGGTACCTATGGTACTTGAATATTTCTGCGTACTGGGAACCCTAAACAGTCTTGGAATTGCAAAAAGTGGGTAATATTGGAAGCTGAGGCTCTTGTGGATTCAACTGGCCCAATTTTATTTATGTTTGATGATGTCCTCATAGTAGCCATTTCATTTTTGGAATCATTACCTCGCTGTACCTGTTGTGACATCTTCACAGCTTCATGAAACTTTACAAACACATACTAGAGACCTATTAGATCCAAAGATGTATGACTTGCCTAGGTATACTGATAATGAGGGGGTTTATGAATCGGGTCCTACAGAGGCAAGGCAAGATTCCATAGATCACACACACACACACACACACACACACACACACACACACACACACACACACTAATGAAGTGGCCTTGCAAGTGTGCAGGTGTGCCTCATTGTGCGACAGGTCCTATGTTCAATTCAGCACTGCAATTTTAAAACCAGTGCTCGACATGGATGTGGTTTTGGCATTAGTGGGTTTTTTTTAAACATTTTTGTTGAAATGTAGGAAGAAGTAGAAAGGGAGCTGAATTTGGCCGCTACTCAGTTTCACAAAAGGAGCAGCGCTTGAGTTACCATGGAGATGGGTTCTGTAATGTCAGTCACCATTTTCAAAACTCCCAGCAGAGAAGGATACATATAAAGACATCCTTGGAAACACACTCTGTCCTCGATTGAATTCTGAGTATGCTTGACTACAGTTCGTTGGCAGGTGTCTATGACATATTATGGTTCAAATTCAACTATTTGAGGATCCTTTTTTGACTCTGAGACTCACCTACAGCCTAGACATCAAGGTGCAACAGTGAAAATTTCCCCACCTGGCTTCCTGTGGAGCATGTGCCCGGCTTCCACAGCTGTGATCTGGGAAACTGTGGTGAAGACGTGAGCACAGTGGACCGCTGCTCTCTCCAGGCAGTAACGATGGTAGATCTGCCTGTCACCGGCCTCTTTGTCAATGTTGAACTAGGACACACACAGATTCTTATAATATATTCCATATCCATTACAAAAATGACATGGCATTTATTTAATGAAGGGCTTGAGGTTTTATAATTCTTTAAATTTCTTATATTTCTTTGTCATTAATTTGTTTCCTAAGGTAATTACAAATTGGCTGGCACATGGCTGCATCCAATTTATTCAACATTATCTTGTAAAAGCACACTTGGCTGTTACACACGTTTCATGAATCCCGCTTTTTGTTGTTCACACAGCAATAAGAGCAAACTAAGAAGAAGAAAAAAAGAAAACATTCATGCATGAATCACAATCACAAAATTCCTTTGAGTATCAAATGAACCTTAAATATCTCATCTGGCAGCATAATAATGATAATAATAATAATAATAATAATAATAATAATAATATTTTTTACAAAAAACAAATGGGTTCCTCGTATTTTCAGTTTTGTGCTCGGGCCTTAATAAAAGTAATATCTAGAAAACGAGGAAAAAGAAGAAGAAGAACATGTAGGAAAACAAAAGGTAGCTGCAGACCTGCTACACTGCCCCTGTATTTGAGCTCAACTGTGTATGTTTATCATATTTTGCATGTGGCTAAAGGTGTGTAAACACATTTTTTTTAACAGAGAGCAACGTGAACAAGTGGATGTCAATCAAACTGCAAATTTAGTATTCCACTGCTAATTAAACTTCAAAAGTTTTGATTATTAAAACTACACGTCATATTAAAACAAAAAAGGTGAAGATTGTTTTACCTTTTTTATTTAATTTACAATATCTATTTGTACTACTTTCTCTCTGGTTTCATGTTCTGCTTTGTTTCCTCTATCCTGCTGCTTAGTGTGTCACATTCAACAAAACTGAAAAAGCTTATTGATATGATTCCATAAATAGAATAGATGTTAAGTTCCTCTTGACTGCCTGTTCAGGCTGAGGGTAACAAACACCTATCAATTATCCAGTCAGCAAGTGTGTGGCCTTTAGCTCCATGCTGACCTTTAGGATGCGAGCAGAGCAGAGCCAATTACAAATATCACACTAACCCCTCCACACACAACTCAACATCACTAATGAGCTCTAAGTGGCTGTAAAAGGCAATGTTTTTTTGGCCTGAATCTTTGAAAGTGAATATGTATCTAATGAAACAGAGGAACTATGAACTATGTGTGCCACTGAGTTCAAGTTCACAATTTTTTGTTTAAATGTATGTCCAAAATATAAAGGATAAAGCTATTTTCATGGTTTGCTGATTTTGATATGTTGCTCATTTGGACAAGTTAAAATAAATGGGAGAGCTCTATATCCATATGGGAATATATAGGTTATTGGTAAAAGATGAATAATATTGGGATTTCATGTGTTTTTTTCTGACATGGAGTTACATGTGAGATCATTTTCTAACCACTTGGACCTTTTCAAAAACCTGTAGAATGCTTTCAGTTGTTGCTGAATAACTTATAAAGCAATTTTAAAAAATATGGACTTTTGAAGATACCTGTTCTCCCACCATGATGACTAATGAAACGTCCCTTTGAAAACATTAATCATACAACCACTGACATCTACAATGTATTAACATAAGGAATGTTTTGGACTGTAAATGTTAATTCTAATCCACTTTCAAGTAGATATTTAGTTTTACAGAGAAACAGGATTTGATGGACTGTATACTGGGAAAAAAAGCATCAGAGTGAGTTTCAAACTAAGTGCTTGTTGCCAAACAACATCTTAGACACAGAGTTGGAATGGGCCCGATTTATGCAGTAATTTATGATGTGTGCAGTGGTAGAAAGTAGGCAGGATTTAAACTCCCCTCTCTCCTTTTAAATTCTTCACATTAAAGCATTTGTCACTTTTCATGCAATGTGGATGCAGATGGGAGAAAGTGACCACATTCTGCCCCACCGACATCCAAATTCAACATTATGCACACCAAGCTCAATGAAGCCAGGCATGTTTTGGATAAGGCAAGTTCCCCATCAGCCCCAAGCCACAATGGATTACCCTACAAGCTCTATGAGAACTGCCCCCAATGTGCTACAACTGCTGTGGTACCTCATGATAACAGCCTGGGAAAAAATCAAGCATTCCATCTCAGTGGCACGAAGCAGTAACATCTTGTCTAGCATCTTCATCCCCAAGGAACTGAAGCCAAAGACATCAGCAAGTTCAGGAGCTTCGCCCTGATAAATGTTGAAGGTAAGATCTTTTCTGCTTTCAGCCAAAATATACAAACAAACAGTGTAAATGTTATTTAGTCTGTTCACTGGGTGTTGCTGTGGTAGTATCCAGAACTAAAGTATTTAAGTGGCAAACACAATGTTGTTGCAAGTGACTGCCGTGATAATAAAGATTGTTTGTACTGCTATGAATTGAATGTACGATGTACTAATGAAAATTGACTTTCACTTCATGAACAGTTGAGCCAGTAGAAGGACTGTTATTCTGCAACGGAGGACAAGCATGCTGAGTCTGTATTGAACAAACACAAAGCAAAATGCTGCTCTTAGTGTATGTTTTCACCAAACCAAGTCATAGTTGGGTTAGACAATAGCTTATACTCAAAGACTTGACTCCAGGTGAGAAAACAATGCAGAAGCTGCATTTTCATGTACACTCATATGTGTATCCCCCTGACCTTTCACCTTGTCTAGGTTGTTGTAAAAGTCAGCATTCCCAGCACAGAGATATCGTCCCAGCAGGGTGGCATGTGTAGTGAAGATCGTTGCCATGGGAATCTTGCGAGAGCGACAGAGAATAACCCCTGGACCAGCCTGCCATTCATGGAAATGACCAATGACATTGGGCTCGTCTCCCAGCTGGTCTGTTAACTGTAAAACAAAATATTGCATATGAGTTGGAAAGAGCAGTGTCCAAGTTTATATTGTAACTAACTTAAAAGCTGTGGCTTGTGGTAGTAGAATATTACAAAATAAAAACTGGCGTATTCATTAATAAGCACTGTGATTAACAGTATGCTGAAAACGCTGACCTCTTTGAAGAACCAGGCGATGAGGGAGCCCAGGATGAGCGAGTCGTTTGCCTCTCGGTCATGGTAGGGGAGGCCTATCCTGCAGGTCTCCCAAAGGTCTCCCTTCCAACGGTCCAGGTTCCAGGCTGCAGAGCCTATGTCAAACAGGATCACAAAGGGGCTGCCCTCTATCAGCCAGCGGCCAAAATGAACCTGCAGGATCAACATTGGGAGAAAAAAAAAACTGTGAGAGAGGTACCATTTTGCTGGGGTACACTGAAAATGGACTCTGATAAGAGCACCCTTGAGATCACACATTTTTTTTGCCTACATTTATGCAAATATCTGTAACAATATTTAGATCAACAATGTATGCAATTGGAATTGTAAATATAAATTATTCCAAACAACAACTTGATAGCTCGCATATATTGTACTTTTTACTCCTCTACATTAGACAGCTTTAGTTACTTTTCAGGTCAAGATTTAAAATGAAAAACATGATACATTTAAAATTACTACGCATTTTTATAAATTAAACCACTTAAAAGTTTATTAGGTAGTTAAAATGAGCGGAGTGGTGTCATTTCACAGTGTGGTATTAGTTCTTTTACTGAAGTAAAGGATCTGAATACTTCTTCCACCACTGTCCTTTTTACGTTTTTTTTTTTTACTTTTTTAAAAAACTTTTTTTGTAAACTTTTTTTTTTTAATCATGGTTTTACCTTTAGTAGTTGCTAGAATATTAGTAGTACTGCTTTGGAAAAATTAACTCGGCATCACAGTATATATCTGGCAGAACCTTCTGTCCAAAGTGACTTACAATTTTTTTTAAGTTTTTTTTTAAAGTTTTTTGTAAACTTTTTTTTATTTTTATTTTTTTATTGTGACTTACAATTTTTCCTCTCATAGTCACATACATTTGGAGCAATATTGGATAAATATACAGCTCAAGTACACTTTGACTTGGAATACAAAATAAGTCCAATCATATAAGTAATGGATGACCCGCTCTAGACCTAATCTAGACTTTTTAGCAATTATTTAAATATTACAACTAAGACAGCACTCGACACCTTCTGAAATACATTAGACATAAGATATTTTGTCAATGTCTAACACACCCACACTCACTCACTCTTTCCCACCTGGCAGCCGTTTTGGATGAGAGCGTCCATGGCCTTCCTGATTGCAGGGTTTGGAGGCTCGCAGCCCTCCACCTGGGTCTTAAAGTTATGTTCGAAGTAGGGACCCATCATGTAGTAGTTCTCACCCCATTCATCCACTGTGATCTTGGCTTTGGTCTGGATCACTGTGTAGATTCCTCCAACTGCAGGTTCAAATAAAGTGAATGGAAAAGACAGTTCTGAAGTTGTGTGATGATGTTTTTTTTAACTTCTTCTCCACATTTAAATATTCATATGATGGACATGTGCACATCAAAATTTGGTTGAAGCTTTGAAGCATTTACAAAAAACTTTTTTTATTTTCAATAAACCAGAAGTGTGCGGGAGTTTTGACATCTTAAGGCTTTTCCCCTTCTCCATGCACCAGAACAGTTAAAATGTACCTTGGTCAAGGTCCTATGGCAGATGTTTTCATGCAGATAAACAATAAAAGTTGTAAAAATTGAAATAAAAAACTGGTCCCATGAATCCATTCACCTGTTCAATGATCCCTTTCACTATGGCCTTGTTATCCCTAGTTGAAGAGCAAAATCATTTATACCTTTTAATTTTCTTTTGTCTCCTTCATTAAATTGAATTTCATTTAAAATGATGATGCATAGTTTTTCAGAATTTACTGCTTTATTAATTTAATTAATTTACAAATTTATTGCAAATTTTAAAGCTCTTCCTGTTAAACCACCCACTCCCTTGAGTAAACGCTAATAAGCCATTGAATTATTTCTGTTAAATTCTGGACGTGAAATTACTGCTACAGGTGTCAGTCTGTAGAAAAACTTAAATGCAAAGTCTGTGCTTCTTCTATGTTGAAATACTCTATATGAAACATAATTGCTCAAATCGACCTCTCGTAAACCTTGCTTGACTATTTTGTGTAGTTTGTCAAACATTGACAAAACTTTATCTTACAACAGGTCAAAACATGTGGAACATGTGTTTTTTTTTCTATCACGTGGCAACAACTTGGCAAATATTGATTTGAACAACCATCAACTATCAGTGAGCCCATAATGACGTCTTGACTGCATCAGAGAGCAGGCTTGGTGGCAGCGAAAACACAAGAATGGTAAATAACCTCCAAACAGTTTGACAACTATATACTGCATAGAGGCAAAGGGACTGATAGATATTGAATATGCAGAGTTCAGAGATGCTAGTGCTGCAGTTGCTATAAAATCAAAATCAGTTTACAATAAAGAAAGCCATTTCAGAAACACTTTAGAGGTTATAAGTCTACATATGGCTTTTTGGATAAAAAGTATTTTTGCTATTTAGTTAAAAACAATTACGAGCCAGCATATTTTTGCATACATGTATATACTGTTTATAAAGATGTTTTTAAAATGTAAGAGCTGATATTTAGCCATTTCCCATGGTTTTCTTGATGATAACCAAAATCATTATCAAGAAAACCATGGAAAATGGCTAAATATCTGCTCTTAAATTAAACTCTTATGAGTTATTTTTGTTGTAATCATTATATTTGTCCAAACAAATGTAACTTTAGTTGTACAAGGCATTAAAATGAACAAGAAAATTAAGAAAACATGGGTGGTCTAATATTTTTTTCCATGACTGTATCTGTCGAACTCTATTAGAGGGATGGATATCAATCTAATGAGATACTTAAGCCATATAAGATACTTTTTTTTATTATCTTTGTGTGTCACATACTGGTGCCAAGACCAAAAGTTGATGGAGTCATCCCTGATTCTCAAAAGTACAGACAGATCCTCAGCAATCTCTTTAGTACAGCTCTGTCTCATTCCAGGCTTAGGAGAAGTAAAGGTATATATAACCATTATCAGTAGTGACATACATCACCAAAGTTAGCTCATTTTGAAACTTCTAGTCTAGGAATTTATTCATTCAAATTGTTCACTGCCATTGTTTGATGTCACGCAGGTCATTCATTTCAGCTGTCATAAGACTGTACAACACCAGCACAACCTGAACATTTTTGCATATAATCTGCACTCTGCACATTCTCCACTTAATTTGCACTAAGCTGTATATATATTGTTGTATATTGTATATTGTTTAATGCCTTTTCTTAGATTGTATTTTTTTTCTCTTTATCTTAAAAATTGTGTGACATTTTTTGCGGCTGTAACAAAGAAATTTCCCCACTGTGGGATTAATAAAGACAAATCTAAATCTAAATCTAAATCTGTGCTCAGGCACCAACTGAGTACACAAAGTGTTATTGGTTGTTTTTTTATTGACACAGGAGGCTCAAGTGGCCAAAGTAATTTTGTTCCTCTTTTCACTACTATCTGTCGTTTAATGTTTAACTCTTCAGTGGGGGCAGACTCAGTCTCCATGCTTACTGGATTTTTATATTTGCTCTTTAACCTCTCAGCACCCCAAATGGCTACCATGGGGACCAACATCATTACACATTAATAAAATTGGGCTCACTGACACAAGAATCTTAGCTTACTAGTGTCCAATTTATGCAATTCTCAGGCTGTTTAGGGACCCCAGTACAAAGAAATAATAAAATACAGAAAAACACATTTTAATGCAAGAGGAAAACTATGTGGTTTTTGCCACATGTGTCGGTTGTAAAGAGGAGACTTGTGGGTACCCATAGAACCCATTTTCATTAAGAGGTCAGTGCTTTGAAAATCTCCTCGCTAAAATAGCCCAACTTTGGTACGTTATTTCACCCCGTTAGATACGGATTGGTTCATATCAATGGATTCCATAGATCTTCTTGTTTCATTTGATATCAGCATCCTTTTATCTTTTTTTAGCCTTAAAACTGAGCCCACTACAGCCTCTTCAAGGGGAAAAAAATGTCCAAAAAAGTATGCTGTCGCTAAGGGGTTAAGGACTTATGGGAAGAGACACAGTTTTACACTGAATAAAAACAATTCTACTGACTGAAGCGCTAAATTATAAGCATTACACTGCAAAAAAGCCAACTTGTATTTTTTGGCCTAAAACAGTGATTTAATTTGGTAAAACAATATTGACATTTAGGGCAATAATGTAAGTTAGCACAACAAAGGAAGCCAGTTGTCTGCTCAAAAACAAGTTTGTGAGTTGTTGTTACTTATATCTTTAAGTTGAGGTTCACAACAAGGGACAATAGTTCTGCTAACTCTTATTTCTTTGTTGTGAAATTTGGTCATCAGCGAAAGCTAGCGGCTAACTGATGCTAGCGACGCTGCTTACAGCTACAAGAGTAGCCATTAGCGTATCAATGCTAACTCAAAATTGTGGTCACAACATTAGCTGACATTTCATAGCGGCGGTACAATCGTGCCAGAGACATTCAGAGTTGAGCAAACTCAAAGACAAAACTTAAAATATTTAGTTTAATTGTCCAACTTAAAATTTTATCGAAGTTTGTTGCCTTGAAATTTTGAGTTCACCCAACTTTTCTTTTTTTGCAGTGTAGTGGACACATTGTATTAATTAGATATTATTTCATGCAATTTCATTATAAAATCAGAGAAATCTTAAGAGAAATAATACATTTTACTGCCAGAATTATGTTTTCAACTCATTATAGCTCTTGGATTCAGACTGTGTACTTAAATTCTTGAAATTAATCTGCAGCACCTGTTTTAATTATTGTAAAATTAAATATACAATATTGGTATCGTTTAATTTTGGAATATTTTGGTCTACTGCACTTTAACACATGCTTACTCCATGGATACATCAATTCAAACATTTAATTTCTTTCCAAAATGAAAGCTTTATTCCACTTGTAATCTGACCTTTGTTGGTGACCTCCCAGGCCACCTCGAAGAGCAACAGGTCCTCTATCGGCAGCTCATTGTCCTCCCAGGCGGGCAGCACCCCGCTCAGGGATGTCATTGACAGGGAACGAGTCAGCGGCATTTTAAAAGCCTGGGGGGCAGAAAAATACTACCTAAACCGTCTAAACTGTGGCAGTCTGTGGAGAAATCCTTCCAACAGACCTAAAGGTGGAGGTCCTCCAGGACAAGATAAACAGGACTGATGGGGGCAAAGAACTTACACATTACCTACTAAGGCTGACCTCCAGCTAGCAGGAGGGAATATTTGCATTACACACACACACACACACACACACGGGGTTGCTTGATTGTGAAATGTAGATGAATAAAAGCAGGCCTGCCTACTAGGACAGGGGGGACACACCCACTCTAAATGACAGTTATTCCTGGTCAGATGTTTAAAAAGTCTTTAAAGATATGGAAGCAGGTAATAACAACTTTGAAAATGCCCAAAGTTTATTTGGATTCTCCTATTTGCTGTAACCATGCATTTAAACCTGCACTGGATGATGTAGTCTTCTCAAACTGGAGAGAGAAAGGTATTATCACATTGAGAAATGTTTTATTGAGGGTAATTTTGCTGGCATTCCAGCTCCCAGCTTCCAATTTTTTCCGATAACTACAGCTTAGACATTTAATGAGGACTCATGTTCCACAATACGAACATAAACATCAGCACGTAGCATTAGACAGTTTTAGTCAAATCAAACCATATACGAGAGGGGCAATATCTAAACTCTATGGAATCATACAGAATGTGAATAACACATCGTCGGACAAATTTAAAGAGGCTTGGGGGAGAGAATTAGATAGGGAAATTTCAGTTGAGATTTGGGAGAATTGTATCAAGAATATCCATGGTAGCTCAATCAATGCAAGACATCATTTGATACAATTCAAGGTAGTACATAGACTACATGATTCTCCCTCCAGATTACAGAAAATATTTTGGGATATGTCACCCCAATTTATTAGGTGTCAAAGTGAAGAGGGAACACTATCCCACTTATTTTTGTCATGTCATAAGCTACAACCATTCTGGTCATCCTTGTTTGAGTTCTTCACTAAGGCCCTTAATCATCCATGTAACCCAGACCCGTTCACCATGTTGTTTGGAGTGGCTAATCCAGATAGTGTAAAAAGTAGTTATGAAGCTAAGGCTAGCTCCCTTTCAACATTGTTAGCCAGAAAGTTAATTCTACAGTCTGACTGAATTAGTGCTATTCTGTTGCTGTGCCATTTATGTTATACCCTTGTTTTGTTTGTCTAATGTCAAAAACTCTGTCAAAAAAAAAAACATGTGTTGTTCTGTGTAGCTCCACCAATTATCTCTAATTTGTATATATAATTTGTATATATGTTTCTGTTATGAAAACAATAAAAATATAATACAATGACATAACAAATGAATACACTGTAAAAGTGAAATTTTCCTAAATTGGTGAAAACCTGTCAATACAAAAATACATTAGTTGTTTGCATTATTCAGCTTCATTATACAGTGTAATGATCATGTTAAGCAGAGCTGTTTCTTAAAATGTTGCAGGGAGGGGAGGGGCCAATAAGAATTTTAGCGGGCATATCAAAGTCCTTAAACTCAAGTTATTATTTTAGTGCTCTGGGGTCTAGTCTCTCAAACTTAATTAGGATTTTGTGTGGGTTTTTGGTTTGATGCCTGAATTAAGGTCTGTGGTTAACACAAGCTTAAAATTTTTACAGTTTTACATGTCCTTAAAAAGACGGTTTCTAACAATTGGATAAATAAGACTACAGTGGTTCTCAAGGATATTAAAGGGACACAGACGGAAACTCTCTCATTAGTCTTCCCTACAGTTTCTAGTTGTGTTTTTAATTGTTCTTGCAAACTCTTGTAGATTTTAAATCAGTAGTGACCGTGACATCAACCGTTGGTTTGTGGACTGCCATTTTGAGGCATTGAGTTCGGCGTTACACTCGTCGGCATCTTTCTTTTCATACGTCACCATGTTGTTTTTTTGAAACTGGGAGTTGACCATATTTGGACTGTGGAGGAGCAAAAGTGAAGTGACTGACGACCCTGCACTACATGCCGCTGCTGCTAACATTTAACAACATGTTAGCAATAAATGTAGCATTAACTGGGATGTTCATTTGATTTTCATATGATTCTTTATCATCTTTTTCCTTCTAAATTTGACCATTAGTTACACAATTAAAATCATAATGACTTGAAGAAAGTTTTTTTCCCTAGCGACTGAGACCATAGTGCTGTCATGAGAATTTTTTCTGAGGTAATAAATCAAGTGAGAAGTTAACTGATTTTGTATTGAGATAGAAAGGACCAATATGCTTCTGGAACCGCTGTCAGCGACCCCTGTTGGAATTTTTGGTAGAATGCAGTTTAAGGCACTTCCTGGTTTGACTCACTGCTCAGACCTGGAGGTTGCCGCCTGTTTGCATCAGACTATTGACCATCTGGCCAGTAAAACTACTTTTGTTTTGCAGTCCAATAGAGCCCTCTGGCTTGTCATAAGTGTAGTGCAACAGTCTTTCAACCTCTGTTTTTCCCATGAGATCATGCCAAAAATCATATGACCACCCATATTTTGTGGAGAACTTGATGACTAAATAAAACTTCACGATATGTACTGAAAATTAGAGAACATTAAAACAGCAATAGCTTATTGATGTATAATTTTAGCTATGTTCATTTTCAAGTTGATAGAATGGCTGTGAGGCAATTAAGTTGAAATTAGTATATTAGTAGTACTAATATAGTCTTAATTGCATATTTTTGGAATCCCTTTCTATATTCTCTTTCATGTAATTGTTTCAGTTTTCTCACAACTATTTCATGACATTCAGATGTCTTGTGATTTTGAAATTGGCCCAGGAAATAATAATTCACAGAGTCACTATTGTTATCGCAATTCATGTTGCAAGATGTTTTACTAAGACATGTTTCTTTATCTAAATAAACCTCTGGGAGAGCAACAGAGGAGGGATCCCCCTCCCAAGATGGACAGACCTGCAACTGATGTTGTTTGTACAGAACAAATGAACAAAGCAGAAGAGAGTAGATAGAGTGTGAGAGAAAAGGAAGGTAGGATAGAGGGAGAGGGGAAAGAACCAGAGAAGAACAGGATGAACAATGACAACATGTTGGTACTGACCCTACAATGAAGTCCGTCACTAATGATGGTAGATGTGGTGCTGGTAGATAAAGTAAAAAGACAGCAGTATTAACAGTTAACCCCTGAGTCCGCCACTGCATCCTGATGTTTCAGCCCTGTTTTCCTCACTTTTTTGAGTTTAAAATGTTCCTAACTTAGCCATTTTTGCCATAACATACACTGCCGGTCAAAAGTTTTAGAACACCCCAGTTTTTCCAGTTTTTTATTGAAATTCAAGCAGTTCAAGTCAAATTAACAGCTTGAAAGGGTACAAAGGTAAGTGGTGAACTGCCAGAGGTAAATAAAAAAGGTAAGCTTAACCAAAACTGAAAAATAATGTACATTTCAGAATTATACGAGTACGGTAGGAACAAGAAATGGGTTAAAAACTTAACTCTATGGAATCTTGAGCTATTTTGTCCATTTTTGAATTATTTTCATGTCTTTGTAAGTAATTGTGTGTCTTTTTTTGGTCATTTTGTGTCTTTTTTAGTCATTTTGTGTCTTTTGGTGTCTTATTTTGTCATTTTGTGTCTTTTTTTGGTCATTTTGTGTCTTTTTTAGTCATTTTGTGTCTTTTGGTGTCTTATTTTGTCATTTTGTGTCTTTTTTTGGTCATTTTGTGTCTTTTTTTAGTCCTTTAGTCCAACATAAAATGTGATTTTGAATCTTTATTTTTACTTTCAAAACACTATCATGCTCAATAAAGAATTTTAAATGTTGCAAATGTGCAT
The DNA here is from genome assembly GCF_030273125.1 of Centropristis striata. Classification (NCBI taxonomy): domain Eukaryota; kingdom Metazoa; phylum Chordata; class Actinopteri; order Perciformes; family Serranidae; genus Centropristis; species Centropristis striata. Next base: position 8,637,668 of record NC_081538.1, on the reverse strand, counting down.
TCATTTCAGAGTACACTGAGACATTAAACTGCATAATTTTCAATTAAATTCTGGAAAAGTTGGTGTGTTCTAAAACTTTTGACCAGTAGTATATATAACATTGCAGTGGATGAATGGCCATAGCAGCAAACGGAGAAGCCATTTCACAGAAGAGCTTGTAGGTGATACATTACAGCAGCACCAGCAGTGGAGAGCGCCGCAATTTACAGACGGCTGTGATTGGCTGTGAGCTGCAGGAGCAAGAGGTCACCTGGTTGAAATATAAAACAGCTCTGATAGGAGTGACATGTTAGAACTTGCTGAGTAGGTGAACATAAACACTTTAATCTGCATTGTTTGGACAGGAAGAAAGAGGATTTCCATCTTTTGTCCAAACATGAGACTTGTGGCTCTGGTTGTGGTGTACGGACTGATTGCTGGTCAGGATGGAGGGAGTGTGGCAGCAGCTCGACCGGGATTTGACTCTGCACAGAGGACACATGCTACAGGTGGGCAACCTTACCTAAAAACTAAGTAATGTTATTATATGTTATTATTTATGGAAAGAGTAACCTACATTCGTCAAAAAATGTGGTTAGATTTTTTTTGGTACGATACCACACTACAATAATAATAATAATTTTGAAGAACTTGTGCTATGCTTCAATATTTCCTTTTTATGCCAATTTCTAGCATATGTCAGAGGGAAGTATTATTAATAATAATAATAATAATAATAATAATAATAATAATAATAATAATTAGGGCTGCAACTAACGATTATTTTCATTTATCGATTAATCTGTCGATTATTTAAACAATTAATCAATTGATTGAGTTGTTTGGTCAATAAAATGTTGAAAAATATCAATCAGTCTCCCAAACCACAGGATGATGTCCTCAATTCTTTTGTTTTGTCCACAAACCAAAGTGATATTCAGTTTATTGTCATAAAGGAACAAAGAAACCAGAAATATTCACATTGAAGAAGCTGAAATCAGAAAATTTGGAAAATTTGTCTTTAAAAAAACAGCTCAAACCAATTATTCGATTATCAAAATAGTTGACGATTAATTTAATAATCGATTATTGTTAGATTAACCAAATAATTGTTGCAGTTCTTATAATAATGGTAATAATGATAATAACAAAAAGTCGTTATAATAGTAAAAACAATAAGAAGATGCTATAGTGGGACATTATTTGTAATAAGTAACTTTATTACTATCACAGACTTTCTAGAATGCGTGACTTTTGCTTTTAATGAGCTCTACTTTTGGTTTTAGTGATTTGAGTTACTAACGTAACATGGTGTGCAGTCTTCTTCTTTTTTTTAAGCAAAGGAAAAAAGGGTTCCGGTTCTGCAGCAGCGTGTTGGAAACCAAGATTATACAGAGAATACATACATACGTATATATTTAAATAGAATAAAGAAAATGGCTTTTGCCTGAACCATTTTTAGAGATTTTTCTGCTCATGCATCTTAGTGTTATTACATCTTCTCTTTTATTTATTTATTTATTTATTTGCTACTATTTATTAGTCTTTATTAATCTCTCTATATATATTTTATCATGCTCTAGTTATCTTAATCATTTATTTATTGTTCTATCTTTTTTACCTATCTTTTTATTTTATTATATGTATTTTATTTGTATTTTATTCTATTTTATTATTTTATTTATATATATATATATATATACTTTCCATTGTCATTATTGACTTTTACTTTTTTAATTTTTTAATTATATATATATATTAATCTTATTTTATCTTACCTAACCCTTTTCTAATTTATTTCTAACCTGCCTCCAGTGTTTCCTCACTGCTCCATGTTGAGATGGCGCTTGCTCAATTCCTCAGTTTGTGCTTTGTTTTTAATAGGATGGGTGGGATGAAGGAGGGTGTTTGTTTCTATGTCTTGTTATCTTTTTATTATCATTATTTTCTCCTTTCTTTTTTATGTAAAGCTCTTTGTGTTGCATCTCGCTTGTATGAAAAATGCTATACAAATAAAGTCTGATTGATTGATTGATTGATTGATTGATTGATTGATTGATTGATTGATTGCTTGATTGATTGATTGATTGATTGATTGATTGACTGATTGAAAATATAAGCTTCACTCAGCAGCTTGTTGTCTGTGTCCAGCTGTGAGCTGATGTTTGCTGCTGTTCTTCTCAGGATCAGTCCTCTCTGGACTCAGGAGGAGAACTGCAGGAGAGCTTGTGACGGAGGATGCTAACCCGTGTTTCTCCTTGAGGGAGAATGAGGAGCAGCGGCAGCTCCTGTGCTACGACCGCAGGAGTAAATTCAACTTCAACCCGTTCGGTCTTCGCTTCGGGAAACGCTACAACGGCTACATTTACAGAAGAGCCGTTAAAAAGGCCAGGACAAAGAAATTTGCTCCCTTTTCTTTTTTCTCGCGAGAACTGGGAGTTCCCACCTGAAAAAGAGACATGCCTTACTCTGAGCGCTTGTGTCCCATTGATGAAAAGTCAACGTAACAACTGTCTTTCCATATGTGTTTGATAAAGGCATTTTAATTCAGATAGAAGTACGATTTCTGTGAACAAAACTTTTGTAACAACCTAGAATGTTAAATGAATTATGAGATTCATAAACGATTCAAATAAAAATACATTTAGATAAAGAAACATGTCTTGGACAATAACATTTTGTTACATGTTTGCCATTGATTATCTCAGCAATGGACCGTTCTCAGTCTTTCATTTGACAGTAAAATATATTATTGGTAATGCTTTTTCTTAAGGTCCTTGTAATAACCATTAATTAACAAGTAATAAGGCCCTTGTAAGTCCTTACAAGATGCTTATTAACATTACTGTGTGTTTATAAGCCTATATAAGTGTTAATAATGTCATTATAATAAAGCTAATAGCAGGCTATAAGAGATGTACAATAAGAACATTAATAAAAGCCTCATGAGTATCTTATAATTCTTCATAATAGCATTACAAACACCCATAACCCACCCATTATGTCTTTACCATGCCTTTATTAATCTTTTGTTTGCTTATTGATATTAAAATATACTTTATTGCTCATCTATTATAAGTTAACTATGCACTTGTTAACAGTTAACTATGCTTTTTGCAGCTAAAGGGATCTAAAGCGAGAACAATGCCTTATTACTTGTTAATTAATGGTTATTACAAGGACCTTAATATAAAGCGTTACCATATTATTATATTTTTTGTGACATTAAAAATGGTTACAGCTTTTCTCAGTCACTTTGGTGCATTTCTCACATCACTATTTACATTTGCACAACAGTTAATACATTTCTCAAAACAAGTACAAACTGCAAAACCTGGTTGATAACCATCAAAAGCCTGTCACTTGCTCAAAACGGATAGCTCATTCCTCAAAAGCAAGTATTCATGTCAATGAAAGTGTCCGAGACATCAAGATGAAAAGTCCTGACACCAGTGTTCATGAACAAGATAGTCAAATATTAATTTTAAAAAATGTCATGTTTTCATTATGACAGTTTACTCTGTAAATGATTTCCAATGCAAAAAAAGTCAGATCTTGGTGACATTACCTGGAAATGCTCAAGACAGCACGTTATACTATTCGCACAGCCATTTGAAAACTACAGTAAATTTACACATGACTGTATTTAGTGAGGTAAATGAGTACAACACACTGAATATGTATGTTTCATATTTTTATTGCATATGCTCTTTGCAATTCTAATTTGTTTACAGCATTGTGCAAAAAGAAAAAAACAGCCTTATTTACAACAAACATAAACTCACTTTGGGTAGAGCTGTGCACAGTACAGTGTCACAGTGTTGTAGAAATCGTCCATGCTATGTCCTGCTTGGTTCATATATGCTTATAAAGTGTTTATGGGTTTATGGGACTCAGCTCTGAGTGATTGTAGAGAAGTGGCTTATCATTGATTGCAACTAATGCGTCACACAGCCCTTCTCATCAGTGAAAGCTGAGCTTCACCTGAGATAAATTGTTCAATTCCGGAGACATTTTCAGTAAAAAAAATAAAGATTTAAAAAAATGTATAGAATTTGCTTGACAGATTTTGACAACTAGTTCAACATTTTTGTATGTAATGACTCAAGCAATGAAATGCGGACTATTAGTTTTATATGGAATGACTATTCAGCATTCACAAGTATAGTTAATTTTTACTGACATAAGCAAATAAAAATGTTATAAAACAGCAGAGAGTTAAATGAAAGCCCTTGATGCATGTCCAAAAACATTTGCAATTTGTTGGAAGGAATGATAAAAAACTGCTACTATGATGTGCACAAATGACTAAATGTTGTGGAGGTTGAACTAACTGTTGTGCAAATATTAATATTGATGTGAGAATTGCACCAAAGCGACTGAGAAAAACTGTAAATGTAATTTTCTGCAGTGGCTTCATCCAAACATAAGACGGCACTGCAGTGCATTTTTACATGGCATACCAGGCATTCAGTACAGATGTCCTTCAGCAGCATACATGGTGCATTCATTCGTTTATATAAAGCCCCAGTGTTCGGGAAGCTTTGAAAGCAGAGCTTTGCAATCTACCAACTTTTGGTTGAACTACAGTAAAGCTACCCAAGGGAAAAATCTAGTTTGGTCAACTGAAGCTTTGAAGTGGTTCAAAATAAAAAATGATCAAATTAGATATTTTTCTACCTACACTGAAAGAAAGCCAACTTGTATTTTTTGGCCTAAAACAGTGATTTAAGTTGGTAAAACTGGGAAATATAAATTATTGACATTTAGGGCAACAAAGAAAACCAGTTGTATGCTCAAAAACAAGTTTGTGAGTTGCTGTTATTTATATCTTTAAGTTGGGGTTCACAACAAGGGACAATAGTTCTGCTAACTCTTATTTCTTTGTTGTGAAATGCAGGAAAGCGGTGAAATTCGGTCATTAGCGAAAGCTAGCGGCTAACTGATGCTAGCGGCTAACTGATGCTAGCGGCGCTGCTTGTTACAGCCACAAGAGTAGCCATTAGCGTATCAATGCTAACTCAAAATTGTGGTCGCAACATTAGCTGACATTTCATAGCGGCGGTACAATTGGCCAATTCAGCACATTGCAGAAGTTAGCAGAAGTAAGGATTAAAAGTTATTACAATGTAAAATTATGAGTTAGTACAACTTACAATTGAGTTGACAAAAATCAGAATTCAGAGTTGAGCAAACTCAAAAACAAAAATTAAAATATTTAGTTTAATTGTCCAACTTAAAATTTTAGCGAAGTTTGTTGCCTTGAAATTTTGAGTTCACCCAACTTTTCTTTTTTTGCAGTGTACAGCTTGCCATTTAGTAGGTATCTGTATGTCTGTACAGTATATATGTGTCCATGTGTCTTTTTTTCCACCCACCGCATTACTGTGCTTTGCCCTTGGTGATTTTCATGTTTTTACTATATATTATATTATAATTTCTTCATCTGTATGTTCCTACAAATCCCATTTGGAACTAGGAAAAAATATTTTCAGATATAAAAATATAAAGGTTTTACTTCATTCGCATTTTTCAGTTTAACAAAATTTCTGTCCAAAGAATCTGTTTTTTTGTATTATCTGACCACAACTAAAAGAGTTATGAAAAATAGGTTTAACTGACCATTGACCTACTTTCAGCACTGGTTTAAAAAATGAACACATAAGTAAAACATTTTAATGAATAGAAAACCCAATTACAAAAACAATATTTAACTATAATTGAATATTAGTCAAACAAACAATTTATAAAACTAAAATAACGGGTAACATGTTCAGGGGATTAATCAAACAACTCTTCATAATAACACATACACAAGGTCGCCCGCAAAGTTGGAAAAAAATGTTATTTATCTCTTTCCATGAAATGATAAAGTGAATATCTTCTCAAAACTTAATTAATCAATCTCTTTCAAACATATCACAATGAAAATGAAACCACAATTAACAGAGGATAGTGTCTGAAAACAAATGATTCCAACTTTATAGGCAACCATGTATATACACTTTTTGTTGTTGGGTGCTCTTAAAGAATTTATGTCTAAATTTTATTTTATCAAAATGAAAATATATAAGGAGAAGCCAGCAAAAATTGTGCTTATATATAAGAATTAATTCAAGTTAATGTGACCTTTAAAATGTATGGTTTAGTAACAAATGCAACAGAATGTCTTATCTGTTTATCTTTCCAAAACATAATTACAGGAAATAACAACATACAGTAAAAAAAGAAAAAAAAGAAAATTAAAAGGAATTAACCACACTTCGTCCATATTAGCTAATTTGCTGATTCCCAACAAATTATTTCCTGAAATGTTTTGGATTCAAATAAAATTACTTAATTAATCAATGTGTCATTGGTTGCTGCACTGCAAAAAAAGTGGTGTCTAAAAACGAGATAAAACACTCAATCTGAGGGAAATGATCTTGCTGCATGGACAGATAATTTCACTTGACAAGATGTCTTGAATTAAGATTGTTAAATCTAGAAACAAGCAAGATGAACACTTCAAATGAGAAATTAACTCTTAAAACAAGATAAATTATGTAACACTTCTAAATCTAAATGTTTTTTAATCTTGCTAAGAAACAACTAAGTTGCATTGCAATCTGCTGGGGCAGTTCTTCGCTGCTTGCAGCTTCTATTTATCTTGTTATCATATCTCAGTATCTTTTCTACAGCCTCTAAAAAAGGGGGATAAGAACCATTTACCACCTTTTAAATATAGTAGGTGGTAGTGTGTTCCATGAATAAAAACATTTCAATCCTACTTCTGTTCCAGCTTAATTAAAACGGTGACTATTTTTCCACAAAATAATTTTTGAAAAAATAAAACTCCAATACACATGTTACGCTTCATCGGGTTCAAATTTATTAATTCAAACACAACACAAGGTCAGACAGTATAAATTGATTTTTTTGTGAAACAATTTAAGCTAGACATTTCCATTACTCCCCTGCTACTCTATTTCCCTTTGCTAACACTGAGGAAACAGGAGGGAAAGACACATCCACCACCACACTGTGTGCACAACGTCACATTTCACTGTTTACTGTCTGTCTCCTGCACAGTACTTCCATATGAAGGCAATGAAGGCAGGAGGAAAACAACATCCTTTTGGACATTTAGGGTCTTTCTCTTAGTGATTCCCTGCTGGTAACTAAAGGAAGGACTTACTACAGTAAGTGGTGGAAGAGGACATTTTTGGCTTTCTGAGGGTTGCATTTGATTGTGGTCCAAACAGCTGAAAGAGAACACAGCAACTAACACAGTAACTTCAGCCTACTGACTGTTAAAGAGCAGTCTTTCTATTTTCTAAAGGAGACTACCAGTGTTTCTTAGATTCAAAGGTAACAGAAAAGAAATAAAGTGACATAATGCAGCACTGATAAGAAAACAGTCAAATCAGGCTGGAGGCTGTATAAACTAAAATCCTCACTGGAACAATCTTTATAAAACACTGATATTCTCCTATAAAATAAGATCGATATATTCTAAGTGAGAGGGATTTTAAAAAAGTAGTGTGTGCATGTCGGCAGGCTTCTCTGCATCATCTGTGCGTTTCGTGTGTGTGTGTGTGTGTGTTCAGATGTCCTTGAGATCCTTCTGGATGCCCCACAGCGTGTCGGCACTCTTCTTCAGCTGGCCCACCTCGGCGTCCGTCAGGGTCATATTGACCACGCTGCTCACTCCATTGCTGTTCAACACACAGGGCAGAGACAGGAAGACCTCCTCACCGATACCATACATGTCCTAAGAAAAAGACAGACACAGATACATAGAGGTAGGTGAGGAGGTACAAAGAAAAACATACACTTTAAAGCAGGGGTCCCCAAACTTTTTTCGGTGGGGGCCAAATCAACTTTTCTTTCTGTGATGGGGGGCAGACATTATCCAGTCTATAACAGGAAATGATATGGGCCAAAGTGACCACCAGTGTTATTGTGTAAATATAACGATCATTTGTAGGCCTTGGCACCACCTGTTGGTTTGCAACAAAGTAATAAAAAAGTCTTCGCATGTTTATTTGAGGTACCACAGATATTCCTTTTATTTTGTAGAAAATAAAAACACAAGCTGATGGCAGTTAACAATGAGGTGATGTGATTTTGTAACAGGTACAGGTAAAAATAGATTCTGCATTCAGAATCTATTTTCCGTTTCCACATTTTGTTGACCGACTCTCTTCCGTTAGCTTGCCTTGCCCGCGAAAACTTGACGCTTACGGCTTGGCATCATGTAGATCGGAATATACCATTGTGTGAGGGGGTGAAAATTAGCTACTACTGTAAATAATTCACAACTAAGGTCAATTTTAATTAGAACGCCTACCTTAATCATTACATGTGGATATTTTATAAATTAAAATATAATAAATTTAAAATTTATTTATTAATTAATTTCAATTTTAAAAAAACAGGCCATGTTTAGAAGGATTGTTTGGGATAGTTAAGTGGGCCACTCCAATTGCTTTGGTGGGCCGGAAGTGGCCCGCGGGCCGTAGTTTGGGGACCCCTGCTTTAAAGGCATATAAGCATAGTAGATGCAGCTTAATGTATACCACAGGAGACAGTATAAACTATATAGTTTTAGGATTAGGAAAAACTTAATATTGTCAACTTGTACTTATTTGCTTTATTTCTGAGAGTGAGATGAGAATGTGAATATCAATCCCATGTACATGAAGTGTGGAGCTAGAGGAGGACATGGTTAGAATAAAGACAGAGAGATACTGCACTGAATGTTCATGAACACACCAGCTATTGTGCGCTCATTAGGACAAATCATACAAGTGGAGTCAACCATGACAGAAAAGAACGGCTTTTGTTCCTGATCATTTCTGATCCAGACATCAGGCAACAATAATCATTGAGAGATAACAATTCGATTGAGTTGAAGCCAGTGTGTTTATAGATAAATAAGACAATCCCAGTGAGAACTGGTGCATTACAGCGTTTATGGGGGCTTTTAGACTTTCATTTTCAATGTCCTTTGCTTGGGCAATTGTGGGAAAACAAACAAATGGCAGATTTTGAAGGTTGTGATCATTTGATAGCAAGCCCCAAAAGATAACCAAGTAGCCACGACATCCTACTTTATTTAGGCTATGGGTTTTCGTGCAAGACGGGATTACCAAACAGGCATAGCAGGAAACTGCCCGAGGCAGACCCAATATTCCTGGTTTCAAATTTAAACAAATTTAGTGAGTTGAAAATAAGCACCACTAAGGCACAATGTAATTTAAAATGCATTGTTACCTGTCTTAAAAAAGGGCAACTGTGACAAAATGTGCATTATGGGTAATAAATAACAAATAAACTTGTGATAACTCAAATTGCGTATGTGTGTCTGTTTATGTATGGGTGTATTTTCTGTGTGTGTGTGTGTGTGTGTCACACCTTGACCATGGTGGAGACAGGATGGACACGGCTCATGTTCTTGACGATGCTCTCCGTCAGGTCTGCCACACTCAGGCCGATGGCCCAGTTAGTGTATCCTTTCAGCTTGATCACCTCGTAGGCACTGCATATATATACACACACACACACATATATATTTTCAAGTGATGATGTCATGAACATATTTACCATTAGTTTTTTTAACAACAATCTTATGGGTGTAACTGTAACAAAACTCTAATAATGCAGGTTGTTGAATAATAACCAGCTTTGATTATAAAAAGAGACATTAATATTTAACGAATGACCTGACTGTCTTTGATGCACAGCCCCTAATGCATGTCGGCCTGAGCTCTGATGGGCTGTTAGTGATTGAAGCTGACAGCGTTGGAGAATGCATTCCCTTTGGGGCTAGTTAAACTAAAACTGTAATCATTCATGGCCATAGAACAGAAGCACTCACATTTCTAACCATTTTAACAATCTTGTCACCAAAAGATATGACACCCAAAGGTTTGTGTGACAGCGATGTCCATACCAGAGATTAGATATTCAGATAAGATATCATTAGATATCATTAATATTTCTGAAACATAATCCTAACAATCCTTTTGGTTATTTCTATCAATTATACTTATTTCTCTCTGGGTCCCTCTCTTTCACATTCAGTCACACAAGCCTTACCTGTCCACTACAGCCTTGTGTGTGGCCTTCCACTGTTCCTTATCACCATCAGTGCCAATATCAGGATTCAGCTTCTGCAGATTGACTCCGGCTACATTAGCACCGCTCCATACTGGCACTAAAAAGAAAGAAATACACAAACACATACAGTTAATATGGTGCAATGTGTGAATTTTTAAGCCAAATTACATTTGAGTTTTAAGTGCAGACTCAGTAGAGATATCAGCCTGATGATGCCCGGCAGGCAAACATATCAAACAGATATTTCTTTGTTTATTAAGTGAGAATAAATATCAGAATCTTCCCCCTGTGTTTACCCACCACTGGTGTCTCCATGCTCTCCCAGCACCCAGCCGTTAAAGGAGCTGGCGTGAATATTGAGGCGTTCGGCCATTAGGTAGCGGAAGCGGGCTGAGTCCAGGTTGGTGCCGCTGCCGATGACACGGTGTTTGGGCAGACCGCTCAGCTTCCAGGTCACATAGGTCAGCACATCAACTGTGGTGGATGTGTCACAAGCAGGAGTTATTGATATGCAATATACTCTGGATTGATAATGTAAAATGTAACAGCCCCACCCATTTAAACTCAAAATGGCAGCTTACACTCATTTTGCTCCCCGAACAAAAGCTTCGATCCCTTAACATGGCAGGCTACATGTCAAAGTGTGCTTGGGCAAGATACTGAACCCTGAAATTGCTCCTGATGCTGTGAATGAATTCCTTATGGTGGCAGGTGGCATCGTGTAGGGTAGCCTTGGCAACCAATATATGATTATGTGTCTGTAGTGTAAAACTCTTTGAGTGGTTGCAAAGACTACAAAATATATATATATATATATGTTATTGATCAGAAGCCTTTTAGGGGAGCTCCGCCCCATTGTGTGATAGGTCTACACCAGGTCAGTAACCCAATTCACTCTTAATTTCCATGCCTGACTCATCTCATCTCTAAGTCTATTTAGCCTACCTATCTTTCGGAGTTTTAAAGTGCGCTACTATTATCATGTACTGGATGGTGTGCTTACCTTATGGAAAGTGTTTTATGGAGTTGCAGACGTTGTTGTAGCGCGATTAGCATGCTAAGTGTAGATTTAGCTTTATTCACTTCTTATGTTGCATTACTATGTAATTCAGGGATGACATTCATGTTGCTTAGCGTAATTCCCATATTCATTTGATATGAGATACTTACATGCAATATAGTACTGTATATTAGCTAATTGTGTTCACGTTAATGTACTTTTAGTGCAGCACGATTAGCATGCTAAGCGGAGATTTAAGCCCTCTCTGGTTTCGGTACATTAAATACACTCATTACTAAATATTGATATGGTCATTTCATGTAAAGTTATTAAGTTAATTATTAATCATGATTTCAAATGGATAATTTAGTAAACTTTTATGAGACTGAGTTAGTTTATTTGCAGATCCTTTGTCTGTTTTACAGAACTGTTTCATTTTAACACCTTTTTAAACTGTGAAACCCAATATATTATTTTGGTAACAACAAAGCATAAATGGTGCCTTTTGCCACAGGCAAATAATTTAAAGAAAATAACGTGTGTTTTATTATATTCACCAGGGTTGGAGACCACTATGAGTGTGCAGTTGGGGCTGTACTTCATTATTTGAGGGATGATAGCCTTGAAGACGTTGACGTTCCTCTGTACCAGATTAAGGCGGCTTTCACCCTCCTGCTGGCGAACGCCGGCCGTCACCACAACCAATCGAGAGTTGGCTGTCACTGCATAGTCTGGAGGAAAAAATGGGAAAGTGAAACAAGGTTAGATGAGTAATGTCTTGAGACATTTATCTTGTGTGTGGTGCAGCGTTCAAATCCCGGTACTGACAGGTACTAGGACTGAAGTGCCCTTGAGCAAGGCATAACCCCCCTGCACAGCTCCCCAGGCGCAGTAATGTGCTGCCCACTGCTCCTTGCATGGTGTGTTCATTTGTGTGTAAAAAAGGATGGATTAAATGCAGAGGTTGAATTTCCCCATTGTGGGATTAATAAAGTAATCTTCTTCTTCTTCTTGAGAGACAGGTACTAACCCTTGTCAGCGACTATCTTGGAGGTCTTCAGGAAGAGGCTGCCATGCTGCAGGTCCATCAACTCTCCCTTGAGGCGATCCTCCATCACATCCACGAGAGCCAGCTCATCACACAAGTCCTGTTCAGAGGAGGAGGAGTATCAGGAGAGATGTAGTCCATTTCACATTCAATGTGCCAGGGTTATATGCAAAGAAACATCAATCCCAATGCCAGCGGTGCTGGGAACCCTATTGAAATCACTCAGATTTTAATTATTATTTATTTATTTATTTTTATTCTTCCATTGATCCACTGAGACTGTTCAAAATGTGATGTCAACCAGCCACTAGGTGACACTGTACCAAAAATGCAAATACTATACTGCCCTACAAAGTCTAACTTCAGTAACCTCGCAAAGGGTAAAACTGAGAAAAACTGTAGGTAAGTGATATGACACTTATTTTTACATGTATTGATGATGTAATTTTAATGCTCAAAAATCATGATGATTTTATATTTTGTTTTCAGTGAATAAACATTCTCAAATTGATTTTGTTATAAGTGTATTTAAAAGTGTTTAACAACTCTATTAAAGTATTTGTGTATTTTAGATTCATTATTATAAAGTAATGCTATATTTTAGTCTTAATATACTACTAATAATACGTTTTTACTTAATCAGTATCTAGTTAATATTTTTCCAATCAAATAAACTTATAATTAGGGCCTCGGGGCAATCGCACCGAGCACTGGTCCCATACAGCAATAGCTGTAGGGACCAGAGATTGGAGATTTTTAAACGTCTACTTCTCCGGCACATCTTTTGATTGCCTTTGATCTTTGATGTGATTACAGTTACAGATACACACACACACACACACACATGCGCGTAAGCACGCACACTCCTCACACATGCATACACATGCTTCAAACACACGCACGCACGCACGCGCACACACACACACACAGTAACTTTATGTGATTTTAATTACGCACACACACACACACACACACACACACACACACACACACACACACACATTTTGAGGTTAAAGGGCATAGTTTGAAATCTCTGAAGAATCTGATTATAGTGTACACACACCGGCAGTAGCCCCCGTGGCCCTTTCAAAATTTCCCCAAAGGAAATTTTCTAGTTTCTAATATTCTTGTCTTCACTATGCAACACAATGAAGAAATTCAAGGCCACACTGTATCACAGTCAAAGTGAACTGCTTTGGTTTTGAGTTGGATTTTGTAGTTACTGCAATTTTTACATAATTATTTCTCTGAAATAAAGCAAAATTGAAATCTAAAATTTTGTCACAAGATAAAACAGACATCAAGGAGTTCATTTTTAGTTATCACTCAATTTTGACTAAAAATGTAGTTACTGCAGTTAGGCTTCGTAGGGCAGTATATGTAATTCACACTTATGGTGATGTATGCAATTGTTGTCTTGGTCCTTTTCTATTTTCCTCTTGACCATGCTGTTGTGTCTTACCCGCAGCAGGATGCTGACGGCACAGGCCATGCCCACTTGGCCCACGCCGACCACCGTCACCTTGTTCCTGGGAGGCTCAGCAGGGCTACTGGCCAGAGGGCTTATCAGCTTCTGCAGCACTGAGGACATGATCACAGCTGCAGGAAGACACAGAGAAGACATGTTCTAGTGAGCTGGTCCCAAACAACAGCAGCTTAGACAGGACACAAACTGCTTCAAACTGTCTAAACTAGTTATTTAGTATCTTTTTTAATACTTTATTGCAAGGCTTCTTCCTTGCATTTTTTTTTCTCCCCTTTTTTTCGAAGTATATATTCACAAAGTAAATAACAAAACATAGGGTAAACAGACAAACATATATACAAGGCAAACTGGTATTCCCCAAATGAGGAACTCCAAGAAAAGGAATAAACAACAAACTAACGACACAATTTTTTTTTTTTTTAAATACTAAGATATACTAAAATAGACTAATGAGAAAATAAGGGCTGTTGCATGTATGCGTGTTCATGAATCTGTGTGTGTATATGCATGTGAGTGTTAGTGTTGGGGAGGGGACCATTTAGTTCATCTCCTTAATTTGATTAAATATTTCCATTGTTTTTACCAGCCTTTCTTTACAGTATAACTTATTCCAAATATGTATTTGTTCCCTCTTTCTAAAAGTTAGTCTTTCCATCTCTAAACTTTGTTCTGCTGTTAATACCCATGCTCTTAATTTTGGTGTATTTGATTGTTTCCATGCTTTAGTCACCTGCTTCAGGATGGTTACTCTCAATAAATTAAAAAAATAAATGTCCTTTGCTCTTATCGTTCCTTTTAAATAAATACCTAACCAATGTTGTACCTGCAAAGGCTCTTTGAACTCAAAAATGTACTTTAGTATTTCCTTAACTCCTTCCCAGTATGTTGTTACTGATGTTAGTATCTTATACAGCCTGCAGACTGAACAACAGCAGTGAAACTAGATGGTGTATCGACACAAAAGGCAAGGTCACAGAGTTGCCTCTCAGAGGATTGGGTCAGTCATAATTCCATCTTGATGTAGGGTAAAAAGCTCATTCATTTCATAGACTGTGACATAAGCTGACTACATAGACAACCACTGACTCAAGCATAAAAATGTAAATGAATAGTAGGCTTGCAACTCAATATTTCTGACATCATACATGAAACTCTGGACCAGTTTTCCATTTGAATAATGGCTGTAAAATGTAAAAACAGAACATTTCCATCATTAGTTGACATTGAGAAATGTATCATCATATTATAACATTGGAGAAGCTGGAATGTTTTCAAATATTTTTTTCTTAATAAATGACAAAAATAGTTACCAAGTTATCTGTTGCCACAATTTGGCACTCAATTTCACAATCTTTAATAAATATTTGACTATATACTGTACACATTTCCACAAACATGAATCTAAATTAACAAGTAGTAGGTGGAATGAATATTTCCATTATTGATTAATCTACTTTTCTTATTTTGCTTAATCTATTTGATGGTATACAATGGCATAAAAAGAAGAAAGGCAAGCAAATACTCATATTGTTAGATGAAACCACTGTGTGTGCCATTTTTGTTAATTGAAAGACTCAAATTAATTAAACTGATGCTCAAAATGTCTTACTGTTTATTGATTAATTGTTTTTAAACAGATGAACTGCAGTTTTTGTTATTTTTCTAAACAAAGTAGCGACATATACATTACATATAATCCTATATATAAGGGGATCCATCCAAGTGTAATTAAGTGGCAAAATAAAGTATGTTACACAACAAATCCTGATTTGTATGCTACAGGATAACAAAATACAAGCAGATACAACACTTAAAGCCCAAACAAATACAAACACAAACACTTACAGGAGGACGAGCGGATGGGAGTCAAAAAGCGTGACATCATGATGAATGCAGGAACCAAACCAAGACATCAACGACTGACTGGCTCAAACTCAGTGTCCATTTTAAATACTGAAGTCTTATCAGGACTGTCACAGTCATCATTTTCTTCACTTTAAGAAACAGCATCATCACTGTCCCAATATGAACAATAGTTGCTAAAACAACATACTAATCTGAACATACACCCTGTTCACCCTGGCCATTATCATATCCATTCGCTCACCAGTGTCTGTACTGTATGTATGCAAGTAAGAGTAGTTATCAATTCTGATGCTGCTGTCCTTTGATACACAAATGGCTGACTCAGAACCTGACATTGATAACAACAACATGGTGTTCTTCATAAATGCTTGATGCTCCAAAAGGCCAGATGAAGCCAGTATTGGTAAAACTGGGAAGTACATTGCAAAAAAAGAAAAGTTGGGTGAACTCAAAATTTCAAGGCAACAAACTTCGATAAAATTTTAAGTTGGACAATTAAACTAAATATTTTAAGTTTTGTTTTTGAGTTTGCTCAACTCTGAATTTCTCTGGCACGATTGTAACGGCACTATGAAATGTCAGCTAATGTTGTGACCACAATTTTTGATTTTTGATATGCTAATGGCTACTCTTGTAGCTGTAACAAACAGCGCCGCTAGCATCAGTTAGCTGCTAGCATCAGTTAGCCGCTAGCTTTCGCTAATGACCAACTTTCACAACAAAGAAATAAGAGTTAGCAGAACTATTGTCCCTTGTTGTGAACCCCAACTCACAACTCATAAACTTGTTTTTGAGCATACAACTGGCTTCCTTTGTTGTGCTAACTTTCATTATTGCCCTAAATGTCAGTAATTTATATTTCCAAGTTTTACCAAATTAAATCACTGTTTTATGCCAAAAAGTACAAGTTGGTTTTTTTGCACTGTACGGTTTTTTTTTTTGTCTTCATATGCCCCAGTATTTTTGATGGCTTCATGTGATTATTACAAAACACAGGGGGGGTATTTTCCCAAGTTAATTTCCCTTAAGTTGGATGTTATTGAAGCTTAATCTCTGTTAGTATTATAAGTATTATATTTCTTATCATTGATTGTAGTTACAAATGACTGAAGTACCTTTCCTTTACCCGAGGACTATTTTGACACCTGTGTCCTAATAATTTCAGCTGATAGAAGAAAAACTTTAGTAAAACATGAATATCCTCTAATTTAAAAACTGTTTGTGTCTGTAAAGATACAATCATACACTAATAATAATAATAATAATACATTTATATAGCACTTTTCTAGACACTCAAAGATGCTTAACAGGCAATAGGGGTGGACAGGACAGGAAGACAGGGATAGCCATCAACTCATCCACACATATAAATAAACATACATATAATACACTTTGGATTCTCTGTTTAACAAACGCCTGCACATGAATAACAAGCTGCATTTTGTATTTATACTGTAAACTGTGTCCTGCTCAGGGACACGGGAATGTGTAAATATTATTTATTGGTAACACTTTATATTAAGGTCCTTGCAATAACCATTAATTAACAAGTACTAAGGCCCTTGTAAGTCCTTACAAGATGCTTGCCATGCCTTTATTAATCTTATTTTGTTTGCTTATTCATATTAAAATATACTTTATTGCTCATCTATTATAAGTTAGCTATAAGTTAACTATGCTTTTTGCAACTACTGGATCTAAAGCGAGAACAATGCCTTATTACTTGTTAACCTTATTATTATTATTAGTAGTAGTATTACTATTATCAGTGTATGATTGTATCTGTGCAGACACAAACAGTTGTTAAACTATTTGACCTGGGTGGCAGCTACTCAGCCGTATCTTCAGTACTTTTAGTGATTGCTTCTGAAAATCCTTTTCTTGCCTGACTGCCTGCCAATACATGTTTCCTTGTGCTCGGGAACACCTTCATTCTGGATCACTGTCTCAAGACTGGCCCAGTGCCCCCTCCTTCAGCTGCAAGTCTCAATAAACTGTTGAAACCTTTCTCTGTGCCTCCTGTGTCTGTGTTCTGCTCTTGGGTTTCCTTGTAATTGTTACAAGAACAAGAAAAGAAACTTTGGTGAGGCTTTATAATAAGGTCCTTAATAACCATTAGTTAACAAGTAATAAGGCATTGTTCTCGCTTTAGATCCGGTAGTTGCAAAAAGCATAGTTAACTTATAGTTAACTTATAATAGATGAGCAATAAAGTATATCTTAATATCAATAGCAAACAAAATAAGATTAATAAAGGCATGGCAAAGATATAATGGGTGGGTCATGGGTGTTTGTAATGCCATTATTAACACTTATATAAGCTTATAAACACACAATAATGTTAATAAGCATCTTGTAAGGACTTACAAGGGCCTTATTACTTGTTAATTAATGGTTATTACAAGGACCTTAATATAAAGCGTTACCGAAACTTCCAACTTGTGTCACAAGTTAATCTTGTCCTAGACAGCACTGCATGTTTTTCTGTAAACAAGTAATATCAACGGTAAAATTAGCCGTCAAATAAATCGAAAATAATATATATAATTGTAATTATAAGGTCAAATGTATATTCAACTATAAATTACAGGAAGCAGTAAAACTAAAAAATATTTGCACCCAAAAAAAAAATGAAATCAGTTGAGTCAATCTCATTGTGCATAACTCAAACACAGTACTATTCATCTTTCAGCAAATAGGCAATGGGACATTTCATATCTTATAAAGGTCAAATTAACAGGTTTCCAGTGGTGGGACAACAGGATGAGAAAAATGAAACACATCATACAACTGACCACAGAATTCTCCCAACTTTCACCAGCCTTGAAAAATATACAATACTACAATGTTGTATATGTATTTAATGAAAACTGTGCTGAGAGAAAAGCATACACTGTAATAAATAATTCTGTAGTCATTTCATTTTACTTAATATATTTGATAAAATGTAACAAATATAAATGCATCCTTGATTTTGTGGCAGTTGTTTAAGTAACTTTAATATAAAAATGTTTGAGATAGAATCTACTTATTTTGATCACATTAAATATAATCTTTATGTGTTTGTAATTCTAAATCAAGAGAATTTTGAATGAATCCAACACAATATAATTAGTCCGTTTTTAATTGACAGGCACTTCCTGTTAAGTTGTTATTAACTAAACTTGTAACTTAGTTAGATTTAATTAATAATATTGCGTGCAATCTGTTGCCTCAATTTCATTGAGTAGCTATTGTTTATCTTTTTTTTTTTTTTTTTTTTTTACAGTGTAGTAGGTTATAATACATTACACATAACTTTATATATTTTTTTAAAAAGGTCCCTGGAGGCCTCTGTTTGGGAGGCACTGACCTTGGCTATCAGTATGCATAAAGGACAAAGGACTGGGAGCTCTTGTTGTAATATTTAGCCTGCTGACAAGGGCTGCCAACAAGTTAAGATAACTCATATCAAGGTCATATGGATAGTTGAAATAAGTGGCTGAGGGGAGGTGGTTTGTGTCCAGAAATGGATACACCTCGGAGCTCCATGGGGCTCTCCAGCTGTCTGCCACTTACTGGGCAAACAATAGAGCTACTGAACCACACAATGCTCAATTTCAGCCTCCTAAAAAATATTTAGGCCTACATATTCGGTTCAGCACAAGTCTCAGTCTTGCATCACTAAGTGTGTGATACCTACCAATACTGGCATATAGAGATGTATTAAAATTATGCTTTATTTTTTTAATATTATTATTTGTACACCGTGATTGTAGTATTACTGGGGTTATGTAACAGCTCGGCCTGCAGTCGCCCTCGATTTTGGTGAGCATGATGAGAGACCAGGCTCCTCAGATTCTGGAGATAAAAACTTAGATGTGCAATTATTATGAACCTCGCGCTTATAACGCTTAATATGATACGAAGTCCGAGAGGGGAAGGGTTCAAGTTCGTTGCGAGTTCACAGGGATGTTTTGTTCTTCTGTCTGTGCGTCATTACAAAATGTAGATACACCTACACTGCCTATATAGCCTCAAAGTCGAGGGCACAGAGAGAATAGGCTACTGTAAATATGTGTCGACGTTGAAGGTGTGCCAAATAAAAACCGAATTATGTGTTATTCTTATATTACTTGCAGCACTTGGAAGCCAATTAACTGAGCAGAGGCTGAAACCAATCACATTTCACACGTGATTAAAAAAGACTGAATTGATAATGGTACACCTGGGTTTTGTAAGTCGCAAAACATTAACCGCACAGTTGTTTAAAACTTGTTAATGACGTCGAGTTTAACTTGCCATAAATTAAAAATGGTTCATACAGCTGGCGTTTCAACCCTGAGCATCCATTGCTGCTGAGGCTTTCAGCACGCATCACTGTGTGGCAGCATCGACCGCGGACACACAGCCTGTATATATAAATACATATTTGAATGACGAGGGAATACTTACATTATTCCACACGTTCAGACTGACTATCTGGGAAGCGATCCGATGGAGGAGACGGAGCGGAGTCCAGTGGCTGGCGGTGAGACGGGAGATAGTTAGTGAGACCGCACGGGCTGCAATGAGGAGAAGGAGGAGGAGGAGGAGGTAGAGGAGGAGGTGGGCTGCCAATGTGACCAGGACGGCTTCACATGTAAGGAGGGGTGCAGAGCATCATGCCAGGCTGCTTGCCATGTGCGCATCTACCCAGGGGCGGAGATGAGATTTTTGAACTGGGGGTGGGTGGGGGTGGGGGGATCAAATGTGTTTTATTTAAACATCTTTATATGAACCATAGTGTAAACAACAACCAACATACGGCGGCTGTGGCTCAGTTGGTAGAGTGGGTTGCCCCCAACGAGAAGGGTTGGTGGTTCGATCCCTGACTGTCGCAGCCTACATGTCGAAGTATCCTTGAGCAAGATACTGAACCCCAAATTGCTCCCGATGCTGCGTTCACAGTGTGAGAATGAATTCCCAATGGTGGCAGGTGGCACCGTTTAGGGTAACCTCTGCCACCAGTATGAATGTGTGTGCATACTAACAGAAATAAAAAGAAGTTTGTACATGAAATTCCCAGTGCAGCCAAACAAATTTACTGTCTCAACAAAGGACCCAAACAAAGTAGGGGGGTCCGATGGCATGGTTCCTTTGAGAATTTTTTTTTTGCCCTAAAAGCCTAAATTTGGTGCCTCTCACACATTCTAATGCCAATATTCCATTTTAATCATTGCATATTTTTTAATGAATTATTGTGAAGGAAAAAAAGGTTTCTGTTTTATTTAAGACATCTTATTTTGACAGTCTTCTTGGAAATTCTGTGGTGGATTCTGCTAACACATCCATGTGCTCTTATTTTGAAAGCTACATGTGTTTGCTTTTAATTTTGAAGGCTGGTCTTCTTACTGTAACGCCTTATGGTGTGTTCAATTTACACTGAAAGTCGGAACTTGAAGCTCGGGACAATGACAAAAATTCCGACATTCGTGTAGACCTTGTGTTGTCGCCTTGTGTAGGGAAAGTGGTGGGGATGGACCGGGATCACTATGAGTCTATGAATATCCCCCCATCCCTAGTGCCATCTGCGTGCATGCATCTATCATGGAACATTTTCTACTACCGTTACATAGAGATTACATGCAAACATGTAATTCATTATGCCTCACTGTCTCTAGGCCTAAAATGCCTTTTTTTTTAACTTCTAGTCCTCAGTCAAGCAGAGACACAAATTCCAACACTGGATGAAAGAAAAGAAAGAAAGAATGCACTGCCTGTTGGATAGCATCTATGGGACTGAAACTCAACCCCATGGTACTTTCTCATGTGAGTAGATCTATGCTTGTTTTGTGAACTCTCAGATGTAGGCTACATCGCATTGGATAAAAGCGTCTATTAAATTAAATTGTAACATTGATTCAGGCTACAATAGTTAGACTCCCACTTCAGGTAAAACATCCCTTTCTGACTAAAGTCACAAAGCTCAGTTTCCATTGTACTGTCAACACAAATGCATCCCCATACATAATACGAATTGTTTCACATTAAAATTGTATTACATTTTATTTAAAAATGCATTCTTAAATATAAAATTCTATTAATAAACGTGGTAAATGTGCTTAAAGGTGCTCCCATAGGGTGCTCCGCAGTATGTAGGACTGTTAAATAAAGGACAGATCCATAATTAACCTCTCCCGGGGTTTCTAATGTCACCAACACAGCATCTATTCATTCTTGTAGCTGCAGAAGCCATTCCAAACAAAAAAAGGACACAATAAAATATATAAAACACATTCATAATAAATAACATAACTATGAAAATACAAATATTCATATAGCCTAGTTTTTTGGTTCATTTTTGTACTGATGATACTGATGACTGGCAGTTGTGGAACCAAGTATTTTAAATCTGTCAGCCTACCAACAGGCCGTCAGTAAGAGGTTGTAGTAGACTACAGAGAAGGTAGAAGGTATAACTTCTGACCTGTGACCTCGAGATATCCAAATGAACAAATCACCTCTTTATGTTCATGCCTAGTTAATGCGGATCACACGTAGTTAAAGGCAAAAACCACATAGTTTTTGTCATGCATTTAAAAGTGTTATTTCCACCTATACTGTACTTCAGTATATCTGCATACTGGGCTCCCTAAAAAGTCTTGGAATTCCATAAATTGGATATTACTGGAAAGCTTTCCTAGGTAGTTTACATACGGTGGTTTCTAAGCAGTGTACACAACAGCTAAGCTACATCACAAATTAATCTTTAGGTCCCTGGCTTTCAGATGATGTACACCACTTTTGTATGGCACCTACTGTTGACCTCTATCATCTCCTAAAAATCCACTGTCCACCACCCCCAGTTCTCTGTACAGTTGGGACAAATGACAAGGGGATATTCACTCAAGAAAAGTAGTTCCTCAAAACTGTAGCTAATTAAAGTACGAGTATCTACTTTTGTCTATTCAATTATTTTCCCCTTTTTTAGTGTATTTCTGAGAAAAATATTTTTAGTTTTAGTTACTTTATAGCTCAATCGCCCAGTGTCAGCTCAGGTTGTCTCCCTGCAAACGCTGTTGCATGCTTGGTGCCACCATGTTTGGGAAAAAAAGATTGCCCACCCCCTATATTCAATAAAACATAATAATGTCGCCTCTAGACTGCCCTCCCATGAGGAAAACTTGATTCAGGGACCTCTCACCTGCCCATCCAGTGAAGAAAGTGTGTTAACATAATGATGTGCCCTATAGGTTGGCCTACATCCTAGACAAGTTAATGCATGCTGGTGCCCCACTGTATGCAGCTGGTGTGCTTTTATATTTATTTTTTAACTCTGTCCCTCTAATAGCCTGAGACCGCCACTGTCGGCACATGTGAATATCATCATCATCTTCTGCCACATCTTCCTAAAAAGGTTTAATTTGTTAATTAGCCTTGTAACTAGATAATAAAATATCCAGCAGTCACATTTGGGCTTTGTGACTTGTGACATGTGCCTATCAACAAGGTTCAATGATCAAAACATGTGTGGGAACCTCCTACTTCTTGGTTGATTTTTAAATAATTTTCTACATTTACCTTCATTTACTTAAATAAAGGAGGCAAGATGTCCTGTGATTATATATTTTAAAACAAATTATTAAATGTTGACATTACACAGTTAATTACTGGGCATGTATTCCTTTTTGCAATGTGAATGGTGACATCCATGTGAACATGCTGTTCTCTGCACCCCCCGCCCCCCCACCCGCTGATGCTGCACATGTCACGATGATGATGATAGTGGTGATACAGGCTGGCACCCAATAGGATGCTGCAGTTGTGCCTCTCTCTTGACCAATGGGGTGACGAAACCCCTCCCTTAACGTGCCCACTCAGCTACTTCAAGGGCCATTGTGTGTGTGTCTCTGTGTGTGTGTGTCTCTGTGTGTGTGTGTCTGTGTGTGTGTACTATGGGGCTGTTGCGTGACGAGAGTGATGAGGGGATTAGAGTAGCAAGTGGTGGAGGTGGGGCTAACAGGCTGTTATATAACACAAAACCGCCTCACTCTGTCTTTATTTGTGCGTGCTTCCCTCCTTCTTGATATCTAACATGCAAGCATACCTATTGGTTTTACATATTTCTCATAAAATGTTGCTGTTCATCTCAGTGATAGGCAAACAGGCTGTTCTCTCTCCAAACAAAAAAGTTAATTCTATTTCAAATGAATTGTTGTGGGCTCCTACCGGTGTAAAACAACATTAAAATCCTATCTTTTAGCGGTGTGTGTGTGTGTGTGGCGGGAACTAGGACAGAAGAGATTTTGAGTATTACAGCAGCTGTGTGAAACCTGGTTAAGCCAGCTGCCCCGTGGATTACGTTGCAGTTCTGCTCTTGCAGTCACGGTACCAGTACCATGACATTGGAGTGGCCTAAAATAAAAAATTGCATTTTGCCTTTATTTGATAGGACTACAGAAAAATAGTAATTTCACATGGGAGTGAAAGCTTTGATACTCTTATATTTGAAGCCAAAAAGTTGGGGCATGGTTTTAAATGTAAATGTGATCATTTAAAAAAAGAATATGTTAATTTTGTTTATCCTTTGTGAAAACTACAGACTGTATATTTAATGTTTCATCTGAATTTAGTTTTTCTAAATCTGATTTCTGGATTTAATGAATTCTGATTTAGAAAATCTCCTAACTTTGAATCAGGGTTGTAGCTTTATTTATTATGGCACTGTTTGACATGTTTGATTTCTTTTACTGAGACTGTTGACTATGCAAACATCCAGGTACATTTTATAGAGCAACTAGCTCCTGTGACCTCATATTTGAACTTAACCAGCAAGGTCACCAACAGTGTGACAAGAGCAAAATCACATACAGGTGAGGATTACATAATGAAAGATGAGCTGCTGTGTGCTGAGTTGTTGATTACAACAAGCTGCAGTCAGTGCAGTTATTACTGTAAATATTGAAGTTTAATGGACTGTGTGTGTCATGTTAACGTTTCACTGACACTTTGCAAGGTCAGCCCGCTGGCCTGGAGAGGCAGTGATAAAGCCTCTGGCCAATCAGAACGCATGCAGCTCCCCGACAGCAGCAGCCACCAATCATCATGCAGCGTCTAGACAAAAGCACCAATTGTGTCTTTGCCATTCAGGGATGAGGTTTGTCAGGCCAAGAGGCCAAGCGAATCTGTTCATCAGAAACAACAATTCCATGGCTTGTTAAATGACCCATCAACAGGACAAAAAGCTAATTGTATTAAATCAAATCAAATCAAAATTACTTTATATATCCCTGAGGGGAAATTCAGTTAGTCTGGTAGAATCTCTGGAAAAATGAGACAGCCTGATGGCTGTAGGAGCAAAGGATCTTTTGAATCTCTCCGTCCTGCAACAGAGAGAGAGGAGCCGTCCACTGCTGTTTTTTTGGTCCATAAAGGTTTTGTGTAGCTGATGATCTGGGTATTTCAGGATAGACTCAAACATGTTGACAGGTCATCTCTCCACCACCTCCTCCAGTGTGTCCAACCTGGCTCCAACCACAGAAGCAGCTCTTTAGACCAGTCTGTCCAACCGCCTTGCATCTCTGTGTCTGATGCTGCCTCCCCAGCAGGCTGCAGCATAAAACAACACACTACCACCACAGACTGATAAAACATCTGCAGCATCTTACTACACATGTCCAGAGATCTGAGCTTCCTTAAGAAAAAGAGGCGGCTCTGCCCCTTTTTGTAGAGAGCATCTGTGTTTAGGGACCAGCCCAACTTATTATCCAGGTATACACCTAGATACTTATAACTTGGCACCACCTCGATGTCCACCCCCACAGGTATTCACTGGCTGAAGAGGGGGCTTGAACCTGCAGAAATCTATGATCATTTCCTTAGTCTTTGAGGTGTTCAGTAGGAGATAGTTCTTGTGACTCCAGTCACTGAAGGCTTTTATCAGATCCCTATATTCAGATTCCTGTCCATTCCTGATACAAGCCACAATAGCAGTGTCGTCGGTGTACTTCTGGATGTGGCAGGACTCAGAGTTGTATTTGAAGTCCACTGTGTACAGTGTGAACAGGAATAGAGCCAGAACAGTGCCTTGTGGAGCCCCTGTGCTGCTCATTAATGTCCCGGAAACACAGTTCCCCAACCTGACATACTGTGGTCTTCCAGTCAGGTAATCTATGATCCAGGAGATGCATTTCATTCCTAGGATGTGGTTATATCTGATAATAATCAGCTTTCCAGTTGTACCCAAGTAATGCAATTTCAAGAATTTTAAGAGGCCCCAGTATGCAATACAAGGCTTTGATTCTCCTACTTTTGACAGATTTTGAAATAGCGCAGTTGATTGAACCTCACAAAATGTACCTACTCTGTAGTTGTGTAACAAGAGCCTTACATTTAATCTTTTCTCTGCCTGATGAATTTCTAAACTTGATGATTTTTTCCCATGTAAATGTGATTCAGAGCTTTACAAATAAGAGCACTGGATACATAAGCTTCACACATCTGGGCCAGCTGTAAGAAGTGACAGATTTACTGTAACATGGATGTACTACAAGCTTGTCCTTTTTTTGACCCTGTTCAGTCTGTAGTCCATCTAGCATTTGCATGGACCTTCCCCTCTGCTTGCAGAGACTTCCCAGGCCTGTTGTGGAATGGATTCCTCCCACTTCAAATTCCTAACAGTGGGCCAAGCCAGGCCCCCTCGTTCATGTGACCAGAAACACCAGCTGCTATTTCAGAATGACCTCCAAAACTCAGCACAGGGCTGGAAGGACAATAGCCTGATGCATGAATGCACGGATGAATAAGTTTGCACATGCGCTACTGCTATCTCCTCTGCCCCTTGTCCTTGTCTCTCTGGAGCAGTGGAGTCAGTGTTGACTCTTTCCCTCCTTCCTGTATGAGCCAACAGTAAACGGCTGCATTCCTACTTGCTCTGGGACATCAAGGTCACTATAAACACTTTCAAGGAATGAAAAATGGAAATGGAAAAAAGAAGTCTCCAAGAGACTTGTCACCACTGAATAACGAGCCCCAAAAACTTCTACCTACAAAAATCACATATGTTTTTATACTGCAAAATGTAATGTTTTTTTAAGTCTGTAAAGTCCAATACCAACTAAGGCAGGTCTTGCAAACTAGAACTTCATTTGCCAAAGCCACTATATTTACCTTCTTTTTTTAGAGATATTCAAAGCCATAGAACTTCCAGTCCAAGTCTGAGCTCTCTGAATATGAAATGTAGCCACAGCAGCAGGAAGAGCATAAGCATCTGTGAACATCATTTGCTACAAATCACAATGTTACTACCTATTATCACTTAATAGCTTAACTAAGCCCATTGTATTATGCTGCAGAGCTTTCTCTCATTCACTGATGGGGTGGACACTTTTCGAACATTTATTCTCCCAAAGACCTGGTTGTGTGACTAATACATGATATAATTGGCTTCATTATAAAGGAAAGGTCAGACATTAGATGTCGTTCATATCAGTTTAAAAAAATCTTCAGACCTATTCAATCTTTTTTTTTTTTCAATTTTACAGTAGTAAAATTACTAGTCAAGTCAAGTCAAGTCAATTTTATTTAAATAGCCCAAAGTCAGAAATCACAGATTTGCCTTGAAGGGCTTTACAGACTGTACAACACCCTCTGTCCTGAGATCCTCGCATCGGCCAGGGAAAAACTCCTCAAAAAACCCTCTGTCTCTTCAGAAAGAGACAGAGGTGGGATCAGACATGCAGAGGAGGGACAGACATGCAATAGGCAGATCAACAGAGTAGAATAGAGTAGATAGAGGTTGAGGGAGGAGAGGGAGGGAGGATAGAGATGGGGAGAGAGACAGAGAAGATGGCAGGTGATGAAGCGCCACCACTGGCCAGTAGTGATGTGGTGAGTCTAGAGTCAGCCGCAGGAGACATTGGCATGATCCATGTTGTTGCATCTCTCTGTAAATTGGCAGACAAAATGTTTCTATAGACTTCTGAGTTCGTTTTGCTGCTGCCATGATGTGTGAAGATCGATAATCCCGTCACAGAGGAACCCATGCAAGCCTAAACCTTGACATTTCATCTACTGTGTTTCACAGATGAGCGAGAGGGTTTGGGATCATGAACAGATTTTTTCCTTCTTCACACATTAGCCTTTACATCACTTTGGTATAGGTTAGGGGAATTTGTCTCATCAGTCCATAAAAACTTTGTACCAGAACTTTTGAGCCTCCACACTGTACTTTTTTGGCAAATACCAATCTGGCCTTTCTAATCATATTGCTAATGACGACTTTGCATTTCCTGGTGTAGCCTCTGTACTTTTGTTCCCGAAGTGTTCTGCAAACAGTGGATTGCGATATCTCTACTACCGCCCTCTGCAAGCTGTTGGTGATGTCACTGACAGTAGTTGAGAGAGCTGTGAAGGAAAAACCCTAAAAGAACTGATGTTTTCCTTGGACTACCGGTTCAGGAATGTTGCTCAATACACCAGTGGATAATTTCGTCTTCAGCACATTCCAAATGGTTGGCCTGGCTATGGCCAATGATTTTCCATCTTCTCTCAGCTCAAAAAAGGCTTGTTTTTCTTTCATAGACATCCTCTGGTTTTCATGTTAGTAACATCCTTTTGACTATAAATGCAGTCTACAAAGGCAAAACCCAAAGCTGTAACAGAGTAGACATTCAGCACTATTTATTGTTTATTTATGTTCAAATTATTTTTGCTTTATTGAAAAATGGGTGGGTTCAAACAAAAGGTGCTATCTTTTAAGTTTACCTTTGGTCTTTTGGTCTTTACTGGAAATAGAAGCTGAAATACTGATCTTTTGTCTCATATTCATCTTTCATTAAATCCAAATATTTTCAGTATACACCAAAAATAAAGGACATTGCCTCATTGTTCCAATAGTTTTATATATATATATACCGGTATGGAATGGAAGTTTGATAATATATAGTGATACCAGAGAGTACATATAGAAACCTTAGAATATTTATTGAAAATTTGAGAATATAGAAACTTGAGAATATTGAAAAGAGCTGAGAATATATTCTAATGTTGGTGCTAACGGCGCTAATGGTTATCTATGACACTGAGGTGATTATCAAAATTATCAATAAACAAGGATCAAGATTAATGATAGATTAAAGTGAATGCTGTTAACAATATATACACAACAAACTGTGAAAAGTGAAGAAATATTGGAAGTAAAACACTGTTCAGCTAATGTGTTAGCATGCTAGCTAGCTAATGCTATTGCCGTATGCTTTAGCATGCTTTAGGCTCGCTAGCATTCTAGCTACATTAACAGTACTGAACACTGGCACCAAAAAAACCTATGATCCATTGTCAGTCTGATAATCGAGACAAAGAGCATGATTTATTGTGGTGGCAGCCCAACTATATTCTGTAAGGAAACAGCGTTAGCTAGCGAACCTTCTTTTGCCAGGATCGTTTACCAGGTCTCAGTGAAAGTGAGACTTATGGGTAATGGGTATTATAGAATATAAAATAAAATGTTTTCTTGTGGCGGACTTTCTAAAAGAAGCCGTTGTGAAAGTGACAGATCACAGTGAAAACACAAGATTGCACCACTGCTTTAACAACGCGAAATGCATTAAATAGGCTCAGGTTAAAATATATATTCTCAGACTTTCAATATATATTCTCAGGTTTCTACATATATTCTCAGGCCTTCAATTTATATTCTCAGATTTTCAATATATATTCTCAGGTTTCAATATACTCAGGTTTCTATGTTCTCAGACTTTCAATATATATTCTCAGGTTTCTATATATATTCAAATTCAAAAATTCAAAATTACTTTACTTATCCCCGAGGGGAAATTAAGTAAATCTGTTAGCTCTTGAAGAATGAGACAGCCTGATGGCTGTAGGAGAAAAAGGATCTTTTGTATCTCTCCGTCCTGCAACGCAGAGAGAGGAGCCATCCACTGCGTTTTTTTTGGTCCATAAAGGTTTTGTGTAGCGGATGATCTGGGTATTTCAGGATGGACTCAAACATGTTGACAGGTCATCTCTCCACCACCTCCTCCAGTGTGTCCAACCTGGCTCCAACCACAGAACCAGCTCTTTAGACCAGTCTGTCCAACCGCCTTGCATCTCTGTGTCTGATGCTGCCTCCCCAGCAGACTGCAGCATAAAACAACACACTACCACCACAGACTGATAAAACATCTGCAGCATCTTACTACACATGTCAAGAGATCTGAGCTTCCTTAAGAAAAAAAAACCGGCTCTGTCCCTTTTTGTAGAGTGCATCCCCCAATGAAAAATTAACAAATACCAACAAAACCAAGTCAACAAAAGCTAAGCAT
Source organism: Centropristis striata (assembly GCF_030273125.1). Lineage (NCBI taxonomy): Eukaryota > Metazoa > Chordata > Actinopteri > Perciformes > Serranidae > Centropristis > Centropristis striata. Next base: position 8,607,897 of record NC_081538.1, on the reverse strand, counting down.
GGTGACCAACAAAAACTAAGCATATTGTCAGTCCACACACTTGGATTAACATGTACTATACCTCACTTTATAATTTGTAATTAATCACAGATTTTACGACTCAAAATTGTTTTCTTCTGCAGAAGCTCTTACAACTGGTCTGGACCATTCATAAATTGTGTTTGTGCCTGAGAGAACATTCAGAATATGAGGAATTGGTGAATCAGCAAGGTTACTTAAAAAAGACTCTGTTCGTACGAGTGGTTCCTGCATGAGGTCCAAACTGAGGTCAGTAACAGTTTCCTCTAAACTTATAATCATGTCCATAATATCCTGCAAATGGAAATTGTTGTTTTGAAAATCAAATTATTCAGCCTTTGCTTAGTTTAAAAAAAAACATTAAAGCTCTTGGGGTCAATGGGTGTGTAATATTTCACTCTGCCTTGGCATAGTGTGATGGAAACATAGTTTGTATTGGACCTGATAATAATGGCTAAAGCCTAACTGTCCCTGATGGAGCCCACAGCTGTTTCCATCAGCAGTCAGACATATTGGATATGAGGCTCTAAAATAGACCACAGATATGGTTCAAGCTGTGTTAAAATCAGCAGCAAGAACAATGCTAACTGTGACAGGCTGACAGGCCTGCAGATTGCTGATATAGAACAAATCACCGGAATACACATATTTACAGGTTATTGCTAAATGTGGAAATTACTGCTGGGATGAGACACAAAAAGTGTAAATGTGCAAATCATAGCTCTGGGAAACCTTTTTATCCCTCACAGTGTTGATGTTTTATTCAATAAGAAAACAGTGACGTTATGATCTCATAAATAGGGAACACATAAATGGAATCCATTTCCCATAACCCTTTGCAACCTTGTCCTGTCAGCAAGCCCTAATAGGCACAAATAAACGTACTGAGATGCATCCTCTTTCCAACAGAAAACAGCACTATTGTTGCCAGTGTACATACTGCGTATTTTATGAGCAAACAAATGGATTCTAATGACAGTAGTACATCTGCAGACTGTTTATGTGGGATAACTGTGAACAAGGTCAGGCTGGGTGCATTAAATGATACGCATCGGAGGTAAACCTGCTCACTTTCCTCTTTCCACGTGGAACACATTATGCTCCAACACACATTAGCTGCTTCTAACCCAGTTCGAAACATGGTGTGTGGTGTGTTTGGTGACGCTCCTCTCTTCCCCTTGGTTAGTACTTTAAGCATGTAGTGCTTTAATACAACACAAACCAGGATATATAAATATAATTCTTGTGCCTTTCAAGATACAGACGCTAATTTCTAGGAAAAGCATTATCATTATTTAGTAATATTCTGAATGCAGGACTTGCAAGAGAGTACTTTTACATTACTGACATTTAAATAAAGGGATCTAAATATGTCTTGTATCTCTGCTCAACTCAGTGGAATGGTAAAATTGCTTGTCCACCATGTGGTAAACAGCGGAGTAAGCACACACTCTAGTGGTGGAATCAAGAATAACCTGCAAAGACAGAGGGCACCGGAAACTAATTTAGCCCAGTACTGCACTGGATTATACAATTCTAAGACAGGGGTGCTTTACCTAAGAAGTCCTATTTACCACTTTAAAGGCCATAGCCTATAACAAGTGCGAACGTTTGCAATCTTAAGTACAAAGTACTGTATGAAGAGTTGTTGATGACTATTTTCAAAAGCATTCTATGCAGTTTTAGATTTTAGATGCATTTTCTTAATGTTGCTGTATAATATAAAAATTTATCTGCAGACCCTTGGTTTTCCCTAGGTTGCCCATCACAGAAACAAGAAAGCCTGCATGTAATTACTAATTAATACAGTTTAGTGTATGCTGGTTTGAAAAAAATCTGCACTATTACACCAACACCATTTGCCTCACGCAATGAAACACATCTCCTTCACAAAGAGTTGATCCGGCTGTTGATTGGGGCCTGTGGCATGTTAGTCTACTCCTCATCAATGCAGTGGCGGTTCTAGACCAATTTTACTGTGGGGGCCAAGGAGGGGCCAGTGTTTAATCAGAGGGATGATATTTAAGCATTCAAAATCTTTGAATGTCTTGAAAAAGACATAAAAATGACCAAAAAAGACACAAAATGAGAAGACAGAATAATAAAAAAAAACCCACAGAAGACATAAAAATGACAAAAAAAAACACAAAATGACCCAAAAAAGACACAAAATAACTAAAAAAGACACAAAAAAGACACAAATTACCAAAAAAGACACAAAATTACAAAAAAGACAAAATAACTAAAAAAAGACAAGGACAGACAAAAACACTTACCAAAAAAAGGACACAAATGACCAAAAAAGACACAAAATGACTTACAGAGACACGTAAAGACATGAAAAGGATTCAAAAATGGACAAAATAACCCTATAAGACTCCATAGAGTTAAACTATTATACAATGTACACATTCTGGGTTCCTTTTGTGAAAAATGAGATATTGATTGAACAGAAAAAAGGTTAGAATTGTTCCATTGTTCATCGTTATAAATTGATCATTTTATTATTAATTTGACACAGGGGCCAAAGGCTTCTTCACAGGGGCAGTGGCCCCTGTAGGCCCCTGTGTAGAACCACCACTGCATCAATGGTTGTGCAAAGTTGCTTGATATTGGCAGGAACTGGAACACGTTGTCATATTCACCGATCCAGAGCTAAACATGCTCAAAGGTTGACATGTCCGCTGAGTATGCGGGCCATGCAAGAGCTGGGATGTTCTAGCTTCCAGGAATTGTGTACAGATCCTTGCAGCATGGGGCCGTGCATTATTATGCTGCAACATGAGGTTATATAGGTGGTACATGAATAACACAATGATGGGCCTCAGGATCTTGTTATCTATGTGCATTCAAATACTATAAATAAAATGCACCTGTGTTTGTTGTCCGTAACTCATGCCAGCCCATACTGTCACCGCACCACCACCAATGGCCAAGATTCACATAAGCAAACCCACATGACGCCATGTACACTGTCTGCCATTTTGCCCAGTACAGCGAAGACCAGGATTTGCATTTGTGAGGCCAATAGGATGTACTGCCAAATGTTGAAGAAAATGAGTTTGATTACCTTTGTGACTTCCTCGTGTGAACTTTGATTGATTTGATTAACCAACTTCTATGGTTATTAATCTGCCTGTTTCACTGTGTAAGCCTGATGCATTATTGTTTGTATGAATTCATCTTTCTTGATCAATAGAGATATCTGTCTATGTACTTGCTGGACAAACATGGATCTCCAGGGTATGTCCTGTTGTAGGGACAAAGAGTGACTCCGACATACCAAGGGATAATTAAATCAAAGAACTTTTGGGTATTTAAGCACCACTCTTGGTCAGACCTTCTTGAACCTACTTAGGTAATAGAACTCTGTCCCTATTTAGCTGAATAGTGTGTTGTGACTCAGTTTGTATTTGTTGGCTCATATTTGATCTAGGAATAAATCCTTGAAAGATAGATGAGCATTAAATGCTTTTCATTTCTCACTTCTCTTTGCATCATTTTCCACTTCACCAAATTCTTTACCTTTTAATTCACAGGCAAGTGCTCTGGTAGACATTCCTGCAGCCAACTACAGGCCCCCTCAAAACTTGCAACATCAGTGACATTGTGACATACGACAAAACTGCAAATTTTAGGCCTTTTATTGTGACCAGCCTAAGGCCCACCTGAGCAATAACCATGTTGTATCATCAGCATCGTGATATGCACACCTGTCAGGTGGATGGATTATCTTGGCAGAGGATGAAGTGCTCATTAACATTTATCTACTATCCTTAACCACTACTCCGGAGTCATGTTGCAGGGGTCTGGAGCCGATCCCAGCTGACATTGAGCGAGTTAGTTTTAGTTTGTTTTTTGTAATGGGCCATGTGTTTGGTGCGAGATTCGAAGAGGTCATAAGTTTTGCCTTTATTTCCTTTGGTTTATCCATCTCAACCCCAATAAGGTTATTAAGCCTTTCAGTTCAAGGTGTTTTGAATCTTGGTTAGAGTGTAGCCATCCCGGTCTCAAACATATTTACCATGTGTTCCTGCATGTTCACTAACCAGCAGCTATTTAGTTGGAACTAATTAAATACATTTCATATCAACCAAAAAGGTTTATGCAGTTTCCCTACATGTATTCTGTGCCGGTGCGCTGCCGCAAAAAAAGTCATTTGTAATATTATGGTTGAACTGAAGACAACATCCAAAGTTTACAGTGTTGCGCCGGCGACACTTACCACAATAAACGGTTTGCCCCATCGGGAAAATTCCCAATGTTTTCTGAAAGCTGAGAAGTTGTTCTTTACAGCCAACATGGTGTCATTACGGTAATTTCACTCACGCTTCTCCCGGAAGCCCACAAAGCAGGAAAACACACACTTAGCGGCAGAGAAATAGAAACACTGGATTTTGTTTGAAAAAAAGTTGATAGACGAAAATGAAGGACATTTTCACTATAATTGTAGTTAGGTTTGTAACCACACAATCCAGTTAATATACAATACACATACAATTCAATTCAGTTAATTGTTTTTTTTTCCGTTTTCGTTAACTATAATGCTGCTATAGCCCATCTGCTTCAAGGTTAGACGGCTTGTGTGTTCAGAGATGACCTTCTGCATAGCTTGGTTGGAACGACTGGTTATTGAGTTACTGTTCCCTTTCTATCATATCCAACCAGTCTGGCCATTCTCCTCCGACAAGGCGTTTTGGCTCACTGGATATTTTCTCTTTTTGGGGTCATTCTCTGTAAAACCCTATAGATGATTGATGGATCAGCATTTTGTGAACTACCCAGACCAGCCCATCTGGCACCAACAACCATGTCACATTCAATGCCAAGTCACTTAAAGAACCTTTCTTCCCCATTCCAATGCTGGTTTGAACTCTGAACAGGAGGTCATCTTCACCATGTCTACATGCCTAAATGCATGGAGTTGCTGCCATGTGATTGGCTGATTAGATATTTCTGTTAACACAGTGAACCAGGTGTACTTAAAGTGGCAGCAAAGAGTGTATATCAAGTATGTGAACCAAAAAAAGGACACTTGAGGACATGCATTATCATGGAATTCAATTCTTTTATTTGAATTTCCAATTACTTTCTAATGACAGGACTTGATAAAACCAGATGGGGCAGAAGGGGGACTTTTGGTAAGCCAAGAGCAACGAATCCATCTTCTCTCCTAGCTTGTGGTTTCTGTATTTACATGTACATTAGTAGTAGAATCCCTGTGCTCTGTGCAGTACAGCAGGACCCAGGGACATAAATATAGAAAACTGTCGTGTGTGCTCTGGAAGTTTCAGGGGTTCAGATGTGACAGCTGAAGTAAGCAACGCAGTGGAGGAATGGAGGACAGTTACTCTGTGAGGCCGAGCTTCTTCTTCAGGGACTCTGGCATCTCAGGGGGAGGGGGGCGGGGAAGACGGAAGTAGACCTTGACAGAGTCATAGATGAACCACTGCAGGGCAGTCAGAGTACCAATCATGATGATACGGGCGACCAGACCCTTCCACACACCTAAACAGGAGACAAACATCAGATTCAAATGGTGACCTCACACATGCTCTGAACTATTATGGAAATGAGTTCAATAATGAGTTTTGAAGTAAAAGGCTTTGCATGTCATTCAACATATCAGTGTATGACCTCTAACCCAGAAATGAGCCTTCATACGTGCAACACAAGAGGCATTATTTTTGAAAAGTTGGAAGCAATAGTTAAACAAAAAAAACTTAATTATCTTTCCTTCCTTTCACTCCACTCCCCACTCTAGTTTGCTTCCATTTAAAAAAGGAAAAGATAGTAATTTTTAAGTATGCAACAGGCAGTGTGGTATTCATTGTACTTGGGGATTAAAATATTTTTTCAACCTGACAATAGGAGTGGATATATTGATCGATTAATGGCAAAAAAATCCCCCCATTGATACAAATCACCACAAATTAGCCTTGTTCCTTGGTTTGCTAAACCCCCCACCTGGTTACTGGATAGCTGGTCAATCTATACATCATGCTGCCCTAACACAATCTGAATCAAATTGCCAGTGTCAACAAAATGAAACATTACAAAACAATCCTTCTTAGCAGACTTTCAGTGTTGTATTGGATGACTGCGGATGATCCTATTTTAACAACAGGTTGCTACACGTTTCCTTTAGGGTGACAACAAAGCATACAATAATCAGTCAGCTGGTCTTTGATCAGCAGCATGTCCGTCCCCCAGGCTTGCAGCACTGGGAGCTCCCCGTCTGTAGAAAACAGGGTTGCCAGTGTTGCAGTTTGGCTGGGGGGACAGGTAGACTGTTATCACACGCCAATGACTCAAGCACCTCCAACTGTACAGCCAGCAAGCTGCTGAGGAGCTCTGCTCAGAGCACAGCGTCCTCCAGAGGTGGATCTAAGGAGCGTGTTGATCAAAGCCTCATGTTACACTATGCTATGCTGAAGTTGGTATACTGCTGTTGTTACAGACCTTTGGGTCCCAGTTTCTTGAGGACCTGGACAGCAGTGCTGCCACTCTCCTTGTTCAGCACAGACACCACGGAGTCAGCAGGATGGGACACGATGGCACAGAACACACCAGCTGGACACAGGACAAACAAGAACCACATCAGAGAAGTGAAATCTGTACATCGGAAGGTCTAACTAAAGTAACATATTTAAAACAACTTCAAAGGAATGATGCAATTACATGAAACCGATGTCACTGCCAATATGCATGTACATTAACAAATATTCTAATAAGACTAAATATTTAACCCCCCAAACATTCCATAACATCTTCATAATGGAATTATTTGGTCTTGTAATGTAAAGGAGCATAGTGATTTGTAGAGTCCTGTTCAGATCTTTCTTTACTCACCAATATAACCGGCCACGAAGGTGACCACCAGCTGCTCAGCTTTGGTGCACTCACTACGAGGCTTGGGAACAACATACTTGTAGAGAGTCTCTACAGTGCGCTCAAAGCAGGCAAACTTCATCATGGTGTAGGGGATCTGCCTCATCCACAGGGGCACCACACCTTTATAGAAACTGGAGTGAAAGGAGGGACCATTAGATTTACATTAACCCGTTAGAGTTCTGTTGTACAGCACGCAGGACATTATAGTGCTAATGGGTGTTATTACACTTTTTACACACTGTGTTTGACTTGATATTTATGCTGCATAAAACTGGTATTTCAATTTCAAATTCCAAGACTCTTAAAAGCAAATTTTAGCATTTTAAGATATATTCACAACAGTCGCATTTACCATTTATGCAAAAGTCGTTTTGCATTGGCAGAGGTCCAGTTTATCCAATCTAGTTGACTTTTTGGTGCAAAATAGGTTTGTATATTTTCATAACTACCCAGACCGTTGTTTCGCCTTTTCAAAAATTCTGTAGATGTGTATAATTTGCCGCTCATTCTCTGTCATAACTCTGCCCTATACCGCTCGGTTATAGGGCCTTTAAAGCGCGCACATCGGGGCTGCAAAACAGCTTCTTTCCTCGGGCCATCAGTGTGGTAAATAGATTCTGCCCTCCGGTGCCCAGCATATAATTTTTAACCCCTTGGGGTTGTGCAATACAGGCCTAGTTGTTCGGGTCTGTGCAATAGTTTAAAAAAAAAAAATGCATTTATGAAATGTAAGTGCAATATTTAGGTGATGATAACATTTGAGGCTTCAACTTGTTGATGTTTTAAGATTTGTTTAAATATGCTGTATGTATTTTATCATCATATGGAAGTGATTGTGTTGTGACAATAGCCAAACTATTCAAGAACAGCTTAATTTACTTAGTATGTCTTTGATATGTTATTTTTATTAGCCGTTTTAAGGGGAATTTGCAGGTACGGTAAGTGGTTAAATACCAGGGAATCTACCATTTTTGTCCTTTGAGCCACCTTTTTGGTCCGATGTATCCCAGTCCCCCCCCCAAAAGCTCTGAATTCTTTACAGATGGTGGGCTCAAGCACTTCTGATTTTTAAAAAATCTGCTTTGATATTCACCATCTCAATACTTACCAATGTCAATGATTTTGGCTCGTTTAGGAAACTACTTTTAAAAAATAAAGTATAATATGGAAGGAACCATCTTGTGCTGTATTTTGCTGTGGTCATGGTGAAATAATTTACAGATTAACAGATTATAAAATGTTAAACAATTTTATTAGGAGAACATTAACCCACTGATTAATTTTTCACCCAACCTTAATTTACAGTAACTATATAAACAGTGTCCGTCCCTCAGGCTTGCAGCACTGGGAGCTCCCCGTCTGTAGAACAGGGTTGCCAGTGTTGCTGTTTGGCTGGGGGGACAGGTAGACTGTTATCACACGCCAATGACTCAAGCACCTCCAACTGTACAGCCAGCAAGCTGCTGAGGAGCTCTGCTCAGAGCACAGCGTCCTCCAGAGGTGGATCTAAGGAGCGTGTTGTCCCAAAAAATACATCTTACATTGACTAGTCCTGAAAATTGCTAATGCAACTATTCTGAATAAGTAAAATAAATAGCTGAACAAGGTGAGGAACTGCATGAAAGCACTGCACTTACGCCCAGAGTCCCTCCTCTGCAAACATCTTGGGGACACACTGTCTGAGGGTATTAGCGTAGCCTGGCTGGGTCTGAATACGGACTTTGACAGCCTCCATGGGGGCCAGAGCGATATCTGCAAAGAACTCTGCGCTGGCTGAGGCAGCCAGGTACAGTGATGTCCTCCACAGGTATGTGTTCTCCTGTTGGGTGAAACCACACAACAAATGGTCAGACAGATAAGGTGACAGAGAAAAACACCTCAGGTCTCCCCATCATCATTCAACAGCAGAATGACAACTTAAGATGCAGTATATCAGAAATTGCCACTTCAAAAATAGTTTCCTGATAGTATCACAACAGAAACCTACATGGGACCTACAGGGACACTCGGATGATTTGATGGGTGTTCCAACACCCCTGAACAACTCACATTTGCCACACTGTCCTCAAACAGCTGCTTTCTGTAGCCTTTGTTATTCGATAATAGCTGTAGCTTTTTTCATTTTAGTTTTTGGCAGTAACAGCAAAAATGTAGGGATAATAAAAATGTTCTGCTATAAGTAGAACTAGATCATTCACAAACAGTTACACCATAAATAAAACCAAATGTGTATTTCTTAGAGAATATATGGGTGGGACCAATCTTGGCCCGATCAACTGCTCTTGACTGGCTGTTGGACGAATTTCTGACAGTCGGGCCCCAGTATGTGTCGCTTCCTTAAGGTCAGTGCCTTTTTTCTTTCACCTGTAAAAATGCATTGCATATCGGGTTTATCTTGGCGAAATGTTAAGCAGACATCATGTGTAGTTGTCTGGCAGATAAAATGATCAATGGCCAAAATGTCAAATGAAAAATATAGCTAAATAAAAAAATCATATATGTAATGTGTAGCTAATGTCCGTCTCTGGAACATATAAAAACAATTGCTCATCGTCAAATACAGCAGGATTTTTATCAAAAACCGCTGGTCAGACCGGCACTAACTCCAGGGGCGTATTCCACAAAGCAGGTTGAGCAAACTCTGAACCTACCCCTGAACTCAGAGTCAATAAACCCTGAGATGGAAAACTGAAGTTATTCTGATCTGCTGTTCTGGAATTGAAAACTCAGTCAACTTTAAGGTTAAATCTGAAATAAAAAGCCATCATCAATGGAGACCCGATACTATGATTCACCATGGCAACGCAGTCTCCGTTTGACACTACATTTTAAATATTTGTTCAGCTTTAACCTAAAAAAGGGATAAAACACAGAGGCCAGCACCTGAAGATGAAAAATAAAGACATTGAGACATGACTGTAAGCAGTGTAAAATACAGTAGATTTTATTTTAGACATCTACTCAGATCTTTGCTCAACAGCATTTACTGGCTGTATCTCAGCTATTTTTTTTATAATGTAGTTAAAAACGGGTTCAGACTGCTTACAAAGCCCAATTACAAAAAACATTCTCAGAGACCTCAGAAATATTTCCATAGCCTACTTCAAAAAGCTCTGAATTATTTACACATGGTGGGCTCAAGCTCTTCTGATTTTTTTTCTTTTAATCTGCTTTGATATTCACCATCTCAATACTTACCAATGTCAATGATTTTGGCTTGTTTAGGAAACTAGTTTTAAAGAATACAGTATAATATGGAAGGAACAATCTCATGTGCCATATTTTTCTATGGTCATGGTGAAACAAGATAACTACCTAGACTCACAGATGAACAGAAACATTATAAACATTAACCCACTGATTAATTTTTCACCCAACCTAAATTTACAGTAACTATATAAACAGTGTCCGTCCCTCAGGCTTGCAGCACTGGGAGCTCCCCGTCTGTAGAACAGGGTTGCCAGTGTTGCAGTTTGGCTGGGGGGACAGGTAGACTGTTATCACACGCCAATGACTCAAGCACCTCCAACTGTACAGCCAGCAAGCTGCTGAGGAGCTCTGCTCAGAGCACAGCGTCCTCCAGAGGTGGATCTAAGGAGCGTGTTGTCCCAAAAAATACATTTACATTGACTAGTCCTGAAAATTGCTAATGCAACTATTCTGAATAAGTAAAATAAATAGCTGAACAAGGTGAGGAATAGCTATGATTTAGGCTTGTTTAGAAAACAAAGAAAGAATAATATATTGTATGGAAGGAATAACCTCATGTGTTGTATTATTCCGTGGTCATGGTGAATCAACTACCTAGACTCAGTTTACCAGAAAATTAAATGTTGACAATGACCTGGTTGTTGTGTTTTAATGCTTCAGAGACAGCAGCGTGCTGATGTGTTGGTGTTTGTTTGACTGACGCACAGAACCACTGTGAAACTATGAAAAAAATAATGTACCCATCCAATTTACTGCATCATTCTCACGAATGCATGTTTCTGCCTTGTTGTGTTTTCTTTTGAACAAGTTCAACACACCCAACAAACGTGTATTCTTTGCGAGAGCAGAACTGTGTGTAAAAGCTGTATTTGACCTCACCTCGCCCAACAAGTCACTGTAGAAGACCTTGAACACCTCGTAGAAGCCGAACTTGCACAGACCCTGCATGGAGTAGCCGATGAAGGTGGGAGCCCAGCCCTTTGCCAGGCCTCTGACACCATCTTCTCTCACGGTCACTGAAAACCCGTTGCCAATGCTTTTGTACTTGTCTGGGTTCACCTGAGGAAGAGAATTAACACCCATTTAGCTTGTCATCAAATTATCAGCAACACTTGCCTCTGGTGTTTTAGGATACATATAGGCTTTATGGTATGGGTAGTCAATATTATTGGCCAATACATGCTTGATAAATCTTGTTTTTCATGGTTACTGTTAATCAAATCTCCATCCTAATAGGCGACGTGATAGGAAGACCTATATGCATAATGCAACGCAAAGTTACCAATTGGGGGTTCGCATGTGTGATTACAGCAAGGGGGAATAATTCATCATGGATAACTTAGCATGTTATGTCCAACTTGGTGGTCCTTCCAGGTATATGCTGTGTGCCAAACACAAAATGAAAGTTATTTGTCGCTGCTTTAACACCTTGAGGACTCAAATTATAGATGGTAACTACCATTATACTGAAGATCATGTAGGAAGCCATGGGGCCGAAGGTGTTGATGGCTACTCATCGCTACTGTGAGGTTCAGTTTCCATACAAACCTGCAAGCGGCACTTGACAAGGTCGAGGGGCACCACTGCGGTGTGTGTGATGCCGCAGCTCAGGATACCCCCAAAGCCACACAGAGCATAGTACTTCTGAGAGCCAAACTCGCAGCTGACACCCTCTGTGGTAGAAGGGAGGGGGACACACAACATACATGCAACATGCAGGGTGACATGCAACACAAGACACAAATCAACACCGAAGCAGAGCCACAAAATGGAAGAGAGGTCACTTATGAAGGAAAAATATGAATCCTTTCTTTAGACCAGATTCCTGTGGACAATTTCAATTCAGTGACAGGACTCTCCCATTATAGATGGCTCTGCAACCAACACACCACCGTTTATTGATGATCAAAATCACTGTATTCAAGTGGTTTCATTATGAACTTTAATGGACCTGTGATGTTTTGCAAGTTCTGCCATTCACTACAATTAATTACTGCTCAACATTTTCAAAAGTCTACCAGCTCAATTTCGTTACCTACCTTACGTGCAGATGCTGATTTCATTTCATCTCAGCAGACTGTGCGTGTTAAAATTTACACGAGAAAGACTTCTACAAACTGAATCATAAATGATTTTAAATGATTTCTGCAAACATTTTCTGGAGCAGCTTAGGTGATTTGTAGTTACTTGGCTAAAAAATGCAAATCACTACTGTGGTCCCACAAATTTGTGATTAAAATAATTTAAGAATATAAAACAATAAAATTACTTAATAAAATTACCAGCAATAAATCCACATTTTTTTTCAACACCACATTATTTCCTTATCTCTGTAATGCCTGTGTCTTAGCAAAAAAAAATAAAAAATTGAATTGATACTTGGTTAATCATTCAGTGTTTTAATGAACAATCAATGACTGTCTGATAATGTCAGCATTAATGCATTTTATATCTATGCATTGAGACAATCCAGACAGACACCCCGATGGTGTCAAATAGCAAGGTCAACATACAGGACATTCTGCCTGACCTTCACCTACATCTATGGAAGGCCACAAGGGTGGTCTGAATGGGGCTGGAGGCGGCGAGGTGAGTAGAAATCATTCAACACATGGGAACACTGGTGCAGAATCATGCAACCATGTTATGGCCACTCCAACACAGAAGAATCACAGGAATCAATAACACATTGACAAAAAATTAACTTCACAACTGGGCTAGCCATTTCTCCCATGCAAATTGGTACATTGTCAGGAGGACAAACACAGCCATGAGTGGATGGGGCGTGAAGTTAACACAAGGTACCGAGCCACAGTAACAGACCTGCATTCTGCATTTGACCAGATCGAGAGGTACGACAGCTGTGTGCGTGGTGCCACAGCTCAGAATCCCACCAAAGCCGCACAAGATGAAATACTTCTGAGAGCCGAACTCACAACTGTCTCCCTCTAAAGAAACACAGGATAAACTTTAATAACAGGAAATCTGTTTAAAAACGATGGCACTTTCTTTGAAGATTTCTACCAGGCTTGGAGTTTTAAAAAATTTAACAGTTAAAGAAACGTGTGCTTGTTTTATCCTGCTAGATGTCTGACAAGTCAAATCTTCTAATGAGGGAGACAACTATTTTATTACTCTCGCCCTTGTGCAACAGGTCTGAACTTGCCTACAAGCAACCATTTAGTCTGAATAGGTAATCAAGTAAGCCTTAAAAATATTACCTCCAGACTTGACAAATTTGCAGTTACGATAAAGCATTTTGACTGAAAGCACAACTTCCCAAAAACTTTTAAAAGAAATGGTTGGCCATGGCCTGCCTAAATAAGGTGAGGTGCAGACTTTCAAGAGTTGCGTCTGAAGCCTCTTGGTATTTGAAACACCATAAGTGATATATGATATAATTAAGTAATGCAGAATACCGTTTTAACAACCTCATTAATAGTTCAAGCTAGAACAATTTGTTCTTGCCAACCCCTGAGCAGCCCCCGAGTAAGGGGTCAAATGTATTTCTCTACTCGTTTGTATAATGTCAACTTATTACTAGCTCCACTGAAACAATAAAATCCACCTCACATCCCTTAATAGTAAGAAAGTGCAACACGTCGAATACAGTTTGCTGTAATGCAAGGACACTTGTCCTTCCTTGTCCTCCAAAGACAGCTTTAAGGCTGGATAGGCCTTGGGCAGCTAACTACCTCAACAATCATGCCCTTCATCACTCAAGAGGAATAAAATGAATTAACTCTAACCTGCAAAACGCATACATTTAACCGTACTTGATGAATGAGTCTTTGCTGAATTACACAGTGAAGTTAGCAGCAATCCGGGGAATCTGGTCGGCTAAGCAAATGCAGCTAATGCTCGCCCTTTTGGCAGCCTCCGAGCTTACCGTCTGCGGTAGCGGCTGCTGCCAGTCTGCGGGTCCTTTGTCCGGCAAGATTTGGTTGAGGTTCTTCCACTTTCTGGAGGCTGAACAGGGGAGCGCTGAACGGGTTTCCCCGGGCCAGCTGCGTCAGAGCAGTCGGGTACATGGTGGTGTCCTGTCTGCTGCCGGAGCTACGCTGCAATGAGCAGAAAGTTAGCTGTGCGTTAGCTCAGACTAAATGGGACTGGTTACGCACACTCAGGTACGCCATGTCACGTGCCAGTTAGTTTAAATGAATGACATGTTTAGCCTACTTAATAAACATAAAACTAAGCTACTAATAAGCACATGGCGTCCATGCAAGTTGTTTGATTACTGTTCCAACAGCTATATCAAGATGTCAAAGCTGTCTGCCAACACACTGCATTTCCCTTGACCTTTTCTAGCACAGCTGACGCTAAGATGCTATGCTAAATTACGTGCTAAGCTAACGTGACCGCTCCAAGGTGGAAGGTCTCCATTTAACAAAAAATGAAAAACGTCGCATAAGCAAATCGGCTGACAGGAGTAACTGTTTAGTAAACAACGTCCTCGTAGAGTAGGGGTGGTTTTAATGTTAAAAATACCCCTTTAAATGAATAAATGCACTCACTATCTCAGTATCTTAAGATGGCGCCTCCGCTTCGCTGCAGCCGGCTGTTCGGAGAGGCCGGATGACCTCGCGGTAAATCAGTTTGTCCTTTCGTGACGTCACCGCAAGGTCTGGGCGGGGCCTTCCTTCTTCTTCTTTTCAGTTTTATTGGCGGTTGGCAGACCAACGTACAGGTGCATTACCGCCACCTACTGGACTGGAGTGTGGAGCAGGAGATTGACAGAAAATTAAGGGGAGAAAATAGTAATACTGATAAAAAATAAATAAATAAAAATAAAATAAATAAAGTAATAATATTAATAATACAATTAAGATAAATAAATTATTTAACGGGAAAAGTGGAAACAATAGTGTAACTAATAGCATTTAAAATACAAATATAAATAATTAAATACATAGCAAAATTGTCTCTATAAGTCCTGTTTCCCTCAGGTAATTAAATAGGGGCTTGTTTTCTTTGCATGATCTTTAAGGGCGGGTCCTTCCGCTCCTCTGTCCCGTACAGATACGCTCCAGAGCTGTCAATCAAGCTTCCCACCCAATCACAAACTGGTCTATGATTAAATTAAGGCATTGCTTCCGTAGAAAGAAATTCTAAGTGTTACACTAAGTTGTAAGTTTTTTCTCAGGTATATTAATTCCTGCAAGTATCTGGCAGTCATACCAACCAAGGTTATAACAGTTTTGGATTTTTCCATTAGTTTTAGTTTCGTTGTCAAATTCTGTTAGTTTTAATGAGTTTTCAGATTGTGTTTGCTAGTTTTACTTTAGTTTTTATTTTTGGGAAAATGCTTAGTTTTAGTTTATTTTAGTTTTAGTGTTAGTTTTTGTTTTCTTGTAATGGGGTATTTGTTGGGTGCGAGATTCAAAAAGGTCACAATAAATGTTGCCTTTATTTCCATTGTCTTATCCATCTCAAACCCAATAAGTTTACTAAGTCATAAAACCAAATAGATGTAATAGATTTCATATCAACCAAAAGGTTTACGTATGAAAAATAGTTGACAAAGTCAAAATCAAAGGATTTTCACTATAATTTTAGTTAGTTTTGTAACCACAAAACACAGTTTCAGTAAGTTTTTTTTTTTTTTTAAATCTCGTTTTTATTTTTATTTCAGTTAACAAAAAATTGTTTTCAATTCTAGTTTTCATTAGTTTTCGTTAATAATAACCTTGATACTAACTGAGGAGAGAGTCCTTAAAAGAAAAACAGTCCCAACCCGAGTAATAAAGAATTGCATCAGACATTAAACATTCAGCCCCGAAAAAACTGTGAGAACATTAGTAACCAAAGCCAGTTGTCTATCATTGTCTAACACATTTTATTTACAACACAAATCATAACGCCTTTAGGCGTCTGGGTATTTGAGATTAAAATTTGTCAAATATTTTGAGGACTCAATTAACATGTTTTTTAATGTGTGTGTGTGTGTGTGTGTGTGTCATTTGTACATAGCAGACATATCACACAGTTAGTGTCATAGTTTATTGAGTGAATATTCAATATTTGTGACAGAGAATACATTATTATTAGGGAGAATACACAGGCACATGCATATTCTTATTTTAGAAAACATCAAGAAAATATTGGTGTAGGGCTAAAGAAGATTTAGAAGTATTTGGATTATAATAAGAAGCCTCCCTGTTTCATTAACAAAGATGGTCAAGTATGGTACAAAAAAAAAAAAAAAAATCAAACTCCATCTTCAAGGCTGTTAATGACTTACAGAGACAGACAGTGTGGAAAACAGCTCAACCACACAGATTCAATACAAACACACCATGCAAGTATGACAAAAAATTAACATGGTCGTAAAAATTTAGCCACATATTTTTATGAAAATTGTGTGGCTGGTTTGGCTGGTTTTGTCTAAACCTCACAGTCAAAGATAAAAAGATAAAAAAAATGGACCATAACAACAACAGTGCAGGAGGTACTGTCCTTTTACTACATGTCACGGAGATCCTTGAAATGTCAATAAAATGGCTTCTCTTATGGGATTCACTAGCAATCTATTAAGAAATAAAAAAAGGAATAGACAATCTTGAGGAAAAAGGACCAAGATGTCAGATAATTTCACAGCGCCCGTGATTAAAATAGCTACAATGCCGATTCACGCTTGAAGAAAATGAAAAACCAGAAGCACAGGCTTTTATTTCCCCTTAGATATTTCCTTGGCTCTTCATGCTGTGCTGCTACTTGCCACTTCTGTGTCTGTGGCTCCAAAAGGGCTGTTGGTGTTGGTCTCCATGGCTTGGTAAACCAAGAACAGGAAAGCAGCCACAATGGCCAGCAGGAACAGCTTTATCCAGAGAGACACGCTGCGGTGCACTGCCTTGGTCTGACCTGTAGGGGGAGCTGCAGACAGAAGCCTTGAGGT
This sequence comes from Centropristis striata, assembly GCF_030273125.1. Lineage (NCBI taxonomy): Eukaryota > Metazoa > Chordata > Actinopteri > Perciformes > Serranidae > Centropristis > Centropristis striata. Next base: position 8,590,877 of record NC_081538.1, on the reverse strand, counting down.
AGAAGAGGTGGAGGGGGGCAGGCTGGTGACTCTGTTGATAGTGGAGCTCTGTGTGTAGGAGGAAGAGGAGGAGGAGGAGGAGGAGGAGGAGCTGGTTGTCTTGAAGATTTTTGGAGAGAAGTGGTTTTCATTATTCCACAGGTCGCTGGACGTCACTGAGTAACTGCCAGCTCCTCGAATGGGTCGTCGACAGGTGGCACTGCAAGAGAAAAGGATTTTACACTCAATTTTTGACCATTATTGAGGGTGTGATAAACTGCTGTCTCAGAAAAGAAGATTACTTTATTAATCCCACAATGGGGAAATTCAACCTCTGCATTTAACCCATCCTTTTTTACACACAAGTGAACACACCATGCAAGGAGCAGTGGGCAGCACATTAGTGTGCCCGGGGAGCTGTGGAGGGGGGTTAGGTGCCTTGCTCAAGGGCACTTCAGTCCTAGACCTGTCAGTACCGGGATTCGAACCGGCAACTCTCCAGGTAAGTTAGCTAACCTCTAGGCCACAGACTGCCCACAATGGACAATATTATAGCTCCATAAAAGATCCATCATTGTACCAATAAACCAAGAGCTTTAAATAATTTTGGAAGTGCATAAATCTGAGACTTTTGTGGATCCAGTGTGTGATCATGTTAATCCCCATAGTAGCATTTCTTTGCAGTGAGACTTTTTTTGTGACCTCACTCCATAAAATTATCTTTTGTGACCCCTGGAATAATCACAGCATCATGTAAAAGGAGTTTCTCAGCAGTTTGTCATCCAAATGCTGAAAGTACAAAAAATGTCAAAAGGTTTTCGATCCCAAATCATAGTATTGCTTTTTCTCTGGTGTATTGTAGGAGGAATTTTTGACCATTAAAAAAATTAAATACATTTTCGGGTTAAATTAATTAATGACATTTAGCACCAAATCTGTGTAATAAATTTTAGCATCCCAAAAGTTGCTGCGACAACATGAGACTTAAGTGAGCATGGAAATTAATAATAAATTATTAATGAATGGGTTCATATTATATATTTATGACAAAACATCTCAAACATAAAAAAAGATATAATACAGTATACAGTGGCATGGAAAATTATGTGAACCCTTTGAAATAACATGAATTTGTCATAAAATGTGATCTGATCTGCATCAAAGTACCATTGATAAACAAACACAATGTGCTTAACCTAATAACACAAAAACAATTACAATATTATGTAAATATTGTCCAAAATGGGATGTATGCAAGTCCACCAGAAAACATAATGCCTCAAGCCATGGCTGTCACTGGCATGGGTGCAGAAAGCAAATAAGAAAAAGCACTGCTGTTATTAGAAACTAGCATAGCTTAAATACCTTTGGATATCTGACTTCTCATTTCTACAAAACAAAGCATTAGCTGTTTATAAAAAAAATAGCCATTGGTTACTTACCTAATTCCTGTTGGACTATTCATTTCTTTGGGGAACAGATCCTTTAGAACATCATTCTCCTCCACTTTTTGGTCGTTGGCTGCAATCTTCTCCACCTGAAAGTCAAAACAAGCATGGGCAGCATGGACACAGATGCTATACCTTCACCAGCAGAGGGCTCCCTCACTTCAAGCACAAGGAGTACTGAACCAAGTTGTTAATGCAAAACAGACCACACTCTCTGCAGAATAACAGTCTACCTATCTCACTAACACATCAATGTACGGTGAGGAGGTACAGCTGAGTATCTTCACGAGGCTGCACTTGGACAGGAAGCGGCCTCTTTTATCCAGCAGGACTTCTGAAGGGGGAACACTTCTCCTGCTCACAAACAATGGGTGTCACTGTGTGTCAAGATTGTTCAACCAGCCAAGTGTTCAGCTGTCACACAACTGTCCCTGCTTAGATCCTCAACAGCTGCAGAAACGTCTGACCAACCGGTCATTAACATCCCTGTACTATGAGGCATGAGTGAAGGATAGAAGAAGAGAACTGCAGCCCCTACAGATGCATGAGTAGAGCCATACTGGTGCTACAGAGACTACGCCATGCTTGGATCAAAACTTGTCTGACCAGTGGTACCTGTCTCTTAACAGGTGGGGTTTGTAACACATAGGCTTGAAGGTAACAAGGTTAATTTTGGTACGTTGTACATGAAGAGAATGAGGCCTGGATAGCTTTAGCCAACTTCTCAGTCTTCCATCTGTGTGCATCAGAGAAACTGATTGCACTTCCACCCTAATAAATATAGCTGTCTACACCAGTAGTTCTCAACCTTTTTGAGTCGCGACCCCCAATTTAACATGCATGTTGTCCGCGACCCCCGCTCACTGAACACAATCTCACACGCACAGTTCAGATCCCCCAAAAAAGACACAAAATGACCAAAAAAAAGACACTAAATTACCAAAAAAAGGACAAAATTACCCAAAAAAAGGACACATTTACCAAAAAGACACAAAATTACCAAAAAAAGACACAAAATTACCAAAAAAAAGACACAAAATTACCAAAAACCCCCCACAAAATTACCCCCAGAAAAGACACAAAATCACCAAAAAAAGGACACAAAATGACAAAAAAAGACATTTAATCACCAAAAAAAAGACTAAAACACATTAACACTTTAACACAGTGGAGACAGAGCTGACTTCCAAAATGATTTGGCGACCCCCAGAAATCACCTCGCGACCCCAATTGGGGTCCCGACCCCAAGGTTGAGAATAGCTGGTCTACACTATCCTGTTACAGATTCTAGGCCTGTCACGATAATTACTATTGACTTATCAATCGATATATAAAACGATAGGATTATCTGGACTCGATAATTGGTGTTTACATGCGTGTTTGTTTACATAAGCCATCAACATTTTTGCCAGTCGCGCTGCTTCTGTCCTTTTCCTGATGCTCAGCCTGCTCTCTGTAGGAGGTGGGACACACACACACACACACACACACAGAGTAAACTGCGTCGTGTCCAATGGCCACTGTCATTGGTGAACTTCAGTAACACTGCTGAGTTATACCCCACACATATAGATTTTCTACTGCCGCTTGTTTTCTGTTTTACACTGCCATTTCCTAGAAGAGTTTAGAACACTACATTTTATAGAGTAGAAATTCACAACGTTTCTAATGTATAAAGACAAAACATGGACACATAATATGAGAAGAAAAGTAAGAGAGAACAGATGGAGGGAAGGGACGGACATCAGGACTGAAGCACTTAAGAGAAAAGTCAGTGTGTGAACACTAGGTCTTAAGCAAGCATCCAGCATGTGCACGGCAACAGCTAATCCACATCATGTGCTTTGAGTTTGACATACAGCAAGAAGTACTGACAGACTGAACCTATAGGCTCATACTGAGCTGGGTGTGACTGCGCTCCAAATGAAAAATCGCTTCCTTTGCCAGTGTCAAAGAAAACCGTATAATCAACCCCAACTGCTGGATGTCCCATTCTACTTGATTTATTGGATGCACACCAGTGTTTGATTCTGCAACTCGGCCTTGTGAGAATGGACAATGGAAAACCTAGAAATTAACTGGTTGGGGAGGCTGAAGAGAAAATTGATGTGGCCGAAACCTGAATACAAGTTGATAAGGAAGATGTAACCAAGCTGTTGAACACTGGGACGCTAAACTGACGGACTTGGAGGGCTGCTCCAGCAGAGAAAATAACGAAGCGAATTTTGTGTTAAAAGAGAGGAAAATACAATTTTCGAATCTGTTCTTGGCCAGGCTAAGGGTTTTCTACCAGGATGGAGCAGTGTTGTATGTATCAGTGGCAGAGGAGGTACAAAAAGAGAGGTACAAAAAATATTTTTTGGTAACACTTTATATTAAGGTCCTTGTAATAACCATTAATTAACAAGTAATAAGGCCCTTGTAAGTCCTTACAAGATGCTTATTAACATTATTGTGTGATTATAAGCTTATTTAAGTGTTAATAATGGCATTACAAACACCCATGACCCATCCATTATGTCTTTATCAATCTTATTTTGTTTGCTTATTGATATTAAAATATACTTTATTGCTCATCTATTATAAGTTAACTATAAGTTAACTATGCTTTTTGCAACTACCGGATCTAAAGCGAGCTACTTAGCTAAATACTTAGCCAAGAAGTTAGCTAAGTAGTTAGCTTAGCAAGCTACTTAGCTAAATACTTAACCAAGAAGTTAGCTAAGTAGTTAGCTTAGCAAGCTACTTAGCTAAATACTTAGCCAAGAAGTTAGTTTAAGCTACTTAGCTAAAGAATGGATACGGCTCATTTTTCACCCATGTTGTGTATTAGAAGAGTAGTGACAGAAAAAGGGATTTTATTCAAAAATGAATAAAGGAAAACATAAAAATGAAGATGTATGATGATCAAAAAGAAACTAATTGAGGAAAACCTGGAATACTGAGTGATGAATTATTGCAAAGATATAGAACATAAAAACTCTGTCGGGTCACTTTAGACCCATGTTGTGCATCAAAGGGTTAAAGAAGTTATCAAGGATCCAGACTGGACTATGGCTGGGGATTAACACGAAGGATTATGGACCCCAACATCATGATTTTCACAGAATATGGCTCAACAGTGATTCCAGTTAGTGCTGAAGCTAACAAGAAAATACATCATCCAGGTAGAACAGCTAATGATTACAGTAAGACCCAAGGTGGGGGACGGTGCATTTAAATCAACAAGCCAATTTCGGATAAAACGGAAACATTTCTGCAGGTGGTTTAAGGACAGTTTGTGTAAAATGTGCCGAGTTGTTTTCACTGTGGGTGAAAGGCGGCCTCCTTAAAAAGCTCTTCTTACCTTCTGGTGCTGTCTGCTGCGGTTGCGGATGGTGACAGGAGTATTCCCTATGCTCTGCACCGGTTTCTCCACCACTGGAACTGGTTCAGGTTCTGCCACAGGTTCAGGTTCTGCCACAGGTTCTGGCTCTGCCATCACTTCTGACAAAACACAGTACAGTCACATATTGTTATTTGTGGGACAAATAGGTGGGTTTAGCTCAAAAAAAAAACCAAATTGATACTTTACATTACTTTCTAGGGAAAAGAAGAGCTTTTCATTTTTTTTTTCTTAAGACAGCCATTAGTTTCCGTACAGTGAAAATATATTACTTCAAACTTTTGAAACCAAAGATGCATTGACATGGTTTACATGCACACAACAATCCGAAGGGGGAATAATGAGGTAATGGTAATTACTGACTCACACGTTTACATGCACTTTAGTTATGCCATTACTAAAAAACCTGGGTTAACATGATTCAGTCAAATTAGGTGGATTTCTTCAAACAAGTTGCCTGGCAACAGTATCATGGCGTCTCCGCCGGTCAGGGCTGTCCTTATGTAAGTGTAAGGACATAAGTACATTTACTTAGCACAGGACTTAAAATTCTGAGGTACTTGAACATGACTATTCCTGTTTTCAACACAACATTTTAGAAGGAAACATTGTACTTTTTACTCCACCTGCTCTTAGTTTCTACTTACTTTTGTATTCTCACATTATTAATAAAATAATATAAATCATGGTGTCATGGAGGGCTAGTGGACCGCTAACAATAGCTCTTTTATGAATTGAAACATGGATAATAAGGAAACCTGAATTGGCATATAACAATGTCCACAGTAAAACATCACGATGGACAAAGATATCACCTGTGTGATTAACTGAAACTTTTAAATCATGATGGCTGGATTACAAAGCTTCTGAATGGGACCGATAGTATGAATAGAGTAAATCTGTTACTTACCGTCCTCCTTGTCACTGTACTGGTCTGATTCAGAATTGCCGTTATGGTTTACTTGTAACTCTGTAAGAAGCAGTTTTGGCGGTGGCGGCAGCTGTGCAGGGCCGTCATCCAGCAGCCTCTGCAGTTTCCTCTCATACAGCTTACGGGTGGATGCTGAAAGGATAAACAGAAAAGAGCCATTAAATTATACCTGGCCTGTCGATGTCTCTGAACAGCAGTGAGGGGGAACACTTAGAAATCAGTACATATCATCAGTTACACGCTTGGGCGTTTTATCCCTGTTTGGGTTTAATTGTGAGGGGCGAATCTAAATCCTTTTCAGATGATTGTTGTTTTTTTATTTTGCACGTTTAATAGCTGCCTCCAAAGAACGTCTGAGAGCCGATGTGTACGGAGGCCCTGAGAGCTCACAGTGCTGCAACTTAAGAAAACACATGCAAATACACAAAACACAGCATTTAGAAAACACGCTGCAAAGACCAGAACACAATTAGAAAAGTTGCTGCAAATAGATCAGAACACAACAGAAGTGTTTCCAGAGGACACTTAAAAGTGATGCACAAGTCTAGCCGGCGATCGATATCGTGCTAGAAGAAGTTCTAATAAAAAACATTATTTAATATATAAACAAGAGTGTCTTAATTTGCACATTCCTTCCAGGGACTAGAATCATCACAGTGGTGTGATTGTAGGGGTGTGCCATATCGTATCGTTGACGATAATATCGGTATATTTTTTTTATGGTTAAAAAAAATGCATATCGTGATAATGGCAACGTTCCTACTTCTTGATGTAGTGGTTAAAGTTGTTTTAATCACAAAAAGCTACTTACTCCCTGTCGCTAAACACATGCAGCTTTCAAAATAAGAGCACGGTGTGTTAAGAGAATCCACCACAGAATTTACAAGAAGACTGTCAAAATAAGATGCCTTAAATAAAACATATAAGAACCTTTATTGTCCTTTACAAAATGTCATTAAAATATGGAACCCCTAAATGGTTATTTTTATTATTTTCTCATACTCAAGAGTCAAGAGTAATTTTTTTTGTATTTGGCAACTGTTGAGATTTGCACTTCAAACTACATTTTAGATTTTTAATTATTTATACAGACTAAAAAAAAAACATGTTTTTTATATCTTTTAAAGTATTTCCCAATATCGTCAAGAATATCGTTATTGCAAAAATAGCCTTCAATATCGTGATATTCTCTTTGGGCCATATCGCCCACCCCTATGTGATTGTATGCTTCAAAAGGTTAAACTGGTCATAAATATCGATATATACAGTACAGGCCAAAAGTTTGGACACACCTTCTCATTCAATGCTTTTCCTTTATTTTCATGACTATTGACATTGTAAATTCATCAAAACTATTAATGAACACATGTGGAATTATGTACTTAACAAAAAAGTGTGAAATCACTGAAAACATGTCTTATATTCTATTAAGCAAAGGGTGGTTACTTTGAGGAATCTAAAATACAAGACATGTTTTCAGTTATTTCACACTTTTTTTGTTAAGTACATAATTCCATATGTGTTCATTCATAGTTTTGATGCCTTCATAGAGAATCTACAATGTAAATAGTCATGAAAATAAAGAAAAATGCATTGAATGAGAAGGTGTGTCCAAACTTTTGGCCTGTACTGTATACATTGTGTCTGCCAGAGACAGAAAGTTAGTAGTATATATATTTTCCTCTGATGTCTTCCAGCTGCATTGCCTTGACTCTTGGTGATTTACGGAGTCTCCTGATGGGCAGAAAGCTTTAGATGTTGCTGAAGTTATGCCACCTGCTATCTGCTACTAATTTAGATCAGTTCTCAGACAGTAAGTTAAATCTCAGACTGCCCCCATACCAGAGACGGGTCATAAGTGAGACGGTTCTCTGACCACCATCTGTGCCATGTGGGTTTCATTGCTGCCAGTTGTACGCCCTTTAAGGAGACTAGCGGTGGGTCTGAGTCTATTGATTTCAATAGGAGAAATAAACATGAGCACACATTATGACATAGGGTTGTCAAAAGTATCGATACTCAAAAAAGTATGGATACTAAAACGTTGTATCCGGATACGATACTCATTTTCAAAAGTATCGAGTATCTGAAGCTTGTTATTATAGTTGCAGTTTCTTTTTGCACAACTGTTTTTTATGATAACTATTTAACCTGTGGTTCTGTTAATTTTTACATGGTGCATTTTTCTTGTTAATAAAAATATTTCTGTTAATCCTTGTTTTTATCCATGTGGTATCGAAAATGGTATCGAGTATCGAACATTTTCCTGAATATCGGTATCGAGTTGAAAAGTTTAGTATCGTGACAACCCTATTATGACAGAATCTTTGGTCCAAGAGTTGCCAAAATAGAAATAGGATTCATTTTCACAAGCTACATACCTTCTGAACATTCTGACACTGAAATAGCATTTTTCAGACGGCCAAATCAGAAATCTGAAAGTTAACTTTTCTTGAGACCGGTTTTTGTCTTAGCAACTCACTCTGAGAACACATTATATCGTTTGATGTCAGAGCATTTCCAAACATTCTAGCCAACTCATTTTCATAGTGCCAATTGCTACTGTTTACTGTGCAAATATCTACTGTTATCAACATTAAATGTCAATAAAACTACAGTGGAAATCAGCCATCTTAGAACAGTGCGTAAGTTATATTCTAGTATTTTCAGTGTTAGGCTGAACCAGTACTTGGAAACTGTAGAAAATCTGGTTGATGAGTAGAATGGATTTCGGAAAAAAATAAAGATTTTCAAAAAGGCTTTTATTTTGATTGAGAGATTTACTTGCTTTGTAAAGCAGTAACTGTTTGCTGTTTTGTTGTTGTGTGTAGAAGTAAATAATACTCCAAATGATTGCTTTAGTCTTCCCTTTGGAGTCAAACAAGGTGGCTTTCTTTCTCCTACCCTGTTTAAATTTATGTAAATGTCCTGACTCTTGAAACGAATGACTCTAGCTTTGCTACACATTTGAATAATTCAACTCTGGGCATTGGGTTATGTGCAGAGGACATTGCTCTAGTGGCCGAGTCTGAGGATGGTTTATAAAACAAGTGAAATTAGTTGCAGACCTGCAGATTGAGGTTGTCAATAAATCTAAGCAAACACAGATTGTTCATTTTAGGGAATGATTAAGTTATTCAATTATACACCTGAATAATGTTATGTGTGTGTGTGTATATATATATATATATATATATATATATATATATATATATATATATATATATATATGGGATTTAATCTTGATGAATTTATGACATATGACGCTGGAATTGAAACATTGACATATTTAATTGAGAGAGCATTAGGGTCTGTCAATAAGAAAAAAATAGTAAAGATCTTGGGTGTTTTACTCACTTGCAACTCTACGTTGCATGTGTCTCACCCATATTAAATTGTGCCTCTGGGATATGGGGTGCCAAAAACAAAAAAGAGCTGGTCTCATAACTTTGACCCTCTCACAAGGCGTTTTGTATTTTCACTTAATGACAGTTTATTTGAGCGTTTTGTTCAGTAAAAATGTCTTGTTCAGTGTTTGGTTGGACTAACAGACACTCCAAGGAGTCGCTGTTCCTTTTTTCTGAGGTAAGTAACAAACATTTTTGTTTTTATTTTTTGCTAGCCAAAATGAACATCCCAGTTAATGATCCAGTTAATGCTAACATGAATTAGCAGCGACTTCTCTCAGTCACTACCTCCATTATTTATATACAGTCTATGTTCTGAATATATAAACACCACTACCAAGTATCCATATATACTGATTATCAGCTGAAAAAGTGGTTTAGGGTTTAGTTACTCTTAAACCCTAATATGACCATGCTGCCGTTTCTGATAACACTCACCCACAATCGGCCCAATATCCACTCCATGCTTCAGCAGCTCATCCTTCAAGCCCACATCGGTCAGTACGGTGACATCCATTTCATCCACTTGAACCTTGTCTGTCTTCCTGGTGGCTTTCTGCAGAAGGACAGGGCAGCCAAGTTAGTAATGCAATGAAACACTTTAAAAACATCAGGGTCAAGTTCAGGTCAGGGACTGTCATGGATTGAATTTTGTTCTGAGGCAACATAAACCTCAAGTAACATCAAAAGCAAAGAAGTCAAATGACCAACAGTTTGGTTATTGGGTCTGTCCTTTCTTGGATGTCGGAGTAATATGATGGTTCTATTACTTCTGACTCTCACACTTGGCTGCAAACTAGGGGTGTGCCATATCGTATCGTTCACGATAATATCGGTATATTTTTTTTTATGGTTAAAAAAAAATGCATATCATGATATTGACAACATTCCTACTTTTTGATGTAGTGGTTTAAGTTGTTTTAATCACAAAAAGCTACTTACTCCCCGTCTCTAAACACATGCAGCTTTCAAAATAAGAGCACAGTGTGTCAACAGAATCCACCACAGAATTTACAAGAAGACTGTCAAAATAAGATGCCTTAAATAAACATACAAGAAACTTTATTCTCCTTTACTAAATTTAATTAAAATGTGCCCCCCGGAACCCCTAACTGGTTATTTTTATTATTTTCTCACACTCAAGAGTCAAGAGTAATTTTTTGTATTTGGCAACGAGATTTGCACTTCACACTACATTTTAAATTTTTATTTATTTATACAGAATTTTTTTTTTTTTTTTTAAATCACATTTTCTATATCTTTTTAGGTATTTTGTAATATCGTCAAGAATATCGTTATCACAAAAATAGCCTGAAATATCGTGATAATCTTTTAGGGCCATGTTGCCCACCCCTAAGCCCAACTATATCTAGTGTTAGAGCCATTTTGTATATTGTGGAGAAGCTGATAAATAATTCAGATTTGTAGTTCATAGTTCTTTATTGAGGTTGTAGGAATGCCTATTGGTTAGTGGTAATTGCAATCTTCTTATTGGCTGAGATGTGTGTAACGTCATAATTGTGTACTTTGTTTTAATTAAGATTATGGAGACGAGGAGAGCACACTAGTTTTTGACCGTGCTCATAATTAGTATTTTTGGTTTGCTGCAGTTTATTGTTTGTCACACTCAAACGAAAGGTTTTCAATAAACCATAAGAAAGAAACTGTGGAATTTTTTCGGCTTTAGACACGCGTCAACTACATCCTCACGCTCCATAATTGAAGTGTGCGTTTTAAAGGTAAAACTAGAGGGAGCCACACTAACATCTAGGTAGTTACGAATCACCTCCTGCATCAGCTCAGGTTCTCTCCACGTCCCTAGAGCCAGTCATCGAAGCCAGGTACCTGCTTGCCGCCTGGCTCACGTCACACCCGACCCCCATGCCAAACCCTGCAGGTGGTGTGCCCACGGGCAACGGATCCATTTTGTTTTTAAAAAAATCCAACCACTGTTTAATTTCACATATGATTTATAAACACAGGGAAACATGTGTGCAATGACTATTTATGTACAGCAACCCACATACATTTGAAAGAGAAGCTTTCAGTTGAGCAGTTCCCTTCCTATGACGAAGAGAAAGAAAAGAGATAAAAAAGGCAGGTGCTGCAGGCGTTTCACGGCTGTACACAATATGCTTGGCTGAAGCTGCCCCTCACTCACCAGCCTACAGGAAATTACTCTGTGTGAAGCCAGCTGCCTCTAAAATAAAGCCCAATGTTTCCTCCATGGCTCACGGCCCACAGGGGCTATGACTGAGTAAATAAAGTATGCATGGATAAAATGTTTTGCTGATGTAAACATACCAGTTACACATGCGGTTTTGAACAAAATTGACTTAATAATGTTGATGTTAAGATCCTGATATATTACAAAATCGACATTGGCATGGTTTGGTACATAACATAAAGACTTGAGAAAAGGCAGGTTGCCTGCCTTTGTACACTGCAAAATATTTGTTTCTTACCAAGATACAAAAAAAAAACAACAACTTAGATTTAGAAGAGTTAGATAATTTATCTTGTTTTAAGAGTTAATTTCTTATTTGAAGTGTTCGACATGCTTATTTCTAGATTTAACAATCTTCATTCAAGACATCTTGTCGAGTGAAATTCTCTGTCCATGCAGCAAGATAATTGCCCTCAGACTTAGTGTTTTTATCTTGTTTTTAGACACCCTTTTTTGCAGTGTACACCAAACCCCCAGTACATCCTGGTGCTTAACACTGCTTAAAGACTCAGGGCACCTAGTGACTAATGTAAAGTTGAGGCCTGATCCTATCTTATATCGGTACTATGCATCAAACAGCAGCTCAGAGTACCTGGCCTACTTGGTATCTCTGGTGGTGTTCTGGAAAGGATACCAAGTGAGGACTCTTTAGAGCAGCAGTGGGAGACTGTTGATGTTTTTAAAAGGAGGTACTGTTGTCTTTTAGTTTTTATCCTGTCCTGATGTCTTTTTGTGTGTTTGTACATACAGATGTGTATGTGGGGATGGGAGGGGTTGGTTTTGTGTATTTTTTTGTCTGTTTTTACCCTTATTTTTTGTAAAGCACTGTGTGTTACATTTCTATGTATGAAAAGCGCTATATAAATAAAGTTTGATTTGATTTGGGACTTTAATGTTTATTTAGGAAATGATGGAGGTGATAGAAGAAACTAGGTGCGCGTTGTGTTAAACATTTTTGTTTAACACAAATGAGTCAAAATACCTTCTGAATTAAGTTTTGTTGTGCTGCAATATGTATTGCCCTACAAATTGTGTACTACAGACTTCTCTTTAAGTAGTGATCTGAAAAAAAAAATCACACCAAGATCATTTAAATATGTTTTTCAATGAAAATGAGGAAAATGACAGAAAAAAATGATAAGTCAATTTATAGTGCGTCATATCACTATTGCAATATAAGTCTAAATATTTTAGATATCGCTTCAAAAACTCTTGTTCAGCATTCGTTTGGACTATCAGACACTCCAAGGAGTGAGCTGTAAAAAAAATTCTGGAGAGCAACGTAATTTTGTTATAGCGAGTTTATTTTTAGATGCACCCGTCCTCACGCCTTGCCAGTTCAAATATGGTCTCTCCCAGTTTCAAACAACCAAGATGGTGATGCACGTAATGCCGAAGTTCATGCTTCAAACAGACAGTCCACAAACCATGTGGTGAGGTCATGGTGACCACATCTATTATTTATATACAGTCTATGGTTCAGACCTGCATTAACATAGAATGTGATCACAAATGGACATCTTTTAACAAAGTCTGTTCACACCAGACATTAAAGTGCAGTTCCACATGCAGTTCCTGACTCTAAATGCAAACAAATACTGGTAAAACCATGGCTAATACGGCGGATATTGTAACACAAGACTGCAGGAATGTCTGGAGTCATTCAAATTCAATTCAAAATGACTTTATTTATCCCCGAGGGGAAATTCAGTTAGGCTGTTAGCTCTTGAAGAATTAGACAGCCTGATGGCTGGAAGAGTGAAGGATCTTTTGAATCTCTTGTTGTAATATATATTTCTATAAAATAAAAATGACTTGATTAATTAATTAGTCAATTATTTATTGAAACCTATTATGGTGTATTAAGGGTCATAACATTAGTGGTGGTTTTATGAAGTCTATTTCCATGTTCAAATATGTCCCAGAAAGTTGTTGCAGCAATTTTTGGCTTGATACCATTTGTTACACACATTTGGTGCTGAATAATACAATTTTATTCATACTGAGAATGGATAAAAATGGTCAAAAAAACCCTCCAGAATATAACATCAATATGCCAACACATTTGGAACAACATAGAAGAATCCATGCTGTGATTTGGGTTCAAAACTTGAGTCATTTTGGAGATATTTTCATTCCGATAGCATGACGTCAGAGGTCACATGACTGCTTTGAAAATCGCTAATACAGCCTAACTTTGTAGTGTTTTTTCAACAACTTCCCACTATGATATACTGACATGCTTGGGGTCTACAGATTCCTTATATCTCCTAGTTATCTCCTGTCGCCAAAGTAGCTTATAATAAGCAGACCTGTCAACTATTGCTGCACTTTGAACCCGGCTTCAGTTACAACAGTGTGAGAGCGGGAGTGGAGGCACAATAGTGATAGGACATTACCGGGGGGGAGGGCTTTTCACCTGCCTGGAGACACACAGACACACACACACAGACACACACACACACACAGACGCACTCACTGCGATGGTAAAGGACCCAAAATAGCTAAAACAGCCAAAGTTAGAGTGGCTGAATATCAAGGTTGTCTGAGGATGATTTCAGCGGTCCAGTCCATCCGTTTAATAGCTTGCAACCAATACCTCAGTAACTGAGGGCAAACAAATCATTTCCCCTTTAGAACATCCTATGTAAATACATTTTTTTCTAAGGGATCCTTGCATGAAAATTTGCAACAGGGTAAAAAGCCTTCAGTGACTCTCTGCAACTTATTCAGCTTAAAAACAAACGCAAAATGTGAGGAATGCACAGATGATCAGCTTCAGGGGTGACGCTGCTGTGAAGTTCACAGCATGCAAATATGAGAGAGGCTGTCTTACTAGTCTGGATGTGAGCCAGACTGTTTCATAATAGGAACACGAGGCGGGAAAATGGCTCTGTGACCACTCCTCTGCAGACCACACCCTGGCCGTTAAAGGCATAACTAAACCTTGAGCTCACAGCCAGACTTGGCCTGAGCTCTGTGGAGTAAACTCAACAAAATGTCAGACTTTCCATCTCCATGCTAAAGCCTGGACGGAGTAGTTTGAGGGTGAGACGTGCCAGGACCTGTGGCTGCATGATGCAACTTGGCTGAATAACATGTGTGGTTAGCCACAACTTACTCTGCTTCGATGGATCACACGTGTTTGCAATACTTATGTCACACATTCCTCATGCATTCCAGGTCATTCTTTCAAATCTCAACAACACCATGTTAAAAAGGGGAGGGGGGGAAAAAAAGGTATTTGAGCCCTTGATTTTGAAAAGCCTCTGACTTCAGGTAACCATTTCAGAAATGTCAGGAATTCATTTTTAACCTGCTTGGCCCCCTCACCACTGGGACACTGAGCACTGGACATCAACACTACAATTATGCACTGACTTGGAAAACAAAAAACGCACATGCTATGTCTTTCCAAAGTGCTTGACTTCTTACTACACCTACATGTGGTGGCAGTCTGAGCACAAATTCCTCTTCCTGAGAGAAGTATTTCCTCAATGAAGAGGCCCAACCCAGTAAGATAACAGTACCAGAGTAGTGAAAATGTTCTCCCTGGTGTGTCATTTAAAGCGTATCACCCTAAGGCTGCATTCACACCAAATCAGGTGGGGGAGCGACAATGCCAGTCCCCCCATTCAATTGAATAGGGGTTAGGGCAGTTGGGCTGCAGCCATCATAGACACAGAAAGCCAAAAGAACTACATCAGCCTGCGGCAGAAAAGTTGAAACAGAATCAATTTTTGGTGAAAACCCGATGTCACACTGGAGTAACCAATCCCATAATCAGCAGGTCAGTCAGAGAGCACAGTCAACATCCCCGCCTCCACCACTGCCATGAGATGAGCGCCAAAAAAACAACTATGAGGGTAAACAACAAAATGCAAGCAACTACCCCAACTGCCCAGGAGTAGGTGTCACAGCCAATTACATGAATGCATGTTGCACTGCAAAAAACATGAAGCTTACCAAGTATTTTCTTCTTATGTCTAGCAATAGGATCTTGATTAAATTGTTTTGAGTATAATTTACTTACTGACTATAGCTTTATGTGCTTATTTAATCATTAGTATTATTATGTGCTTATTTAATTATCTTGTTGTTTAACCCTTTATCAGGCGAAGAACTATATTTGGTAACTTCAGTGGATATCAAAACTGGGTCCCCATGTCTCTCTGTTTGGTCGTAGAACCTCATGGATTTCTTCCAGCTAATCAGCAAAGATCAGGCTACGTCACAGACAGCATGACATTTGAGAATATTTCCAGAAAAAAGTTGCAAGTTAACTAGATTAAAGTGGCAAATATCCAAGAAAAAAAAGTCACAGATTTTTAGAGATTTAAAGTGGCAAATCTGCGCCTAAAAAGATGCAGGTTTATGAGAAAAAAGTGGGGGAAAAAACAACTTTTTTTCTCGCAGATTCGCCACTTTAAATCTCATAAATCTACTTTTTTCCCCTAGTAGATTCACCACTTTAATCTCGTAAACTTTTTTCTCAAAATATTACCCCCCTCCCCTGGGTCTGTATGTTTTTGTTTTTTTGTTTTTTTTACACATTCTGGCTGTATGTAATATCCTCCAATATTCTCTAGGGTTGAAATTTAGAATTTGCAAGTATTTCAATGAGGTCCCTATTAAGGGTTAAAGACTTGTTTTTAGGATTGACATTGTGAGCTTTTTCATGCTTTCCAAGCTGTTCAACTGTTGAATATTGTGAGTTGTTACCTAAAATATTGGCTCCAATTGAGAGTTTTAGTTGCATGTACTTTTAATGCGATTTCTAAAGCATTTTCTACCCAACAAAACATTATAGTTTCAAGGATTGTTGGCTACAGTTGAGCTATTCAAGCCACCTCTCAAGATAAGTATATTTGGATTTTTTTCAAGACAACATTGGTTTTTCCAGTGCGTAGATATTTTCTACTTATTTTAAAAATTCTTACAAAGAAAAAAAATACTTACTGCACTGGCAGATAATTTCACTTGTTTCGAGCACGTATTTGCTTAATTCTAGTTTTTTATTTCTTATTTTTTTGTCAGTTGGTTTTTGCAGTGTGCAGTGATTTTGCAGGATTTGGTAGACGGTTTCCTGCACCACGGTCCAGCACAAGACACAGTACCTCCGTTTTTTCTTGTCTAACTGCTGTGAAATGACTGACTCTGCCATCAAGTGCAGTTGGACCAACACTCTGATGGAGAACAGTCTGTTCATGCCACACTGAAGGGTTAAAGTTCACGACATGTCACACAAAGGCCAATTTCAGTGACACTCCCATATGGCATCATTCCCATGAGGCTTCCCTTTCAGACATGTTTTGTTACCTGAATCCATTTGAAAATGGGCACCGCTGGTAATGTGAACCAACAGTATGCCTGTGTGGCGCTTCTGCTTAATAACCATAAAGGTCAGTGCACCAGCTCCCTGCATTCCTTTTCTACCACTGTACAATAACTTACAGTCTTGTCCCATTGTTTGATTCACAGATTCAGCCACACACACACACGCACACGCACACACACACAGTAAAAAACATGTTAATTGAGTCCTCAAAATATTTGACAAATTTTAATCTCAAATACCCAGAGCCCTAAAGGGATTATTATGATTTGTGTTGTAAATGAAATGTGTTACACAATGATAGACAACTGGCTTTGGTTACTAATGAAAACTAGAATTGAAAAAAAAAATGTGTTAACTGAAATAAAAATAAAAACAAGATTTAAAAAAAAAAAGATAGCTAACTTAAACTGTATTTGGTGGTTACAAAACGAACTAAAATTAGTGAAAATGTCCTTAGATTTCGTCTTTGTCGCTGCCTGATCAAATGGTGACACACATGGTTTACGATGCCCAACATTTAGCAACATAGCCTTGGCCTCAGCATTTACTCATCATCTAAAACTCATGATCCATCATCCTTGATCATCCTTAACGTCCACACCTCACAAAGGGATAAGTAAACAAACAATAAATACATGGTTGATTATAATCAAAGTCATCAAAGTTTTTCATTCTTTGTGATATAGACACATTTTGGTCAGTACAAATATTGAGGGTATGTACAAGCCCTAACTTTGGGGAACTTGAATTTAAAAAAGTAAACAAAAGAGAAGCTCATAAAACAAAAACTGTCCTTGGTTGCCATCCTTATTATACCTCTACATTACTGTTGCATTACAATTGTCTTTGCAAGGGTCTTAAACAATGCTAGTACGATGCACAATTAAGTTCTGGCTGCACTTCAAAAAGTCACCGTCAGAAGTCATACTTGAGAAGGAAATCTCTTGACTTGCTTCTGTTTGAAGCCTCTGAAGTATGCAGGCTGTAGCTGGCTGGAGAGATTTTCGTTATGAAAACAACAGAGGATTGTTGAGCTGCCCTGCAGCAAAGAAATCACAACGGTCTTCTCCCAAAGAAACGGTTGCCATTTAAACAAAACAAACACCTATAAGCTTCTTCACCTGTGCTTCAGCAGTTTCTGGGCGTGGTTTCATCTAACAGGAGGTAAAGCTTCACTTCAACGCACAGATTAAACATTCATGTCAAAGAATCAATGACAACCAATTAGGGGTGGGCGATATGGCCCTAAAAGAATATCACAACATTTCAGGCTATTTTTGCCATAATGATATTCTTGACGATATTAGGAAATACTTAAAAAGATAGAAAATATGATTTTTTTTGTAGTCTGTATAAATAATTAAAAATCTAAAATGTAGTTTGAAGTGCAAATCTCAACAGTTGCCAAATACAAAAAAATTTAGTCTTGACTCTTGAGTATGAGCAAATAATAAAAATAACCATTTAGGGGTTCCGGGGGCATATTTTAATGACATTTTGTAAAGGAGAATAAAGGTTCTTGTATGTTTTATTTAAGGCATCTTATTTTGACAGTATTCTTGTAAATTCTGTGGTGGATTCTCTTAACACACTGTGCTCTTATTTTGAAAGCTGCATGTGTTTAGCGACAGAGAGTAAGTAGCTTTTTGTGATTAAAACAACTTTAACCACTACATCAAGAAGTAGGAACTTTGCCAATATCATGATATGCATTTTTTTAACCATAAAAAAATATACAGATATTATCTTGAATGATACGGCACACCCCTACAACCAATATCCTGTTTTGATCTGTTGAAAAAAGAGCTTAGGTTGCTGTAGTTGTGTTCTTAGTAAAAACAAAGGTATGTACTCATGAAGGATTATGGGAGCATCCAGGGTTTTTAGGACATTGGTCCCATAGAAAAGGGGCTGCCAGTTCAAATTCAAAATTATGTTTTTGGAGAATAAATTTAATAGTGGGTGGGCAAGCCTGGCAAAAAAATAAAATAAAAAATCATGTATGAAGGCTGAGGTCACACAGATGTATAGTTTAAACTGGAAAGAACAGTTTGTCTTTATAATTGTTAAGGATAACTGCATGATTGAAAAAGATTTAAATATTTATCTAAGAACATCCTAACTTTCATTTGGCATTTATTATTATTGTGGACGGTACAGACTACATGAGTATCATGGTTTGTATTTAGTTGTTTGTTGTTGTGACTGTGAATGTCACATGTGCTCTAGTATGCAACGTTTGCGTCCTCCAGTGCAGATCAAACTTCCAACAATTTCCACAATAAAGATCTGAATTGTAATTGATAACCAAAGTTGTAAGTAGATGATTAGTTGCAGTCGTGTTAAAGTGTATTTTATATGTCTTCACCCTGTTAAATTAATCACCCAACTCATTTTTTCAAGTTTCGCAGGAAACACAAAAAACTTCACCAAAAGAGTAACATATGACATTTGTTGATAATTTCACTCAAAAAGGATGGCTATTGGCATACTAATAACACTGTGTGTAAATTATGTAACTTAGAGAAATATATGACTTAGGCAATTTTTTGAACATGCCTTTGTGACTTAAACAAGATATGGTACCACTTTATTTTGAAGGAGTCTACATAAGTCACACAAGCCTGTCAGAAACATGACATGACAAGTATCATGAGCATTAATGTTACTTCAGAGTGTCATTAATATTCATGACACATCCCATGTCAGTTTGTGCTTTGTTTTTAATAGGATGGGTGGGATGAAGGTGGGTGGGGTGTAGGGTTGGGGATGTACAGAGGTTGTTTGCTTGTTTCTATGTTTCGTTATTTTTATTATCATTATTATTACTTTCTCCTCTTTATGTAAAGCACTTAGTGTTGCATCTCTGAATGAATCGTATGAAAAGTGCTATACAAATAAAGTCTGATTGATTCATGTTTATGACACGCTCATATGTAGACACCTTAGAGTAAAGTGTTACTAATATTAGTTAATAGTAAAACACTGATAAACTAAACTGATAACTAAACAATCTCCCTCTAGCTCTTCTTTGCTGGGTTCTTATCTGATGCCTATGAATGTGGCAAATTGTCAAAGAAGTGATGATCTTAAAGGGGTAAAATCATGATCTGATCAACTGAGGATGGAGGAGATTTTACCATATGTGGCCGGCGTCATGAGGAGATGATTTAGGCAAAAAACAACAACTATTTTGACAAAAAAATGACTTAGGCGATTATTTTAACAGTGTGACGACATTTCGGCACCTGAACAGCGTGAATTAGAGGTAACGTAAGTGAAAATGAAACGAATTCACTACTTTTGAGTTACGGAAACTTGTGCTACCAGTCTTCCTGGTGCTAAGTGAGCTTCTGTAACGGTTATCCTAAAACTTAGAACAGAACTCACCCTGCCGGAGGAGCGACTCCTGCTCGAGACGACGGGCGGTGGCAGCTCCTCGTCGCTGGAGAACATGTCCAGAGTCGTGGCTGTGACATGTTTCTTGTTATGAATGGTCAGGTTTTTGAGATAAAGCTGCACATACGCGTCCTTGGTCGGGTTTCCACTCGGGAGCTCTACGTTGTGGGCCAGCAGCTCGCTCTTCAGCTTGTCTTTAGTGAGCACAGACGGGTCGTCCAGGTACTCCGGCATGTCGGCGTGGGGACTGAGGCACAGTTACCGTCGCCTGGCTAAGTTAGCTCCGTCAGCTAACTCCGTGGGGGGAAAGTGGGATAAAGGGAGAGGTTTGGTCTGAGCCGACTAACTAGCGCCTCCTACTGGTATCAATCCGCAAAACAAATATCAGCTGCGGAGGTGAATAGCGAATGCCAAGGAAATAGGAAGGAACGGAAAAGGGAAATAATAACGTCACACTGTTAAAATAATAAAGTCATTTTTTGTCTAAATTGTTTTTTGTTTTTTCCTAAATCACCCCCTCATGACACCTATGGTAAAATCGCCTACATCCTCAGTTGATCAGATCATGTGATTTTACCCCTTTAAGATAATGGCCTATGTCAAGTGTGTGACTTAAGTGGATTTATTATGCCTAACTCAAAATAAAATGTGACTTAGGCAATTTTTTGAACATGCCTTTGTGACTTAAGCAAGATATGGTAACACTTTATTTTGAAGGTGTCTACATAAGAGTGATATGAGCGTTTTCATACAAGAGAGATGCAACACTAAGTGCTTTACATAAAGAGGAGAAAGTAATAATAATGATAATAAAAATAACGAAACATAGAAACAAGCAAACAACCTCTGCACATCCCCAACCCTACACCCCTGGTATAAATCCGCAAAAAAAATATCAGCTGCGGAGGTAAGTAGCGAATGCCAAGGAAAGAGGAAGGAACGGAAAAGGGAAATAATAACGTCACACTGTTAAAATAATAAAGTCATTTTTTGTCAAAATTGTTGGGTTTTCCCCCCAAAATCTTCTCCTCATGACTCCGGCCTCCTATGATAAAATCGCCTACATCCTCAGTTGATCAGATCATGTGATTTTACCCCTTTAAGATAATGGCCTATGTCAAGTGTGTGACTTAAGCTGATTTATTATGCCTAAGTCAAAATAAAATGTGACTTAGGCAAATTTTTGAACATGCCTTGTGACTTATGCAAGATATGGTAACACTTTATTTTGAAGGTGTCTACATAAGAGTGACATGAGCGTGTCATAAACATGACATGGGATGTGTCATGAACATTAATGACATTTTGAAGTAACATTAATGCTCATGATACTTGTCATGTCATGTTTCTGACAGGCTTGTGTGACTCTTATGTAGACACCTTCAAAATAAAGTGTTACCATATCTTGCTTAAGTCACAAAGTTATGTTCAAAAAAATTGCCTAAGTCATTCATTTCTCTTAAGTTACATAATTTACACACAGTGTTATTACTATGCCAATAGCCATCCTTTGTTACATCATTTTTGAGTGAAATGATCAATAAATGTCATATGTTGTACTTCTGGTAAAAAATTTTGTGTTTCCTGCAAAACTTGAAAAAATGAGGCGACTATTTTAACAGGGTGATGACATGACTTGCTCCCTTTGCTCTCGCTTTCTCCTCGACTCAGAAGAAAGAGTCAAAGTGCAGTCCTTATTAGCTTCTTATCTGCACCGGCCTGCAACAACTCAAGAAAACCTTAGAGAGATTTAAGCTTGATATTGAGTATTCTTGTGTTTTCTGTGGTTTAGAGGAAGAAACAATTTGCCATGTTTTATGACTGTGTATATGCTCGAATATTCTGGAAGGATGTGCAAAATCTGTCAACAGGAAAACTGGACAAGCAATCCACTTTAAGGAAAAAGACATTATTTGTTTTGAAGAAAATCAGAGGGAAAAGGACTTGAGTTTTTTTTGTAGTTACTTCTGTTTTTAGGGAAGTTTCACATACATAAGAGGAAATGGGCTGACTCCAAACCCAGTTTTGTTCACTTTCTACATGAACTGGAGAAATACTGCACTTCTATTGAAGGTTAACAGCAAGAAGGCTCTGGAAACTGACTTTGTTTTGGACAAATACTTAATTGATTGATTAATCATACATCATGTTTTTTATTTATTTATTGTTTTGTCTGTTTCTTACCCTGTGTTTATTTTGGATCTTTGTTTTGAAATTGATGTTTGTCTAATTTTGTGTTTTTCTTTCTGTAACTCCCTGGCAAATATTGTATATATTGTAAATTAATATTGTGAAGAAAAAAAAATTAAAAAGGGGGAAAAAAAGGCCTGCAACAACACGGGGACGACCCCGGGAAGGAAGCGACTACCTGTACTGTTTTAGTGTTGTTTATTACTGTCATTGTTTTTATTACTGTTCTTATTTGTAATTGTTTTGTTTATTATTACTGCGATTGCTGTTATTGTTGGGGCCCGAGCAGGCAACGACCTGCGAGGTCCCTATTGTATTTCTAATGATTTTTTTTTCTTCTCCTTCTTCCCAAATGATCGCATTTTTCACTGTCTGAACATACCCCAAAACGCATGAAACTTTAAATATAAGTCAGACATGGTGAAAATTTTTATAATCTATTGTCATCCTGAATTTCCACCACTAGGTGGCACTATAATAAAGGAAAGTGCGTTTAGGCTAATAACTTCCACATACTTTATCACACATTCAAAAAACGTATATCCATGCATTCACTGAGTTGTGCTGAATCTCGTGATATAGGCCACTCCCACTTTCGCCTACCGTTTTTTTTCCCGCAAATTCGCGAAATGTCGTAAACCTATTTCGAACTCCTCCTAGGCAATTTCATCGTTTTGCACCAAATGCGCGGGTTTCTGCGCATGCGCAATGTCCAGAAAGGCCGCGCATGCGCAGAAACGCAAAAGCCGCGCATGCGCAGAAGCGAAAAAGGCTGCGCATGCGCAGAAAAAATAAATAAAAAAATACAAATATAAAAATAAACAAATTAAAAAATAATAAAATAAAATCAAGAAAAAAAATTAATGTAAAAAAAGTTTAAAAAAAAGTAAAGAAGTAAAAAAGACAGTGGTGGAAGAAGTGTTCACATCCTTTACTTCAGTAAAAGTACTAATACCACACTGTGAAATGACTCCACTCCGCTCATTTTAATTACCTAATAAACTTTTAAGTGGTTTAATTTATAAAAATGGGTAATCATTTTAAATGTATCATGTTTTTCATTTTAAATCTTGACCTGAAAAGTAAGTTAAGCTGTCAGCTAAATGTAGAGGAATAAAAAGTACAATATATGTCTCAAAATGTAGTGGAGTAGAAGTATAAAGTTACAGAAAATGTACATAAAAGTACCTCAAAATTTTACTTTAAGCCCAGTACTTGAGTATATGTACATAGTTACTTTCCACCATTGCTACCTGCCTCTTCTAACTTATACATATCAGTTAAGAGTCCTCCTTCAGAAACTGACTGAGGAATAAAGGGATAGTTTGTGCATTATTATACAAAACTTGGTACAATTATTGTCAATGCCCTCCTGAGGATAACCCTTTAAGGTTTTATTGATCGGCCCCTAGGTGGCACTGTGGTGGCAGTCTAATTTCATTTTTTTTTTCGTGAATCGCCTAATCCCTTTTTTGCACTTGCATTGTACACAATTTTAATTTGTATTATTACTATTATTATCCTCGTTGAGTTTTCAATAAAGAAAGAGTAAATACCAGTAAAATAAGGTTATTAGTGATGCCAGTAAATTTAAAAAAGTAGGGAGGATCATACATAAATGAATAAATAAAATGACAGGAAAGGGATGGAATCACCTTCCTCATCGGTGCCATGAACATGCAACCACGTCACGGGACCGTGGGTTTATATCTGCGTTATCACTTTACATCTTTTATTTTATGTTGTTACAGTATATTAGCATATATGTGAAAAAATGCTTAAGTTTGTTCATAACAAATTCCCCACGTGTCCCTATTTCCCCCCACAAGAATAATTAAACACCAACCCCAGTTTAATCTTTGTGCATTACAAATTCAATAGTAACGCATTTATTTCAACACTGGACACAAATAAAGACCGAAACCAAAATGGGAAAAAAAAAAACCCCAGTAACATTTCTTTCCTTCCCACGCTGTCACAAAACAATATTTTCTTTTATTTAGCCACTTAACTCCATGTATTCAGCCAGTACAAAAGCAGCAGATTCTCAAAGCAATGTTTTTGGAGAAATAAAGAGCATTACTTTAGCACAAACTGTGCTACTACTTATATTATTCTTGTCAATGAACTGAAAACAGAAGTCTTGGCCCAGCTCATTAAGTATCTTAATTTTGAAACCCAAACTGATCATTGCATCGTGTGTGTGTGTGTGTGTGTGTATATGTGTGAGTGTGAGTGTGTGTGTGTGAATAGAAATGAACAGACCAGACAGACAGAACTGGGCTAATCAGAGAGAAAGCAGGCAGCCATGTGCCGACACTTGACACTCACAGCTCTACTGCTTTACTCTGCAGCCCATACTGTTCATTTGACTGCATGAAATCAGTGTGTGTCTGTGAATTTCTGTGTCTTTGTAAGTGTGTGATGGGCAAGTCTATGACCGACAGGACAGTCATAATATCCACATCAGTTTCTGATGGAGATTCCCTGGACTCTGCTCCTTGCTGGGGCCAGGTAGAATTCTGGAACATCCCGCCGCATCGTTTCCTTTCCGTCTCTTCCCTCATCCTATTTCCAAACAGCACTGCTTTCTCGTCATGCTTTGATCTCAGGGGTCGAAGTGTACAGCTGCTCAGAGTTCTCTGCCCCCAAGTCCTCTGGAGAGAGAAAATAAATATACAAAAATCTTACTTAAACTTTGGTATGCCACAATGTTGCCAAGCAGAACAAAATCATTTTCAGTCAGAGGTTTCTGATCAGTTCTTTTGCAGCCTAGAATTTGCTTCGCTGCTCACAATTGAATCCGTATTCCATATTATGTAACCAGAAAATACAAATTTGAGCAGAGGAAGTGGGGCCGGGAGGTAGCATGAACATATGGCAGGTTAAATGCAATAACTTGAGACGTATTGATAAAGCACGTATGACAGTCTGCACACAGAATCAACTCATGTAGGTGCATGGAGTAGTCGACAAAGATGTCAGAAATGAGTAAATAATATATAAAATTGGATCTTAAGAATACAGAATCCATCATCAGTTTATTTAGCATAGGTATTCTACTGAGTTTGTAAAAACAATTTGTCTTGTATGAAATAAAACCTGGTGTGCGAGTAATGATGTCACTGAGTTTTCTCAGCGTGGGTTTGGAGAATTTGAATGTCCAACAGATTTAGCTATCTAAAGCCCCTGTCAGACTGCCATTTCAAGACGCGATATTTATGCCTCTGTGACATTTCGCCTCAAGTCCGAACGCGCCAGAGGTGTAATGTGGGGATCAAGTGTTCCCAGCTTTGTAACGCCTTTGGAGCTAGTAACAGAGGCGTTACATTGGCAAGAATGGTGATACAACCGGCGGAGCTGTAAAGACAGAAAATATGTGACGTATGTTATTTTGCGACCAACATTTGGGTAATAAGAAAGGAAGGGGATCGTATCATTAGAATCACACCTCTCACTCGAATCCGACAGTAATCAACAGGTTAAGCAAAGTGTAGAACAACTTTGCTCAAGTATGAAAGAGCTCTACAGCGAGTAACCGCATAACATGCATTTCTTCTGCCTTTACTGCTGGAATGCCCTCGCTGCTGCTGCTGCTGCAGCTGCTTATTGTACACATACCGAGTGACACTTTTGCAGAAATGCGGTATGAAAAGGGGTTAAAAGACAGTTGGCCATGGGTTGCATTATGAGAAATAATGGAAAAATGTCAGGATATCGCTCTGCTTAAATTTGGACCAATCATTTTTGTTTATTTGACAAGTCCCCCAAATTTATGAACAACTTTAATATCATCTTTATGAAAGTCTGTCAAAATGTATAACCATGACAGACACTGAGATCTAAATTCTTTAAAAAAAAAAAAAAAAACATGACTTTTTATTCCTACAGAAAGAATATCAGATGTCATTTCCATGCAGGTGCTCTGTTTTTTCAAGCCAACAGTGTGTGGACTTAAGAGGATTTGCATTTACACATTTAAAGACTTTTACAGTGGCTTCAGCTTTTGCCATTGGTGGTCGCCATTCAAGACATTATGCTCATATAGCTCGTTCTTGACTATATAAATGAGTGCACAAAGCTGGACTGTTACCCGGAAGGACACATTTCCACAGGCCGTAGGTCTTCCCCACAGCTGTCTGCCACAGTCGGAGGGTGCCGTCCTCAGAGCCGCTGGCATACAGCTCTCCATCCGGACTGAAGCGAACACAATGCACTGGACCAAAGTGACCCTTATAGGACTCTGCAGACAGGAGAGAGAGCAAGCATGGAAAAGGTTAATATGGGACTATTTTTGTTGTGGTTTCTCCAAGAAACTACACAACATTTAAAAAACCTGTTTGCAAGCTTATCTCTTAAATAAACTTGCTTAACTTACTGTAAATGAACTGTTTTATACTTTTAAATCGTCACAGAATCAATTGTATATCTTAAATAAACTGCCATCAACATTACACACTAGGGTTGTCAAAATTGCTCCAAAAAGGTGTTTGAACAATAATAATTAAAAAACATAGGTTCAAACCATTTGAATATATGTGCATGCGCATTATGTCAATAACTTTGTTATTGACCGCTGCATATAAACGGCGGTTATAGACCACTGTGTCTAGCTGTAGTCTGAATTTTTTTTACAATGTTTTATTTAATGTTTTTCGCTCATCTATTCCAAAAGCAGGGCCTGTGTGAAAGCAGACCTTCATGACACCAATATTACGGACTTTCTGGTTAAACTGAAAGCTAAGGCGAGCTGTTTTTACACAGTGAATCGCTTTGTTCCTCACCTAGCTCTTCCTTGGTGCTATAGTCAAATTTGTAGAGCTTAAAGTCCTCTCCACCAGCAACAAAGAAGTCTTTCTCTGGGTGAAGGGAGGCTGAGTTGATGGGCGCCGGGGCATCCACCGTCTTGATCAAGTCCAGGCTGCAATATATTAAAAAACATTCCAACGTTATACTGTTGCTGTGGAGAGGCAACATGCCTACATTATCAATCAGTCAGAGGCCATCACTCACCACACTGAGCCCTAACTACGCCATTGTAAATACATTTACATCCATATTTACTAGTGTGGCATTTAACATACAATAATGCATAAAACATAGCGAGGCCATAATATTTCTTCAATTATTTGCAATGGGAGCACCTCTTTTTCAAAAAACTCAAACTGGCCTCGATAACTGTGGAGGGTCCGTGCTTTTAAACACCATGCCAAACCAATTAGCAGGGATTGAGAGTGAGATTGCTTCATAAAACAACTCACTGCATTTTTAGCCGTGACTCAAGAATTCATACACCAATTATGACACAGTTTAACATGTGTCTAACAGGATAAAACTGAGAAGTGATTACATTTTATATCCAAAAGGTCAAAAGGTCAACTTCATAGCGACATAATATTCTGCAAAACACTTTTCTGGCCATTTTCCCATATGATAATTCAAGCAGAGAATGGGGAGTCATTTGTTTGGATACTTAAGCAGTGAGTTCACTCAGTTTTCAAAGCTAATTATTAGGTTATCAAATCCTAAACATCTCCAAATGGATACCTTCTTTGACAATGAACAAAAAAAAACTTGTGTGCGTGAGCCAGGTGCTCAGGCAGCTCAATTTCTTTCTGTAAATATTCTGGGAGAATTATGATTCTCCCTGCCCCTGTTTTCATGCAGCAGTTTATTTCAACATAGCTGGACATGAAAGTCACTTTATTTTTTTAGAAGACAGAATCCCAATTCATACAGCATATTTTAAATGTATTCCCATTAGTGTGGACATGTTATTCTCCAGGATGTGTATGGTGAAACCACAGCGTACCTTAGTGCATTGTAGAAGCCAATTGTCTTTCCATATGTAATAACAAGAATCTCCCCATCAGCCACATACTCCATGCTGCTCACTGATGTGTCAAATTTAAGGGTCTTCACCTCCTCCATGGAGCTCCTGTCCCACAGCCTGGACACACACATATACAGAAAGGCAGACGCTATAACATCCAAAAGGTCTCTGGTACGTTTAGTGTTAAAAAAGTGAGTTGTTAGATGGTCTCTGTGGCAGCACAGAGCAGAGTCATGGTCAGGATGATTAGTTGACACATCAGATTTAGGCATTGGCAGATAAACCATAAGAAGCAACTGCACTGACCGTATGGTTTTGTCGTCGGCAGCAGAGATAATCTGCTTGTCGTTGTTACTCCATAAGGCTTTTTTTATGGCTGAGGTGTGACCTGCAATCTCCTGTGGTGCTAAAGGACACAAAGATGCAACAGTCAATGGCATTTAAAGACAAAAAGGGTGTCTGACTGGAATAGCTTTCTGTTTTTTTCACAATAGGGAATGAGTTCTTAAACCCGGTCTAACCTCTCAAACTCAATGAGGATTTCTGAATCACGCTCTCATTTCACTTCTACGGGCCGATTTAGAGTCACCAATTAAACCTAAGTGCATGTCTTTGGACTGTGGGAGGAAGCTGGAGCCAGTGAGAACTCACGCTCCACACAGAAGAGCCGCAGGCCGCAGTTGAACGGGTAACCCTCTTGCTGTGAGGCAAGAGTGCTAACCACTACACCTCCATGTAGCCCACATTTTGTTGTAAGACATAAAATATCTATCTATAAAAGCAAGAAGCGTCTGTCTGTCTGTCTCTGTGTTTGTTTGTGTGTGTGTGTGTGTGTGTGTGTGTGTGTGTGTCTAGGGCATATCTCGCTGACTGTTAGTCAGACTGACCTAAGATTCCGTATGTGGCTTGCGTATGGCACGAATGTGTGCATCCTTGATTTTCAAGATTTTAAAATTAATTTTCCAAAATATCATTATTTATTTGTGGTTTTTAATTTATTTTTTGTTTGTTTCTGATCGGACGCCTTTCAGGGGAGCTCTGCCCCATTGTGTGATAGGCCTACACCTGGTCAGTAACACAGTTCACTCTGGATTTCCACGTCTGACTCATCTCATCTGTAAGTCTATTTAGCCTACCTATCTTTCGGAGTTTTAAAGTGCGCTACAAGGTTCGATTTTCCAATAATATTCTAATAGTTTCCAGCGAATATCAATGTTCAATGTGTATGTGCTGGTTGGTGTGCGTACCTTATGAAAAGTAAGTGTTTTATGGAGTTGCAGACGTTGTAGTGTGGCATGTAAAGATGGCTCTTAAAGTGAGGTACTTACTTGGTTTCCTGTGGTCTAAGGCTAGTACCATCAGGTTGAATGCACTTATTGTAAGTCGCTTTGAACAAAAGCGTCAGCAAAATGACATGTAATGTTTTAAATCCTTACACATAAATCAAATCTGCCTCTTGGGCACGTGTTTACCTGCTTCGGGGTTGCTGAGATCATAGATGCGTATCAGCTTATCGTTTCCTGCAGTCAGCAGAGAGTTGCTGTCCTGAGAGGAGATGCAGAAGTATATTATTATATAACAGCAGTTTCAGAAATATCCCAATAAAATCATCACATCCACATAAATGCATTCAAGTTATGTACAGAAATGGTCACATTGGTAAACATGTGTATTTGATCCATAACCAGTCACTGCACTGACCTGAGTAAAGGTGACAGTCTTGACGATGTGTTTGTGTGCCAGTGTGAGGACCTCATCTCCACTCACTGCATCCCACACCTTTCTGAAAAGCACAGAGTACATCTGGAAATTGATAAAAGTTTATGAAGAGCCAGCAATATTATTGCTAGGCCTTATCTTCATGTTCCTCTTCATGATACAGGCCCCAGAGTCAGGAAAAAATATTCCTTCTTACAATTCTTCTTATAATGACCAAGTTAACAATTACTTAAGCCCCTTTCATAGAAGCATTTCATCCCTAAAATATGTGAATGAAATGTACAGTTTTGAAGAATTTACAAAAATGCTTTGGGGTGATTTTATTACCAACAAGCAATACAAGCTCTTTTGTTTGCAAACAAGCTCCTTCTTTTCAGAATAGCTTGAAGGGTAAAACGGATAGCCAGCTGTGTGGTACAGTTATAGATCCTGTAGTATATGATAAAATAACAGGAATTCTATGTGGCATAATGAGGCAGAAGACCCAAGTAATTAAAAGTTTCTTTCTACCTCCTAAATGTAGTGCCTTTGTGAATCGTGAAAATCACTACATTTACATTTAGTCATTTAGCAGACGCATACAAAGCCACTTACAGAAAAAGGGAAACAATCAAGGTATAGTGCGATAAGAGCCGTTAGTGCAGCAATAAGTGCTAGCGATGATTTTTTAAAGGTAGAGAGGGACGCCCTGCTCTGGTAGGAACTGGTAGTGCATTCCACCAACGGGGAACAACAATAAATGGGGGCAAAACACAGGGAGTCATTGTTGATGTTGATGTCATGGTGTATTGTAGGTTTAGCTGGGAGGACCAGCAGTTCAGTTTTTGAAAGGTTCAGCTGGAGGTCATCCATGTGGCGATGTCTGAGAGGCAATCAGAGACCCGTGCAGAGACCGAGGGGTCATTGGGGGGAGGTGATAGATAGAGCAGAGTGTCATCTGCATAGCAGTGATAGGATATGGTGTGGATAGCAAATAGCAGGGACCCCAGCACTGAGCCCTGGGGGACCCCTGTGGTGAGGCAATGCAAAGTTGACAACTGTCCACGCCAGGATACACTGAATGAGTGTCCTATCAGGTAGGATTCAAACCAGGAAAGAGCCAAGCCAGAGATGCCAATTTAAGAGGGCGTAGAGAGGAGGATGCAATGGTTAACTGTGTCAAAGGCAGCAATACAATGTAAAGGAAGGCTTTAGAAGTCAAGAAACATGGTAGGGCTCTTGAGCGCCAGTTCCAAATTATAACTTGTTTGCAAAATCTGATTTTAAGAGAACCACTTAGAAATGTATGTTTTGGTTCTCCTTATCAAAGAGGCTGCACAAAGGAAATTGGTTCAGTTTGTAGCACCTTAGTTGTTTGTGCGCCATGAGCCACTTATACGGTATTCATATTCAAGAGCAACCAACTGAAAATGTATAATCAACTGTGTCAACGTTTTTTTCTGTCATACATGCATTTGACCTCGCCCCTAAAATAATTGAAGTCCAAAACCATTATGAACCAGATTCGGAATAAGAAATGGCAGGAATCGGACCGGGCTGTCAACTCACGCTGTGAAGTCAGCCGCTGCAGTAGCTGCCTTGGTGGCGTCTGTGTTCAGAGTGGCTCCCCAGACAGCGCCTTTGTGACCCAGAAACGTTCCTATCCAGTCCCCTGTGTCTCCCTGGCGCAACATGGGCTTACCATCTGACAAAACAAGAGCAGAGAGGATACAAAGTTAACTATGCATCTTGGGGGAAAAAACCCTGGACAGCACTCGACAGGTGTTAAGTAAACAAGCCAGACCTCCTCGCTTTAAACCTCTGAAGTCCAGGAGATTTTGGTTCAAATTTTTCAACTTCCTATGCATTCGTTTCTGTCTCCTTTTAGCATCTTTCAGTCTGTCCTTACATCACATGCATGGTTCCTTTTTCTCGACACAAACTTGGCTATCAGTCAGATTTTTCATTTTATTTTAATTAACAAAGTATAAAGCTGCCAGGAACCCAAAATACAAACAAAAGACACAGGTTTCTATGGAAATGTACCTTCTTTTTTTTTTTTTTTTTTTTACCATTTATACACACAAAAACAGCAGAAAAAATAATAAATAATAAAAACTACAAAACAATCTATTTGCATGTAAATTAAAAACAGTAATAGTTTTCATTGTAGAAAGAAAATTCACATTTAAAAAATGGTCTACAAACATAAATGGCACACTGTGAAAGCTCCCATGATTGCACTTTCAATTGGCTTTCTCAGCTTGTCTAAATATCATATATAAATAAAGTTATTACTGTAAATAAAAAATATGTATTTTTTTTTTTTTAAATAAATAGATGGACTCCAGAGGATTAAAAACGTTTGTTTTAGCATTGCACAAGCAGTTGAAAAGAACAAATCTTCCAAGAACAAATTTTATTTCATTGGCATAAATCAACAATATCGCCAACAACAATTTTGAATGTTCAGTTTTACAAATCGATAGGGTGCAAATCTCAGTACACTGGAAAAAGAGATTTTTTTTTGGCCCTGTAATTATTATTTCAATCATCAATACAAATTCTCAATTTTTTCAGTGTAGCCCATTCAGCCTTCACTAGCTTTTTTTTTTTTTTTTACCATTTATACACACAAAAACAGCAGAAAAAATAATAAATAACTACAAAACAGTCTATTGGCATGTAAATTAAAAATAGTAATAGTTTTCATTGTAGAAAGAAATTTCACATTTAAAAATGGTCTAGAAACATCAATGGCCCACTGTGAAAGCTCCCATGATTGCACTTTCAATTGGCTTTCTCGGCTTGTCTACATATCATATATAAATAAAGTTATTACTGTACATAAAAAATGTGTATTTTTCTTTAAATAAATAGATGGACTCCAGAGGATTAAAAACGTTTAGGCAGTTTAAAAGAACAAATCTTCCAAGAACAAATTTTATTTCATTGGCATAAATCAACAATATCGCCAACAACAATTTTGAATGTTCAGTTTTACAAATCGATAGGGTGCAAATCTCAGTACACTGGAAAAAATTTTCCAAAATTTTGCCAATTTTTTTGGCCCTGTAATTATTATTTCAATCATCAATACAAATTCTCAATTTTTTCAGTGTAGCCCATTCAGCCTTCACTCTGGATTTGTATCGTGGGATAATCACGTAAAAAATTACACTGGTCTCACCCTTGCATGCGCTGATGAGGAAGTAGCCATAAGGAGTGATTCCACTGAATGCTAGGTCCACCACAGGCCGGGTGTGACCGGAGCAGGTGAGCGGGGTCTGTCTCATCGCCATGGGCAGCAGACTGTTGGCACTGACGGAGGAGCAGAAGGTACAACACTAGCGGCTAGCTAGCGAGCTAGCTGGGTAGGCTAACGGGTTCAGAGAATGACAAACCACTACGGCAGTTAGCCACTAAAGCTCCGTTAGCCAGCAGTTGGCTGCCGATTGAACTATAATAAAGAGAGAATTAACTCCGTAGGTTTTCAAACTACACGGCGGGGCTCCCTCCCAGCGCAGGAATGACTATCGTGCTACTAGCTACAACATTGCAACTAACTAGCAACGTGTTGGCGGCGTTACTATCGCGGAGATAATGTACCGGTGTCACCGGGTGTTACCGGTCACAACAAACATAACAGTTCCGGTGTGATGGTTTTCACTATAAAGGCGCAAAATATTCAAAATGACTACTAAATGACTGGGACGACTGTATTCGATATTACATATCGTCACACTGTTAAAATGATCGCCTAACTCATTTTTTCAAGTTTTGCAGGAAACACAAAAAACTTCACCAAAAGTGTAACATATGACATTTATTGATCATTTCACTCAAAAAGGATGTAAAAAAAGGATGGCTTTTAGTCATAGTAATAACACTGGGCAATTTTTTTTAACATGCCTTTGTGACTTAAGCAACATAGGCTATGGTAAAACTTTATTTTGAAGGTGTCTACATAAGAGTCACACAAGCCTGTATTATTATTAACGATATTATTAATAATTTATTTATCGTAATGAACTTTTATTTAACCACACTTCTAATGGGCGAGATGCTTGGAGAACTCTTGTTGGCGGCCTAAGCCCCAGAAGGGGTAGTAGGCGATAATCAATCTAATGGGCAACCTTGGCATTTGTTTGTTGCTTTGGTCTGAATCAGCCCACATAGTTATAAAATATAATTATCTGTAGAAGTCAGTTTCACCTTGTAGCCTGCATGACGATGGTTTTTATAAGATTGCAATTTACAAAGAGCTTATCTTATTATCTGATTTGAGTAGGCCTAGTCAATTAATATAGTGATAGTGTGTTCTTTTTCACTAAGTGGCTTACATATCTTACACACTAAAACATTATAATATGTTATTGCGTTTTTGACGTTTATTATTATTAATCTAGGTGTTAGGTACTATAAGTGAATTTACTTTTATTTTGAAGGCCGGATAAGCGTATCGCAGGCGTGCTGCTGCCCCCTGTAGGATATGAAACTTACTTATATACAGTCTGTGATATGAATACCTGTCCTTAACTCCTTCCTCTTATATTCAAGTATATCCCCGAAATGACTCAACTATTAACGTGCATTCACCCTATTATCACACATGACATTTCCCACAGGCTAGATATAGAAATATGATAGAGCATATATGGAAGTTTATTCATTGCCCTAATATGTGAGTATTTCATGTAAGATGAGTTTAAGTATTCTGGCAAAATATAAAGTGGAAATAAAAGCTACAAAGTATAGGGGTCCTACATTTACATGTACATTTAAAAAATACACAAATTATATATATATATATATATATATATATATATATATATATATATATATATATATACAGTGTTGTTGTGATAGAATACCATAAAGGTGGCAAATTATTAAATATAAGGAGGTTGCACTAAAATAAATGATCTTGCATGCACTCTCAACAGTCCCAATGTCCCAAGAATAATATTTAAGTAGTATCTTATTCACATTTCTTCCTTTTTACGTTCATTATCAATATTTTAAAAACTTAACACATAGGCCAAATAAAGAAAACACGTAAGAAAGAAAAGTTGGTTATTGGTTATTTGGTTAAAACATGGTTATCAATAACTTAAAACAATGCTGTGCTTAACCCTCTGAAACCTTCAGCTATGTCTGTTAAAAAATCCTTACCATGCCATGTTGGTATCAGTTTTTTCAGCGTTACCTCACCTATATGTCCTGATAATTAATTTTTAACATTGACTTACTTGAACAAAATAATATAATATATAACAGGTAATATGAGGAAAATATCTAGTTCAATATTTTATACTAAATATATTTGACCTTATCTCCAGTTTTACTTGGCTAAATATAATCAAAAACAATATATTAAG